>NC_134833.1:155724515-156060875 GCF_004210375.1 Tachypleus tridentatus | reverse complement strand
GAGTGACCACTGGGTTGTGAGACTTTCACATCAAAAGTGCATTATTTCCTTCAGAATTTTAATCACAGCTGTATTGTTTTTGTGTTCTATTGTTAAAGTTTTTCCTACATTTTTAGTTTCTAGTGACTTGTTATCAATGGTAGAGTATATTTCAGCAGCTGTATGTGCTTTTGGCTGGCTAATACACATTGGCTATCTTTTCAACTTAAGATCTCATTTGACTGAAAACACTCGTGGCCCAGTTTCAGTTCTTCTTGCTTGGCTTCTGACTTTGGTAGCAGCTGTTTTACAGCTTCGTGGAAGCCTACTTCGTGATAATGAATCTTTCCAAGGATTGCTGGAGAAATATGTAGATGAAATTGTAGTCGGATTTCACATTTTATATGCTCTGACTTTAGTGCCACGTGGCTTATCTGTGGAACTGCACTATGAAGAACTATCAGGAGTTATGAGCAGAGAACAACAGTCATCGTTAGACACACCAACGAGCAATTATGGAAGGTTCCGTGAAGACGAAGATCCGCTAGACTTGGGTGTTGCAGAAGATGACAGTAATATTCTATCCAAGTTAACATTTCACTGGGTACATAGCTTAATGAAAAAGGGAGAGAAACAGCTGTTAAATACATGCAATGATTTATTCATTCTGCCAGCTTCATTACAGTCTCGAAATATCGACCTGTCGTTTTAGGCCTCATATGCAATCTCTTTCTCTGGGAGCAGTTCCAGTTACCGAAGATGGTAATGATGATATAGATGAAGATTTTGATAGTAGTGGCACAGGTACACTTGTGAGACGCCAGAAGTTTTCATTGTTGCAGGTTCTTCACAGGTGCTTTGGAAAGGAATTTTATCTCATAGGTATGTTAAAGCTATTAGCTGATTCATTAGGTTTTGCTGGACCTTTAATGTTGAATTTACTTGTATCATTTTTGGAAAATAAATTGGAGCCAGCTAGCCATGGATGTTACTATGCAGCAGGCCTCTTCAGTGCAACATTCTTGTCTGCTATTTGTAGCAGTCAGTTTGGATATTTGATTACCAAAGTAGGGTTGAAGATTCGAGCAGCTATCATCACCACCATTTATCGAAAAACTTTAGGTGTTAGCAAGACAAACCTGTCTTCATTCAGCACTGGTGAAATTATCAATTTCATGAGTACAGATTCTGAACGAATTGTCAACTTTTGCCAGAGTTTTCATCAATTTTGGAGCCTGCCTCTTCAAGTGGGAGTGACTTTGTTTTTACTCTACCAACAAGTCGGGCTGGCATTTTTGGCTGGACTTCTCTTTGCTATTTTGATTATCCCCATAAACCGTTGGTTAGCCATTAAAATTGGTGTACTCAGTAAAGACATGATGGAACAAAAAGACAAGAGAATTAAGGTGAGAAATTAAATATTTTTTATTAAAAAAAACAACAGGACAGTTTAGAAATAAAATTTAAAATTTTACCAGAAACACTTAATCATGGTACAAATTGTCCAGTGTCATGTTATATTGCATCCAGTTTGATTGGTTCATTATAATACTTCATTGTGTTTGGTTTTTTTGGCTCATTGTTTTGTTACACTTCATCTTGTATAATTTTGATTGGTTTATTATTATTACACTTCACCATGTATGATTTTGATTGGTTTATTGTTATTACACTTTATAATGTGTCATTTTGATTGGTTTATTTTCACATTTTACCATTTTAACTGATTTAATTGCTCTTCTAAATTTATGATTTTGAATGGCCTTTTGTTAGTTATGTATTGGGTCTACACACATGTTCTGTCTGGTTTGTCAGAATGGAAGTTGCTTTTCCCTTCTGTTTCCTGGGTTTGTGATGGAGAGCATTGGGACTCTCCTTCTATTGTGGACCAGATGACAAATCTCCAATTTTGGACTGGAGTTAACCAGTTGATTGTGATCTGATGCACCCTCAACACCATGTGACATGTTCTATTACTTATTGGACTATTGTGTTTTTCTCCTTGTACTGGTGGGTGTGGTCTGAATGTGATCTTGTACGTTAGAGAACCTCATTCCATGGGTTCTCTTCAGGCACCTTCCAAAAAGAGTGATCATTAGTTAACTTTTGCACCAGCCTATTCACCTTTTAAATGTGGAATTCTGTTTGTTATGTGAGGAGTGGTAAGGTATTGTATCAGTAGTTAACACTTTTCTTTACTCACTCACACTAAGGTATTGTATCAGTAGTTAACACTTTTCTTTACTCACTCACACTAAGGTATTGTATCAGTAGTTAACACTTTTCTGTACTCACTCACACTAAGGTATTGTATCAGTAGCTAACACTTTTCTTTACTCACTGACACTAAGGTATTATATCAGTAGTTAACACTTTTCTTTACTCACTTGCACTAAGGTATTGTATCAGTAGTTAACACTTTACTTTACTCACTCACACTAAGGTATTGTATCAGTAGTTAACACTTTTCTTTACTCACTCACACTAAGGTATTGTATCAGTAGTTAACACTTTTCTTTACTCACTGACACTAAGGTATTGTATCAGTAGTTAACACTTTTCTTTACTCACTGACACTAAGGTATTATATCAGTAGTTAACACTTTTCTTTACTCACTTGCACTAAGGTATTGTATCAGTAGTTAACACTTTTCTTTACTCACTCACACTAAGATATTGTATCAGTAGCTAACACTTTTCTTTAGTCACTCATACTAAGGTATTGTATCAGTAGTTAACACTTTTCTTTACTCACTCACACTAAGGTATTATATCAGTAGTTAACACTTTTCTTTACTCACTCACACTAAGGTATTGTATCAGTAGTTAACACTTTTCTTTACTCACTTGCACTAAGGTATTGTATCAGTAGTTAACACTTTTCTTTACTCACTCACACTAAGATATTGTATCAGTAGCTAACACTTTTCTTTAGTCACTCATACTAAGGTATTGTATCAGTAGTTAACACTTTTCTTTACTCACTCACACTAAGGTATTATATCAGTAGTTAACACTTTTCTTTACTCACTCACACTAAGGTATTGTATCAGTAGTTAACACTTTTCTTTACTCACTCACACTAAGGTATTGTATCAGTAGTTAACACTTTTCTTTACTCACTCACACTAAGGTATTGTATCAGTAGTTAACACTTTTCTTTACTCACTCACACTAAGGTATTGTATCAGTAGTTAACACTTTTCTTTACTCACTCACACTAAGGTATTGTATCAGTAGTTAACACTTTTCTTTACTCACTTGCACTAAGGTATTGTATCAGTAGTTAACACTTTTCTTTACTCACTCACACTATCAGTAGTATTGTATCAGTAGTTAACACTTTTCTTTACTCACTCACACTAAGGTATTGTATCAGTAGTTAACACTTTTCTTTACTCACTCACACTAAGGTATTGTATCAGTAGTTAACACTTTTCTTTACTCACTCACACTAAGGTATTGTATCAGTAGTTAACACTTTTCTTTACTCACTCACACTAAGATATTGTATCAGTAGTTAACACTTTTCTTTACTCACTCACACTAAGATATTTATCAGTAGCTAACACTTTTCTCACTCATACTAAGGTATTGTATCAGTAGTTAACACTTTTCTTTACTCACTCACACTAAGGTATTGTATCAGTAGTTAACACTTTTCTTTACTCACTCACACTAAGGTATTGTATCAGTAGTTAACACTTTTCTTTACTCACTTGCACTAAGGTATTGTATCAGTAGTTAACACTTTTCTTTACTCACTCACACTAAGATATTGTATCAGTAGTTAACACTTTTCTTTTCACTCACACTAAGGTATTGTATCAGTTTCTTTACTCACTCACACTAAGGTATTGTATCAGTAGTTAACACTTTTCTTTACTCACTCACACTAAGGTATTGTATCAGTAGTTAACACTTTTCTTTACTCACTCACACTAAGGTATTGTATCAGTAGTTAACACTTTTCTTTACTCACTCACACTAAGGTATTGTATCAGTAGTTAACACTTTTCTTTACTCACTCACACTAAGGTATTGTATCAGTAGTTAACACTTTTCTTTACTCACTCACACTAAGGTATTGTATCAGTAGTTAACACTTTTCTTTACTCACTCACACTAAGGTATTGTATCAGTAGACACTAAGGTATTGTATCAGTAGTTAACACTTTTCTTTACTCACTTGCACTAAGGTATTGTATCAGTAGTAGTTAACACTTTTCTTTAGTCACCATTGTATCAGTAGTTAACACTTTTCTTTACTCACTCACACTAAGGTATTGTATCAGTAGTTAACACTTTTCTTTACTCACTCACACTAAGGTATTGTATCAGTAGTTAACACTTTTCTTTACTCACTCACACTAAGGTATTTATCAGTAGTTAACACTTTTCTTTACTCACTCACACTAAGGTATTGTATCAGTAGTTAACACTTTTCTTTACTCACTCACACTAAGGTATTGTATCAGTAGTTAACACTTTTCTTTACTCACTCACACTAAGGTATTGTATCAGTAGTTAACACTTTTCTTTACTCACTCACACTAAGGTATTGTATCAGTAGTTAACACTTTTCTTTACTCACTCACACTAAGGTATTGTATCAGTAGTTAACACTTTTCTTTACTCACTCACACTAAGGTATTGTATCAGTAGTTAACACTTTTCTTTACTCACTCACACTAAGGTATTGTATCAGTAGTTAACACTTTTCTTTACTCACTCACACTAAGGTATCAGTAGTTAACACTTTTCTTTACTCACTCACACTAAGGTATTGTATCAGTAGTTAACACTTTTCTTTACTCACTCACACTAAGGTATTGTATCAGTAGTTAACACTTTTCTTTACTCACTCACACTAAGGTATTGTATCAGTAGTTAACACTTTTCTTTACTCACTCACACTAAGGTATTGTATCAGTAGTTAACACTTTTCTTTACTCACTCACACTAAGGTATTGTATCAGTAGTTAACACTTTTCTTTACTCACTCACACTAAGGTATTGTATCAGTAGTTAACACTTTTCTTTACTCACTCACACTAAGGTATTGTATCAGTAGTTAACACTTTTCTTTACTCACTCACACTAAGGTATTGTATCAGTAGTTAACACTTTTCTTTACTCACTCACACTAAGGTATTGTATCAGTAGTTAACACTTTTCTTTACTCACTCACACTAAGGTATTGTATCAGTAGTTAACACTTTTCTTTACTCACTCACACTAAGGTATTGTATCAGTAGTTAACACTTTTCTTTACTCACTCACACTAAGGTATTGTATCAGTAGTTAACACTTTTCTTTACTCACTCACACTAAGGTATTGTATCAGTAGTTAACACTTTTCTTTACTCACTCACACTAAGGTATTGTATCAGTAGTTAACACTTTTCTTTACTCACTCACACTAAGGTATTGTATCAGTAGTTAACACTTTTCTTTACTCACTCACACTAAGATATTGTATCAGTAGTTAACACTTTTCTTTACTCACTCACACTAAGGTATTGTATCAGTAGTTAACACTTTTCTTTACTCACTCACACTAAGGTATTGTATCAGTAGTTAACACTTTTCTTTACTCACTCACACACTAACTTTTATTATTATTGTATCAGTAGTTAACACTTTTCTTTACTCACTCACACTAAGGTATTGTATCAGTAGTTAACACTTTTCTTTACTCACTCACACTAAGGTATTGTATCAGTAGTTAACACTTTTCTTTACTCACTCACACTAAGGTATTGTATCAGTAGTTAACACTTTTCTTTACTCACTCACACTAAGGTATTGTATCAGTAGTTAACACTTTTCTTTACTCACTCACACTAAGGTATTGTATCAGTAGTTAACACTTTTCTTTACTCACTCACACTAAGGTATTGTATCAGTAGTTAACACTTTTCTTTACTCACTCACACTAAGGTATTGTATCAGTAGTTAACACTTTTCTTTACTCACTCACACTAAGGTATTGTATCAGTAGTTAACACTTTTCTTTACTCACTCACACTAAGGTATTGTATCAGTAGTTAACACTTTTCTTTACTCACTCACACTAAGGTATTGTATCAGTAGTTAACACTTTTCTTTACTCACTCACACTAAGGTATTGTATCAGTAGTTAACACTTTTCTTTACTCACTCACACTAAGGTATTATATCAGTAGTTAACACTTTTCTTTACTCACTCACACTAAGGTATTGTATCAGTAGTTAACACTTTTCTTTACTCACTCACACTAAGGTATTGTATCAGTAGTTAACACTTTTCTTTACTCACTCACACTAAGGTATTGTATCAGTAGTTAACACTTTTCTTTACTCACTCACACTAAGGTATTGTATCAGTTAACAACACTAAGGTATTTATCAGTTTAACACTTTACTCACTCTAAGGTATTGTATCTCACACTAAGGTATTGTATCAGTAGTTAACACTTTTCTTTACTCACTCACACTAAGGTATTGTATCAGTAGTTAACACTTTTCTTTACTCACTCACACTAAGGTATTGTATCAGTAGTTAACACTTTTCTTTACTCACTCACACTAAGGTATTGTATCAGTAGTTAACACTTTTCTTTACTCACTCACACTAAGGTATTGTATCAGTAGTTAACACTTTTCTTTACTCACTCACACTAAGGTATTGTATCAGTAGTTAACACTTTTCTTTACTCACTCACACTAAGGTATTGTATCAGTAGTTAACACTTTTCTTTACTCACTCACACTAAGGTATTGTATCAGTAGTTAACACTTTTCTTTACTCACTCACACTAAGGTATTGTATCAGTAGTTAACACTTTTCTTTACTCACTCACACTAAGGTATTGTATCAGTAGTTAACACTTTTCTTTACTCAACACTCAGTTTAACACTTTTCTTTACTCACTCACACTAAGGTATTGTATCAGTAGTTAACACTTTTCTTTACTCACTCACACTAAGGTATTGTATCAGTAGTTAACACTTTTCTTTACTCACTCACACTAAGGTATTGTATCAGTAGTTAACACTTTTCTTTACTCACTCACACTAAGGTATTGTATCAGTAGTTAACACTTTTCTTTACTCACTCACACTAAGGTATTGTATCAGTAGTTAACACTTTTCTTTACTCACTCACACTAAGGTATTGTATCAGTAGTTAACACTTTTCTTTACTCACTCACACTAAGGTATTGTATCAGTAGTTAACACTTTTCTTTACTCACTCACACTAAGGTATTGTATCAGTAGTTAACACTTTTCTTTACTCACTCACACTAAGGTATTGTATCAGTAGTTAACACTTTTCTTTACTCACTCACACTAAGGTATTGTATCAGTAGTTAACACTTTTCTTTACTCACTCACACTAAGGTATTGTATCAGTAGTTAACACTTTTCTTTACTCACTCACACTAAGGTATTGTATCAGTAGTTAACACTTTTCTTTACTCACTCACACTAAGGTATTGTATCAGTAGTTAACACTTTTCTTTACTCACTCACACTAAGGTATTGTATCAGTAGTTAACACTTTTCTTTACTCACTCACACTAAGGTATTGTATCAGTAGTTAACACTTTTCTTTACTCACTCACACTAAGGTATTGTATCAGTAGTTAACACTTTTCTTTACTCACTCACACTAAGGTATTGTATCAGTAGTTAACACTTTTCTTTACTCACACTAAGGTATTGTATCAGTAGTTAACACTTTTCTTTACTCACTCACACTAAGGTATTGTATCAGTAGTTAACACTTTTCTTTACTCACTCACACTAAGGTATTGTATCAGTAGTTAACACTTTTCTTTACTCACTCACACTAAGGTATTGTATCAGTAGTTAACACTTTTCTTTACTCACTCACACTAAGGTATTGTATCAGTAGTTAACACTTTTCTTTACTCACTCACACTAAGGTATTGTATCAGTAGTTAACACTTTTCTTTACTCACTCACACTAAGGTATTGTATCAGTAGTTAACACTTTTCTTTACTCACTCACACTAAGGTATTGTATCAGTAGTTAACACTTTTCTTTACTCACTCACACTAAGGTATTGTATCAGTAGTTAACACTTTTCTTTACTCACTCACACTAAGGTATTGTATCAGTAGTTAACACTTTTCTTTACTCACTCACACTAAGGTATTGTATCAGTAGTTAACACTTTTCTTTACTCACTCACACTAAGGTATTGTATCAGTAGTTAACACTTTTCTTTACTCACTCACACTAAGGTATTGTATCAGTAGTTAACACTTTTCTTTACTCACTCACACTAAGGTATTGTATCAGTAGTTAACACTTTTCTTTACTCACTCACACTAAGGTATTGTATCAGTAGTTAACACTTTTCTTTACTCACTCACACTAAGGTATTGTATCAGTAGTTAACACTTTTCTTTACTCACTCACACTAAGGTATTGTATCAGTAGTTAACACTTTTCTTTACTCACTCACACTAAGGTATTGTATCAGTAGTTAACACTTTTCTTTACTCACTCACACTAAGGTATTGTATCAGTAGTTAACACTTTTCTTTACTCACTCACACTAAGGTATTGTATCAGTAGTTAACACTTTTCTTTACTCACTCACACTAAGGTATTGTATCAGTAGTTAACACTTTTCTTTACTCACTCACACTAAGGTATTGTATTATATCAGTAGTTAACACTTTTCTTTACTCACTCACACTAAGGTATTGTATCAGTAGTTAACACTTTTCTTTACTCACTCACACTAAGGTATTATATCAGTAGTTAACACTTTTCTTTACTCACTCACACTAAGGTATTGTATCAGTAGTTAACACTTTTCTTTACTCACTCACACTAAGGTATTGTATCAGTAGTTAACACTTTTCTTTACTCACTCACACTAAGGTATTGTATCAGTAGTTAACACTTTTCTTTACTCACTCACACTAAGGTATTGTATCAGTAGTTAACACTTTTCTTTACTCACTCACACACTAAGGTATTGTATCAGTAGTTAACACTTTTCTTTACTCACTCACACTAAGGTATTATATCAGTAGTTAACACTTTTCTTTACTCACTCACACTAAGGTATTGTATCAGTAGTTAACACTTTTCTTTACTCACTCACACTAAGGTATTGTATCAGTAGTTAACACTTTTCTTTACTCACTCACACTAAGGTATTGTATCAGTAGTTAACACTTTTCTTTACTCACTCACACTAAGGTATTGTATCAGTAGTTAACACTTTTCTTTACTCACTCACACTAAGGTATTGTATCAGTAGTTAACACTTTTCTTTACTCACTCACACTAAGGTATTGTATCAGTAGTTAACACTTTTCTTTACTCACTCACACTAAGGTATTGTATCAGTAGTTAACACTTTTCTTTACTCACTCACACTAAGGTATTATATCAGTAGTTAACACTTTTCTTTACTCACCACACTAAGGTATTGTATCAGTAGTTAACACTTTTCTTTACTCACTCACACTAAGGTATTGTATCAGTAGTTAACACTTTTCTTTACTAAGGTATTGTATCAGTAGTTAACACTTTTCTTTACTCACACTAAGGTATTGTATCAGTAGTTAACACTTTTCTTTACTCAACACTAAGGTATTATATCAGTTTAACACTTTTCTTTACTCACTCACACTAAGGTATTGTATCAGTAGTTAACACTTTTCTTTACTCACTCACACTAAGGTATTGTATCAGTAGTTAACACTTTTCTTTACTCACTCACACTAAGGTATTGTATCAGTAGTTAACACTTTTCTTTACTCACTCACACTAAGGTATTATATCAGTAGTTAACACTTTTCTTTACTCACTCACACTAAGGTATTGTATCAGTAGTTAACACTTTTCTTTACTCACTCACACTAAGGTATTGTATCAGTAGTTAACACTTTTCTTACTCACTCACACTAAGGTATTTACTAACACTCACACTAAGGTATTATATCAGTAGTTAACACTTTTCTTTACTCACTCACACTAAGGTATTGTATCAGTAGTTAACACTTTTCTTTACTCACTCACACTAAGGTATTGTATCAGTAGTTAACACTTTTCTTTACTCACTCACACTAAGGTATTGTATCAGTAGTTAACACTTTTCTTTACTCACTCACACTAAGGTATTATATCAGTAGTTAACACTTTTCTTTACTCACTGACACTAAGGTATTGTATCAGTAGTTAACACTTTTCTTTACTCACTTGCACTAAGGTATTGTATCAGTAGTTAACACTTTTCTTTACTCACTCACACTAAGGTATTGTATCAGTAGTTAACACTTTTCTTTACTCACTCACACTAAGGTATTGTATCAGTAGTTAACACTTTTCTTTACTCACTGACACTAAGGTATTATATCAGTAGTTAACACTTTTCTTTACTCACTTGCACTAAGGTATTGTATCAGTAGTTAACACTTTTCTTTACTCACCACACTAAGATATTGTATCAGTAGTTAACACTTTTCTTTACTCACTCACACTAAGGTATTGTATCAGTAGTTAACACTTTTCTTTACTCACTCACACTAAGGTATTATATCAGTAGTTAACACTTTTCTTTACTCACTCACACTAAGGTATTGTATCAGTAGTTAACACTTTTCTTTACTCACTCACACTAAGGTATTGTATCAGTAGTTAACACTTTTCTTTACTCACTCACACTAAGGTATTATATCAGTAGTTAACACTTTTCTTTACTCACTCACACTAAGGTATTGTATCAGTAGTTAACACTTTTCTTTACTCACTCACACTAAGGTATTGTATCAGTAGTTAACACTTTTCTTTACTCACTCACACTAAGGTATTGTATCAGTAGTTAACACTTTTCTTTACTCACTGACACTAAGGTATTATATCAGTAGTTAACACTTTTCTTTACTCACTCACACTAAGGTATTGTATCAGTAGTTAACACTTTTCTTTACTCACTCACACTAAGGTATTGTATCAGTAGTTAACACTTTTCTTTACTCACTCACACTAAGGTATTGTATCAGTAGTTAACACTTTTCTTTACTCACTCACACTAAGGTATTATATCAGTAGTTAACACTTTTCTTTACTCACTCACACTAAGGTATTGTATCAGTAGTTAACACTTTTCTTTACTCACTCACACTAAGGTATTGTATCAGTAGTTAACACTTTTCTTTACTCACTCACACTAAGGTATTGTATCAGTAGTTAACACTTTTCTTTACTCACTTGCACTAAGGTATTGTATCAGTAGTTAACACTTTTCTTTACTCACTCACACTAAGGTATTGTATCAGTAGTTAACACTTTTCTTTACTCACTCACACTAAGGTATTGTATCAGTAGTTAACACTTTTCTTTACTCACTCACACTAAGGTATTGTATCAGTAGTTAACACTTTTCTTTACTCACTCACACTAAGGTATTGTATCAGTAGTTAACACTTTTCTTTACTCACCACACTAAGGTATTGTATCAGTAGCTAACACTTTTCTTTACTCACTCATACTAAGGTATTGTTTCAGTAGTTAACACTTTTCTTTACTCACTCACACTAAGGTATTATATCAGTAGTTAACACTTTTCTTTACTCACTCACACTAAGGTATTGTATCAGTAGTTAACACTTTTCTTTACTCACTCACACTAAGGTATTGTATCAGTAGTTAACACTTTTCTTTACTCACTCACACTAAGGTATTGTATCAGTAGTTAACACTTTTCTTTACTCACTCACACTAAGGTATTGTATCAGTAGTTAACACTTTTCTTTACTCACTCACACTAAGGTATTGTATCAGTAGTTAACACTTTTCTTTACTCACTCACACTAAGGTATTGTATCAGTAGTTAACACTTTTCTTTACTCACTCACACTAAGGTATTGTATCAGTAGTTAACACTTTTCTTTACTCACTCACACTAAGGTATTGTATCAGTAGTTAACACTTTTCTTTACTCACTCACACTAAGGTATTGTATCAGTAGTTAACACTTTTCTTTACTCACTCACACTAAGGTATTGTATCAGTAGTTAACACTTTTCTTTACTCACTCACACTAAGGTATTGTATCAGTAGTTAACACTTTTCTTTACTCACTCACACTAAGGTATTGTATCAGTAGTTAACACTTTTCTTTACTCACTCACACTAAGGTATTGTATCAGTAGTTAACACTTTTCTTTACTCACTCACACTAAGGTATTATATCAGTAGTTAACACTTTTCTTTACTCACTTGCACTAAGGTATTGTATCAGTAGTTAACACTTTTCTTTACTCACTCACACTAAGGTATTGTATCAGTAGTTAACACTTTTCTTTACTCACTCACACTAAGGTATTGTATCAGTAGTTAACACTTTTCTTTACTCACTCACACTAAGGTATTGTATCAGTAGTTAACACTTTTCTTTACTCACCACACTAAGGTATTGTATCAGTAGTTAACACTTTTCTTTACTCACTCACACTAAGGTATTGTATCAGTAGTTAACACTTTTCTTTACTCACTCACACTAAGGTATTGTATCAGTAGTTAACACTTTAGTTAACACTTTTCTTTACTCACTCACACTAAGGTATTGTATCAGTAGTTAACACTTTTCTTTACTCACTCACACTAAGGTATTGTATCAGTAGTTAACACTTTTCTTTACTCACTTTCTTTACATCACACTAAGGTATTGTATCAGTAGTTAACACTTTTCTTTACTCACTCACACTAAGGTATTGTATCAGTAGTTAACACTTTTCTTTACTCACACACTAAGGTATTGTATCAGTAGTTAACACTTTTCTTTACTCACCTGACACTAAGGTATTGTATCAGTAGTTAACACTTTCTTTACTCACTCACACTAAGGTATTGTATCAGTAGTTAACACTTTTCTTTACTCACTCACACTAAGGTATTGTATCAGTAGTTAACACTTTTCTTTACTCACTCACACTAAGGTATTGTATCAGTAGTTAACACTTTTCTTTACTCACTCACACTAAGGTATTGTATCAGTAGTTAACACTTTCTTTACTCACTCACACTAAGGTATTGTATCAGTAGTTAACACTTTTCTTTACTCACTCACACTAAGGTATTATATCAGTAGTTAACACTTTTCTTTACTCACTGACACTAAGGTATTGTATCAGTAGTTAACACTTTTCTTTACTCACTCACACTAAGATATTGTATCAGTAGTTAACACTTTTCTTTAGTCACTCACACTAAGGTATTGTATCAGTAGTTAACACTTTTCTTTACTCACTCACACTAAGGTATTGTATCAGTAGTTAACACTTTTCTTTACTCACTCACACTAAGGTATTGTATCAGTAGTTAACACTTTTCTTTACTCACTCACACTAAGGTATTGTATCAGTAGTTAACACTTTTCTTTACTCACTCACACTAAGGTATTGTATCAGTAGTTAACACTTTTCTTTACTCACTCACACTAAGGTATTGTATCAGTAGTTAACACTTTTCTTTACTCACTCATACTAAGTATTGTATCAGTAGTTAACACTTTTCTTTACTCACTCACACTAAGGTATTGTATCAGTAGTTAACACTTTTCTTTAGTCACTCACACTAAGGTATTGTATCAGTAGTTAACACTTTTCTTTACTCACTCACACTAAGGTATTGTATCAGTAGTTAACACTTTTCTTTACTCACTCACACTAAGGTATTGTATCAGTAGTTAACACTTTTCTTTACTCACTCACACTAAGGTATTGTATCAGTAGTTAACACTTTTCTTTACTCACTCACACTAAGGTATTGTATCAGTAGTTAACACTTTTCTTTACTCACTGACACTAAGGTATTGTATCAGTAGTTAACACTTTTCTTTACTCACTCACACTAAGGTATTGTATCAGTAGTTAACACTTTTCTTTACTCACTCACACTAAGGTATTGTATCAGTAGTTAACACTTTTCTTTACTCACTCACACTAAGGTATTGTATCAGTAGTTAACACTTTTCTTTACTCACTGACACTAAGGTATTATATCAGTAGTTAACACTTTTCTTTACTCACTTGCACTAAGGTATTGTATCAGTAGTTAACACTTTTCTTTACTCACTCACACTAAGGTATTGTATCAGTAGTTAACACTTTTCTTTACTCACTCACACTAAGGTATTGTATCAGTAGTTAACACTTTTCTTTACTCACTGACACTAAGGTATTATATCAGTAGTTAACACTTTTCTTTACTCACTTGCACTAAGGTATTATATCAGTAGTTAACACTTTTCTTTACTCACTCATACTAAGGTATTGTATCAGTAGTTAACACTTTTCTTTACTCACTCACACTAAGGTATTATATCAGTAGTTAACACTTTTCTTTACTCACTCACACTAAGGTATTGTATCAGTAGTTAACACTTTTCTTTACTCACTCACACTAAGGTATTGTATCAGTAGTTAACACTTTTCTTTACTCACTCACACTAAGGTATTGTATCAGTAGTTAACACTTTTCTTTACTCACTCACACTAAGGTATTGTATCAGTAGTTAACACTTTTCTTTACTCACTCACACTAAGATATTGTATCAGTAGTTAACACTTTTCTTTACTCACTCACACTAAGGTATTGTATCAGTAGTTAACACTTTTCTTTACTCACTCACACTAAGGTATTGTATCAGTAGTTAACACTTTTCTTTACTCACTCACACTAAGGTATTATATCAGTAGTTAACACTTTTCTTTACCTCACTCACACTAAGGTATTGTATCAGTAGTTAACACTTTTCTTTACTCACTCACACTAAGGTATTGTATCAGTAGTTAACACTTTTCTTTACTCACTCACACTAAGGTATTGTATCAGTAGTTAACACTTTTCTTTACTCACTCACACTAAGGTATTGTATCAGTAGTTAACACTTTTCTTTACTCACTCACACTAAGGTATTGTATCAGTAGTTAACACTTTTCTTTACTCACTTGCACTAAGGTATTGTATCAGTAGTTAACACTTTTCTTTACTCACACTAAGGTATTGTATCAGTAGTTAACACTTTTCTTTACTCACTCACACTAAGGTATTGTATCAGTAGTTAACACTTTTCTTTACTCACTCACACTAAGGTATTATATCAGTAGTTAACACTTTTCTTTACTCACTCACACTAAGGTATTGTATCAGTAGTTAACACTTTTCTTTACTCACTAGTTAACACTAAGGTATTATATCAGTAGTTAACACTTTTCTTTACTCACTCACACTAAGGTATTGTATCAGTAGTTAACACTTTTCTTTACTCACTCTCACTAAGGTATTGTATCAGTAGTTAACACTTTTCTTTACTCACTCATACTAAGGTATTGTTTCAGTAGTTAACACTTTTCTTTACTCACTCACACTAAGGTATTATATCAGTAGTTAACACTTTTCTTTACTCACTCACACTAAGGTATTGTATCAGTAGTTAACACTTTTCTTTACTCACTCACACTAAGGTATTGTATTATATCAGTAGTTAACACTTTTCTTTACTCACTCACACTAAGGTATTGTATCAGTAGTTAACACTTTTCTTTACTCACTCACACTAAGGTATTGTATCAGTAGTTAACACTTTCTTTACTCCCTCACACTAAGGTATTGTATCAGTAGTTAACACTTTTCTTACTCACTCACACTAAGGTATTGTATCAGTAGTTAACACTTTTCTTTACTCACTGACACTAAGGTATTATATCAGTAGTTAACACTTTTTCTTTACTCACTTGCACTAAGGTATTGTATCAGTAGTTAACACTTTTCTTTACTCACTCACACTAAGGTATTGTATCAGTAGTTAACACTTTTCTTTACTCACTCACACTAAGGTATTGTATCAGTAGTTAACACTTTTCTTTACTCACTCACACTGTATCAGTAGTATTATTGTATCAGTAGTTAACACTTTTCTTTACTCACTCACACTAAGATATTGTATCAGTAGTTAACACTTTTCTTTACTCACTCACACTAAGGTATTGTATCAGTAGTTAACACTTTTCTTTACTCACTCACACTAAGGTATTGTATCAGTAGTTAACACTTTTCTTTACTCACTCACACTAAGGTATTGTATCAGTAGTTAACACTTTTCTTTACTCACTCACACTAAGGTATTGTATCAGTAGTTAACACTTTTCTTTACTCACTCTAAGATATTGTATCAGTTCTTTAGTCACTCACACTAAGGTATTGTATCAGTAGTTAACACTTTTCTTTACTCACTCACACTAAGGTATTGTATCAGTAGTTAACACTTTTCTTTACTCACTCACACTAAGGTATTATATCAGTAGTTAACACTTTTCTTTACTCACTCACACTAAGGTATTGTATCAGTAGTTAACACTTTTCTTTACTCACTCACACTAAGGTATTGTATCAGTAGTTAACACTTTTCTTTACTCACTCACACTAAGATATTGTATCAGTAGTTAACACTTTTCTTTACTCACTCACACTAAGGTATTGTATCAGTAGTTAACACTTTTCTTTACTCACTCACACTAAGGTATTGTATCAGTAGTTAACACTTTTCTTTACTTTCAAGGTATTTACTAACACTCTTTACTCACTAAGGTATTGTATCAGTAGTTAACACTTTTCTTTACTCACTCACACTAAGGTATTGTATCAGTAGTTAACACTTTTCTTTACTCACTCACACTAAGGTATTGTATCAGTAGTTAACACTTTTCTTTACTCACTCACACTAAGGTATTGTATCAGTAGTTAACACTTTTCTTTACTCACTCACACTAAGGTATTGTATCAGTAGTTAACACTTTTCTTTACTCACTCACACTAAGGTATTGTATCAGTAGTTAACACTTTTCTTTACTCACTCACACTAAGGTATTGTATCAGTAGTTAACACTTTTCTTTACTCACTCACACTAAGGTATTGTATCAGTAGTTAACACTTTTCTTTACTCACTCACACTAAGGTATTGTATCAGTAGTTAACACTTTTCTTTACTCACTCACACTAAGGTATTGTATCAGTAGTTAACACTTTTCTTTACTCACTCACACTAAGGTATTGTATCAGTAGTTAACACTTTTCTTTACTCACTCACACTAAGGTATTGTATCAGTAGTTAACACTTTTCTTTACTCACTCACACTAAGGTATTGTATCAGTAGTTAACACTTTTCTTTACTCACTCACACTAAGGTATTGTATCAGTAGTTAACACTTTTCTTTACTCACTCACACTAAGATATTGTATCAGTAGTTAACACTTTTCTTTACTCACTCACACTAAGGTATTGTATCAGTAGTTAACACTTTTCTTTACTCACTCACACTCAGTAGTTAACACACTTTCTCACACTAAGGTATTGTATCAGTAGTTAACACTTTTCTTTACTCACTCACACTAAGGTATTGTATCAGTAGTTAACACTTTTCTTTACTCACTCACACTAAGGTATTGTATCAGTAGTTAACACTTTTCTTTACTCACTCACACTAAGGTATTGTATCAGTAGTTAACACTTTTTCTTTACTCACTCACACTAAGGTATTGTATCAGTAGTTAACACTTTTCTTTACTCACTCACACTAAGGTATTGTATCAGTAGTTAACACTTTTCTTTACTCACTCACACTAAGGTATTGTATCAGTAGTTAACACTTTTCTTTACTCACTCACACTAAGGTATTGTATCAGTAGTTAACACTTTTCAGTAGTTAACACTTTTCTCACTCACACTAAGGTATTGTATCAGTAGTTAACACTTTTCTTTACTCACTCACACTAAGGTATTGTATCAGTAGTTAACACTTTTCTTTACTCACTCACACTAAGGTATTGTATCAGTAGTTAACACTTTTCTTTACTCACTCACACTAAGGTATTGTATCAGTAGTTAACACTTTTCTTTACTCACTCACACTAAGGTATTGTATCAGTAGTTAACACAGTAGTTTTTCTTTACTCACTCACACTAAGATATTGTATCAGTAGTTAACACTTTTCTTTAGTCACTTGCACTAAGGTATTGTATCAGTAGTTAACACTTTTCTTTACTCACTCACACTAAGGTATTGTATCAGTAGTTAACACTTTTCTTTACTCACTCACACTAAGGTATTGTATCAGTAGTTAACACTTTTCTTTACTCACTCACACTAAGGTATTGTATCAGTAGTTAACACTTTTCTTTACTCACTCACACTAAGGTATTGTATCAGTAGTTAACACTTTTCTTTACTCACTCACACTAAGGTATTGTATGGTCAGTAGTTAACACTTTTTCTTTACTCACTTTCACTAAGGTATTGTATCAGTAGTTAACACTTTTCTTTACTCACTCACACTAAGGTATTGTATCAGTAGTTAACACTTTTCTTTACTCACTCACACTAAGGTATTGTATCAGTAGTTAACACTTTTCTTTACTCACTCACACTAAGGTATTGTATCAGTAGTTAACACTTTTCTTTACTCACCTCACACTCAAGGTATTGTATCAGTAGTTAACACTTTTCTTTACTCACTCACACTAAGGTATTGTATCAGTAGTTAACACTTTTCTTTACTCACTCACACTAAGGTATTGTATCAGTAGTTAACACTTTTCTTTACTCACTCACACTAAGGTATTGTATCAGTAGTTAACACTTTTCTTTACTCACTCACACTAAGGTATTGTATCAGTAGTTAACACTTTTCTTTACTCACTCACTCACACTAAGGTATTGTATCAGTAGTTAACACTTTTCTTTACTCACTCACACTAAGGTATTGTATCAGTAGTTAACACTTTTCTTTACTCACTCACACTAAGGTATTGTATCAGTAGTTAACACTTTTCTTTACTCACTCACACTAAGGTATTGTATCAGTAGTTAACACTTTTCTTTACTCACTCACACTAAGATATTGTATCAGTAGTTAACACTTTTCTTTACTCACTCACACTAAGGTATTGTATCAGTAGTTAACACTTTTCTTTACTCACTCACACTAAGGTATTGTATCAGTAGTTAACACTTTTCTTTACTCACTCACACTAAGGTATTGTATCAGTAGTTAACACTTTTCTTTACTCACTCACACTAAGGTATTGTATCAGTAGTTAACACTTTTCTTTACTCACTCACACTAAGGTATTGTATCAGTAGTTAACACTTTTCTTTACTCACTCACACTAAGGTATTGTATCAGTAGTTAACACTTTTCTTTACTCACTCACACTAAGGTATTGTATCAGTAGTTAACACTTTTCTTTACTCACTCACACTAAGGTATTGTATCAGTAGTTAACACTTTTCTTTACTCACTCACACTAAGGTATTGTATCAGTAGTTAACACTTTTCTTTACTCACTCACACTAAGGTATTGTATCAGTAGTTAACACTTTTCTTTACTCACTCACACTAAGGTATTGTATCAGTAAGTTAACACTTTTCTTTACTCACTCACACTAAGGTATTGTATCAGTAGTTAACACTTTTCTTTACTCACTCACACTAAGGTATTGTATCAGTAGTTAACACTTTTCTTTACTCACTCACCACACTAAGGTATTGTATCAGTAGTTAACACTTTCTTTACTCACTCACACTAAGGTATTGTATCAGTAGTTAACACTTTTCTTTACTCACTCACACTAAGGTATTGTATCAGTAGTTAACACTTTTCTTTACTCACCACACTAAGATATTGTATCAGTAGTTAACACTTTTCTTTACTCACTCAAAAGGTATTGTATCAGTAGTTAACACTTCTTTCTTTACTCACTCACACTAAGGTATTGTATCAGTAGTTAACACTTTTCTTTACTCACTCACACTAAGGTATTGTATCAGTAGTTAACACTTTTCTTTACTCACTCACACTAAGATATTGTATCAGTAGTTAACACTTTTCTTTACTCACTCACACTAAGGTATTGTATCAGTAGTTAACACTTTTCTTTACTCACTCACACTAAGGTATTGTATCAGTAGTTAACACTTTTCTTTACTCACTCACACTAAGGTATTGTATCAGTAGTTAACACTTTTCTTTACTCACTCACACTAAGGTATTGTATCAGTAGTTAACACTTTTCTTTACTCACTCACACTAAGGTATTGTATCAGTAGTTAACACTTTTCTTTACTCACTCACACTAAGGTATTGTATCAGTAGTTAACACTTTTCTTTACTCACTCACACTAAGGTATTGTATCAGTAGTTAACACTTTTCTTTACTCACTCACACTAAGGTATTGTATCAGTAGTTAACACTTTTCTTTACTCACTCACACTAAGGTATTGTATCAGTAGTTAACACTTTTCTTTACTCACTCACACTAAGGTATTGTATCAGTAGTTAACACTTTTCTTTACTCACTCACACTAAGGTATTGTATCAGTAGTTAACACTTTTCTTTTACTCACTCACACTAAGGTATTGTATCAGTAGTTAACACTTTTCTTTACTCACTCACACTAAGGTATTGTATCAGTAGTTAACACTTTTCTTTACTCACTCACACTAAGGTATTATATCAGTAGTTAACACTTTTCTTTACTCACTCACACTAAGGTATTGTATCAGTAGTTAACACTTTTCTTTACTCACTCACACTAAGGTATTGTATCAGTAGTTAACACTTTTCTTTACTCACTCACACTAAGGTATTGTATCAGTAGTTAACACTTTTCTTTACTCACTCACACTAAGGTATTGTATCAGTAGTTAACACTTTTCTTTACTCACTCACACTAAGGTATTATATCAGTAGTTAACACTTTTCTTTACTCACTCACACTAAGGTATTGTATCAGTAGTTAACACTTTTCTTTACTCACTCACACTAAGGTATTGTATCAGTAGTTAACACTTTTCTTTACTCACTCACACTAAGGTATTGTATCAGTAGTTAACACTTTCTTTACTCACTCACACTAAGGTATTGTATCAGTAGTTAACACTTTTCTTTACTCACCCACACTAAGGTATTGTATCAGTAGTTAACACTTTTCTTTACTCACTCACACTAAGGTATTGTATCAGTAGTTAACACTTTTCTTTACTCACTCACACTAAGGTATTGTATCAGTAGTTAACACTTTTCTTTACTCACTCACACTAAGGTATTGTATCAGTAGCTAACACTTTTCTTTACTCACTCACACTAAGGTATTGTATCAGTAGTTAACACTTTTCTTTACTCACTCACACTAAGGTATTGTATCAGTAGTTAACACTTTTCTTTACTCACTCACACTAAGGTATTGTATCAGTAGTTAACACTTTTCTTTACTCACTCACACTAAGGTATTGTATCAGTAGTTAACACTTTTCTTTACTCACTCACACTAAGGTATTGTATCAGTAGTTAACACTTTTCTTTACTCACTCACACTAAGGTATTGTATCAGTAGTTAACACTTTTCTTTACTCACTCACACTAAGGTATTGTATCAGTAGTTAACACTTCTTTTACCACTCACCACTAAGGTATTGTATCAGTAGTTATTGTATCAGTAGTTAACACTTTTCTTTACTCACTCACACTAAGGTATTGTATCAGTAGTTAACACTTTTCTTTACTCACTCACACTAAGGTATTGTATCAGTAGTTAACACTTTTCTTTACTCACTCACACTAAGGTATTGTATCAGTAGTTAACACTTTTCTTTACTCACTCACACTAAGGTATTGTATCAGTAGTTAACACTTTTCTTTACTCACTCACACTAAGGTATTGTATCAGTAGTTAACACTTTTCTTTACTCACCACACTAAGATATTGTATCAGTAGTTAACACTTTTCTTTACTCACTCACACTAAGGTATTGTATCAGTAGTTAACACTTTTCTTTACTCACTCACACTAAGGTATTGTATCAGTAGTTAACACTTTTCTTTACTCACTCACACTAAGTATTGTATCAGTAGTTAACACTTTTCTTTACTCACTCACACTAGTTATTGTATCAGTAGTTAACACTTTTCTTTACTCACACTAAGGTATTATACTCACTTTACTCACTCACACTAAGGTATTGTATCAGTAGTTAACACTTTTCTTTACTCACTCACACTAAGGTATTGTATCAGTAGTTAACACTTTTCTTTACTCACTCACACTAAGGTATTGTATCAGTAGTTAACACTTTTCTTTACTCACTCACACTAAGGTATTATATCAGTAGTTAACACTTTTCTTTACTCACTCACACTAAGGTATTGTATCAGTAGTTAACACTTTTCTTTACTCACTGACACTAAGGTATTGTATCAGTAGTTAACACTTTTCTTTACTCACTCACACTAAGGTATTGTATCAGTAGTTAACACTTTTCTTTACTCACTCACACTAAGGTATTGTATCAGTAGTTAACACTTTTTTCTTTACTCACTCACACTAAGGTATTGTATCAGTAGTTAACACTTTTCTTTACTCACTCACACTAAGGTATTATATCAGTAGTTAACACTTTTCTTTACTCACTCACACTAAGGTATTGTATCAGTAGTTAACACTTTTCTTTACTCACTCACACTAAGGTATTGTATCAGTAGTTAACACTTTTCTTTACTCACTCACACTAAGGTATTGTATCAGTAGTTAACACTTTTCTTTACTCACTCACACTAAGGTATTATATCAGTAGTTAACACTTTTCTTTACTCACTCACACTAAGATATTGTATCAGTAGTTAACACTTTTCTTTACTCACTCACACTAAGGTATTGTATCAGTAGTTAACACTTTTCTTTACTCACTCACACTAAGGTATTGTATCAGTAGTTAACACTTTTCTTTACTCACTCACACTAAGGTATTGTATCAGTAGTTAACACTTTTCTTTACTCACTCACACTAAGGTATTGTATCAGTAGTTAACACTTTTCTTTACTCACTCACACTAAGGTATTGTATCAGTAGTTAACACTTTTCTTTACTCACTCACACTAAGGTATTGTATCAGTAGTTAACACTTTTCTTTACTCACCTCACACTAAGGTATTGTATCAGTAGTTAACACTTTTCTTTACTCACTCACACTAAGGTATTGTATCAGTAGTTAACACTTTTCTTTACTCACTCACACACTAAGGTTATTATATCAGTAGTTAACACTTTTCTTTACTCACTCACACTAAGGTATTGTATCAGTAGTTAACACTTTTCTTTACTCACTCACACTAAGGTATTGTATCAGTAGTTAACACTTTTCTTTACTCACTCACACTAAGGTATTGTATCAGTAGTTAACACTTTTCTTTACTCACTCACACTAAGGTATTGTATCAGTAGTTAACACTTTTCTTTACTCACTCACACTAAGGTATTGTATCAGTAGTTAACACTTTTCTTTACTCACTCACACTAAGGTATTGTATCAGTAGTTAACACTTTTCTTTACTCACTCACACTAAGGTATTATATCAGTAGTTAACACTTTTCTTTACTCACTCACACTAAGGTATTGTATCAGTAGTTAACACTTTTCTTTACTCACTCACACTAAGGTATTGTATCAGTAGTTAACACTTTTCTTTACTCACTCACACTAAGGTATTGTATCAGTAGTTAACACTTTTCTTTACTCACTCACACTAAGGTATTCAGTAGTTAACACTTTCTTTACTATCAGTAGTTATATCAGTAGTTAACACTTTTCTTTACTCACTCACACTAAGGTATTGTATCAGTAGTTAACACTTTTCTTTACTCACTCACACTAAGGTATTGTATCAGTAGTTAACACTTTTCTTTACTCACTCACACTAAGGTATTGTATCAGTAGTTAACACTTTTCTTTACTCACTCCCACACACACTAAGGTATTGTATCAGTAGTTAACACTTTTCTTTACTCACTCACACTAAGGTATTGTATCAGTAGTTAACACTTTTCTTTACTCACTCACACTAAGGTATTGTATCAGTAGTTAACACTTTTCTTTACTCACTCACACTAAGGTATTGTATCAGTAGTTAACACTTTTCTTTACTCACTCACACTAAGGTATTGTATCAGTAGTTAACACTTTTCTTTACTCACTCACACTAAGGTATTGTATCAGTAGTTAACACTTTTCTTTACTCACTCACACTAAGGTATTGTATCAGTAGTTAACACTTTTCTTTACTCACTCACACTAAGGTATTGTATCAGTAGTTAACACTTTTCTTTACTCACTCACACTAAGGTATTGTATCAGTAGTTAACAACACTACAGGTATTGTATCAGTAGTTAACACTTTTCTTTACTCACCCACACTAAGGTATTGTATCAGTAGTTAACACTTTTCTTTACTCACTCACACTAAGGTATTGTATCAGTAGTTAACACTTTTCTTTACTCACTGTATCACTAACACTTTTCTTTACTCAGGTATTGTATCAGTAGTTAACACTTTTCTTTACTCACTTGCACTAAGGTATTATATCAGTAGTTAACACTTTTCTTTACTCACTCACACTAAGGTATTGTATCAGTAGTTAACACTTTTCTTTACTCACTCACACTAAGGTATTGTATCAGTAGTTAACACTTTTCTTTACTCACTCACACTAAGGTATTGTATCAGTAGTTAACACTTTTCTTTACTCACTCACACTAAGGTATTGTATCAGTAGTTAACACTTTTCTTTACTCACTCACACTAAGATATTGTATCAGTAGTTAACACTTTTCTTTACTCACTCACACTAAGGTATTATATCAGTACTAACACTTTTCTTTACTCACTCATACTAAGGTATTGTATCAGTAGTTAACACTTTTCTTTACTCACTCACACTAAGGTATTGTATCAGTAGTTAACACTTTTCTTTACTCACTCACACTAAGGTATTGTATCAGTAGTTAACACTTTTCTTTACTCACTCACACTAAGGTATTGTATCAGTAGTTAACACTTTTCTTTACTCAACACTAAGGTATTTATCAGTTTAACACTTTTCACTCACACTAAGGTATTGTATCAGTAGTTAACACTTTATCTTTACTCACTCACACTAAGGTATTGTATCAGTAGTTAACACTTTTCTTTACTCACTCACACTAAGGTATTGTATCAGTAGTTAACACTTTTCTTTACTCACTCACACTAAGGTATTGTATCAGTAGTTAACACTTTTCTTTACTCACTCACACTAAGGTATTGTATCAGTAGTTAACACTTTTCTTTACTCACTCACACTAGGTATTGTATCAGTAGTTAACACTTTTCTTTACTCACTAGTTAACACTAAGGTATTGTATCAGTAGTTAACACTTTTCTTTACTCACTCACACTAAGGTATTGTATCAGTAGTTAACACTTTTCTTTACTCACTCACACTAAGGTATTGTATCAGTAGTTAACACTTTTCTTTACTCACTCACACTAAGGTATTGTATCAGTAGTTAACACTTTTCTTTACTCACTGACACTAAGGTATTATATCAGTAGTTAACACTTTTCTTTACTCACTTGCACTAAGGTATTGTATCAGTAGTTAACACTTTTCTTTACTCACTCACACTAAGGTATTGTATCAGTAGTTAACACTTTTCTTTACTCACTCACACTAAGGTATTGTATCAGTAGTTAACACTTTTCTTTACTCACTCACACTAAGGTATTGTATCAGTAGTTAACACTTTTCTTTACTCACTCACACTAAGGTATTGTATCAGTAGTTAACACTTTTCTTTACTCACTCACACTAAGGTATTGTATCAGTAGTTAACACTTTTCTTTACTCACTCACACTAAGGTATTGTATCAGTAGTTAACACTTTTCTTTACTCACTCACACTAAGGTATTGTATCAGTAGTTAACACTTTTCTTTACTCACTCACACTAAGGTATTGTATCAGTAGTTAACACTTTTCTTTACTCACTCACACTAAGGTATTGTATCAGTAGTTAACACTTTTCTTTACTCACTCACACTAAGGTATTGTATCAGTAGTTAACACTTTTCTTTACTCACTCACACTAAGGTATTG
The DNA here is from genome assembly GCF_004210375.1 of Tachypleus tridentatus. Taxonomy (NCBI): domain Eukaryota; kingdom Metazoa; phylum Arthropoda; class Merostomata; order Xiphosura; family Limulidae; genus Tachypleus; species Tachypleus tridentatus. Next base: position 156,034,885 of record NC_134833.1, on the reverse strand, counting down.
TATCAGTAGTTAACACTTTTCTTTACTCACTCACACTAAGGTATTGTATCAGTAGTTAACACTTTTCTTTACTCACTCACACTAAGGTATTGTATCAGTAGTTAACACTTTTCTTTACTCACTCACACTAAGGTATTATATCAGTAGTTAACACTTTTCTTTACTCACTCACACTAAGGTATTGTATCAGTAGTTAACACTTTTCTTTACTCACTCACACTAAGGTATTGTATCAGTAGTTAACACTTTTCTTTACTCACTCACACTAAGGTATTGTATCAGTAGTTAACACTTTTCTTTACTCACTGACACTAAGGTATTATATCAGTAGTTAACACTTTTCTTTACTCACTTGCACTAAGGTATTGTATCAGTAGTTAACACTTTTCTTTACTCACTCACACTAAGGTATTGTATCAGTAGTTAACACTTTTCTTTACTCACTCACACTAAGGTATTGTATCAGTAGTTAACACTTTTCTTTACTCACTCACACTAAGGTATTGTATCAGTAGTTAACACTTTTCTTTACTCACTCACACTAAGGTATTGTATCAGTAGTTAACACTTTTCTTTACTCACTCACACTAAGGTATTGTATCAGTAGTTAACACTTTTCTTTACTCACTCATACTAAGGTATTGTATCAGTAGTTAACACTTTTCTTTACTCACTCACACTAAGGTATTATATCAGTAGTTAACACTTTTCTTTACTCACTAGAGGTATTATATCAGTAGCACTAAGGTATTGTATCAGTAGTTAACACTTTTCTTTACTCACTCACACTAAGGTATTATATCAGTAGTTAACACTTTTCTTTACTCACTCACACTAAGGTATTGTATCAGTAGTTAACACTTTTCTTTACTCACTCACACTAAGGTATTATATCAGTAGTTAACACTTTTCTTTACTCACTCACACTAAGGTATTATATCAGTAGTTAACACTTTTCTTTACTCACTCACACTAAGGTATTGTATCAGTAGTTAACACTTTTCTTTACTCACTCACACTAAGGTATTATATCAGTAGTTAACACTTTTCTTTACTCACTCACACTAAGGTATTATATCAGTAGTTAACACTTTTCTTTACTCACTCACACTAAGGTATTGTATCAGTAGTTAACACTTTTCTTTACTCACTCACACTAAGGTATTGTATCAGTAGTTAACACTTTTCTTTACTCACTCACACTAAGGTATTATATCAGTAGTTAACACTTTTCTTTACTCACTCACACTAAGGTATTGTATCAGTAGTTAACACTTTTCTTTACTCACTCACACTAAGGTATTGTATCAGTAGTTAACACTTTTCTTTACTCACTGACACTAAGGTATTATATCAGTAGTTAACACTTTTCTTTACTCACACACACTAAGGTATTGTATCAGTAGTTAACACTTTTCTTTACTCACTCACACTAAGGTATTGTATCAGTAGTTAACACTTTTCTTTACTCACTCACACTAAGGTATTGTATCAGTAGTTAACACTTTTCTTTACTCACTCACACTAAGGTATTGTATCAGTAGTTAACACTTTTCTTTACTCACTCACACTAAGGTATTGTATCAGTAGTTAACACTTTTCTTTACTCACTCACACTAAGGTATTGTATCAGTAGTTAACACTTTTCTTTACTCACTCACACTAAGGTATTATATCAGTAGTTAACACTTTTCTTTACTCACTCACACTAAGGTATTGTATCAGTAGTTAACACTAACACTTTTCTTTACTCACTCACACTAAGGTATTGTATCAGTAGTTAACACTTTTCTTTACTCACTCACACTAAGGTATTGTATCAGTAGTTAACACTTTTCTTTACTCACTCACACTAAGGTATTGTATCAGTAGTTAACACTTTTCTTTACTCACTCACACTAAGGTATTGTATCAGTAGTTAACACTTTTCTTTACTCACTCACACTAAGGTATTGTATCAGTAGTTAACACTTTTCTTTACTCACTCACACTAAGGTATTGTATCAGTAGTTAACACTTTTCTTTACTCACTCACACTAAGGTATTGTATCAGTAGTTAACACTTTTCTTTACTCACTCACACTAAGGTATTGTATCAGTAGTTAACACTTTTCTTTACTCACTCACACTAAGGTATTGTATCAGTAGTTAACACTTTTCTTTACTCACTCACACTAAGGTATTGTATCAGTAGTTAACACTTTTCTTTACTCACTCACACTAAGGTATTGTATCAGTAGTTAACACTTTTCTTTACTCACTCACACTAAGGTATTGTATCAGTAGTTAACACTTTTCTTTACTCACTCACACTAAGGTATTGTATCAGTAGTTAACACTTTTCTTTACTCACTGACACTAAGGTATTGTATCAGTAGTTAACACTTTTCTTTACTCACTCACACTAAGGTATTGTATCAGTAGTTAACACTTTTCTTTACTCACTCACACTAAGGTATTGTATCAGTAGTTAACACTTTTCTTTACTCACTCACACTAAGGTATTGTATCAGTAGTTAACACTTTTCTTTACTCACTCACACTAAGGTATTGTATCAGTAGTTAACACTTTTCTTTACTCACTCACACTAAGGTATTGTATCAGTAGTTAACACTTTTCTTTACTCACTCACACTAAGGTATTGTATCAGTAGTTAACACTTTTCTTTACTCACTCACACTAAGGTATTGTATCAGTAGTTAACACTTTTCTTTACTCACTCACACTAAGGTATTGTATCAGTAGTTAACACTTTTCTTTACTCACTCACACTAAGGTATTGTATCAGTAGTTAACACTTTTCTTTACTCACTCACACTAAGGTATTGTATCAGTAGTTAACACTTTTCTTTACTCACTCACACTAAGGTATTGTATCAGTAGTTAACACTTTTCTTTACTCACTCACACTAAGGTATTGTATCAGTAGTTAACACTTTTCTTTACTCACTCACACTAAGGTATTGTATCAGTAGTTAACACTTTTCTTTACTCACTCACACTAAGGTATTGTATCAGTAGTTAACACTTTTCTTTACTCACTCACACTAAGATATTGTATCAGTAGTTAACACTTTTCTTTACTCACTCACACTAAGGTATTGTATCAGTAGTTAACACTTTTCTTTACTCACTCACACTAAGGTATTGTATCAGTAGTTAACACTTTTCTTTACTCACTCACACTAAGGTATTGTATCAGTAGTTAACACTTTTCTTTACTCACTCACACTAAGGTATTGTATCAGTAGTTAACACTTTTCTTTACTCACTCACACTAAGGTATTGTATCAGTAGTTAACACTTTTCTTTACTCACTCACACTAAGGTATTGTATCAGTAGTTAACACTTTTCTTTACTCACTCACACTAAGGTATTGTATCAGTAGTTAACACTTTTCTTTACTCACTCACACTAAGGTATTATATCAGTAGTTAACACTTTTCTTTAGTCACTCACACTAAGATATTGTATCAGTAGTTAACACTTTTCTTTACTCACTCACACTAAGGTATTGTATCAGTAGTTAACACTTTTCTTTACTCACTCACACTAAGGTATTGTATCAGTAGTTAACACTTTTCTTTACTCACTCACACTAAGGTATTGTATCAGTAGTTAACACTTTTCTTTACTCACTCACACTAAGGTATTGTATCAGTAGTTAACACTTTTCTTTACTCACTCACACTAAGGTATTGTATCAGTAGTTAACACTTTTCTTTACTCACTCACACTAAGGTATTGTATCAGTAGTTAACACTTTTCTTTACTCACTCACACTAAGGTATTGTATCAGTAGTTAACACTTTTCTTTACTCACTCACACTAAGGTATTGTATCAGTAGTTAACACTTTTCTTTACTCACTCACACTAAGGTATTGTATCAGTAGTTAACACTTTTCTTTACTCACTCACACTAAGGTATTGTATCAGTAGTTAACACTTTTCTTTACTCACTCACACTAAGGTATTGTATCAGTAGTTAACACTTTTCTTTACTCACTCACACTAAGGTATTGTATCAGTAGTTAACACTTTTCTTTACTCACTCACACTAAGGTATTGTATCAGTAGTTAACACTTTTCTTTACTCACTCACACTAAGGTATTGTATCAGTAGTTAACACTTTTCTTTACTCACTCACACTAAGGTATTATATCAGTAGTTAACACTTTTCTTTACTCACTCACACTAAGGTATTGTATCAGTAGTTAACACTTTTCTTTACTCACTTTACTCACACTAAGGTATTGTATCAGTAGTTAACACTTTTCTTTACTCACTCACACTAAGGTATTGTATCAGTAGTTAACACTTTTCTTTACTCACTCACACTAAGGTATTATATCAGTAGTTAACACTTTTCTTTACTCACTCACACTAAGGTATTATATCAGTAGTTAACACTTTTCTTTACTCACTCACACTAAGGTATTGTATCAGTAGTTAACACTTTTCTTTACTCACTCACACTAAGGTATTGTATCAGTAGTTAACACTTTTCTTTACTCACTCACACTAAGGTATTGTATCAGTAGTTAACACTTTTCTTTACTCACTCACACTAAGGTATTGTATCAGTAGTTAACACTTTTCTTTACTCACTCACACTAAGGTATTGTATCAGTAGTTAACACTTTTCTTTACTCACTCACACACTATCAGTAGTTAACACTTTTCTTTACTCACTCACACTAAGATATTATCAGTAGTTAACACTTTTCTTTACTCACTCACACTAAGGTATTGTATCAGTAGTTAACACTTTTCTTTACTCACTCACACTAAGGTATTGTATCAGTAGTTAACACTTTTCTTTACTCACTCACACTAAGGTATTATATCAGTAGTTAACACTTTTCTTTACTCACTCACACTAAGGTATTGTATCAGTAGTTAACACTTTTCTTTACTCACTCACACTAAGGTATTGTATCAGTAGTTAACACTTTTCTTTACTCACTCACACTAAGGTATTGTATCAGTAGTTAACACTTTTCTTTACTCACTCACACTAAGGTATTGTATCAGTAGTTAACACTTTTCTTTACTCACTCACACTAAGGTATTGTATCAGTAGTTAACACTTTTCTTTACTCACTCACACTAAGGTATTGTATCAGTAGTTAACACTTTTCTTTACTCACTCACACTAAGGTATTGTATCAGTAGTTAACACTTTTCTTTACTCACTCACTTTTCACTACTCACACTAAGGTATTATATCAGTAGTTAACACTTTTCTTTACTCACTCACACTAAGGTATTGTATCAGTAGTTAACACTTTTCTTTACTCACTCACACTAAGGTATTGTATCAGTAGTTAACACTTTTCTTTACTCACTCACACTAAGGTATTGTATCAGTAGTTAACACTTTTCTTTACTCACTCACACTAAGGTATTGTATCAGTAGTTAACACTTTTCTTTACTCACTCACACTAAGGTATTGTATCAGTAGTTAACACTTTTCTTTACTCACTCACACTAAGGTATTGTATCAGTAGTTAACACTTTTCTTTACTCACTCACACTAAGGTATTGTATCAGTAGTTAACACTTTTCTTTACTCACTCACACTAAGGTATTGTATCAGTAGTTAACACTTTTCTTTACTCACTCACACTAAGGTATTGTATCAGTAGTTAACACTTTTCTTTACTCACTCACACTAAGGTATTGTATCAGTAGTTAACACTTTTCTTTACTCACTCACACTAAGGTATTGTATCAGTAGTTAACACTTTTCTTTACTCACTCACACTAAGGTATTGTATCAGTAGTTAACACTTTTCTTTACTCACTCACACTAAGGTATTGTATCAGTAGTTAACACTTTTCTTTACTCACTCACACTAAGGTATTGTATCAGTAGTTAACACTTTTCTTTACTCACTCACACTAAGGTATTGTATCAGTAGTTAACACTTTTCTTTACTCACTGACACTAAGGTATTATATCAGTAGTTAACACTTTTCTTTACTCACTTGCACTAAGGTATTGTATCAGTAGTTAACACTTTTCTTTACTCACTCACACTAAGGTATTGTATCAGTAGTTAACACTTTTCTTTACTCACTCACACTAAGGTATTGTATCAGTAGTTAACACTTTTCTTTACTCACTCACACTAAGGTATTATATCAGTAGTTAACACTTTTCTTTACTCACTCGCACTAAGGTATTGTATCAGTAGTTAACACTTTTCTTTACTCACTCATACTAAGATATTGTATCAGTAGTTAACACTTTTCTTTACTCACTCACACTAAGGTATTATATCAGTAGTTAACACTTTTCTTTACTCACTCACACTAAGGTATTGTATCAGTAGTTAACACTTTTCTTTACTCACTCACACTAAGGTATTATATCAGTAGTTAACACTTTTCTTTACTCACTCACACTAAGGTATTGTATCAGTAGTTAACACTTTTCTTTACTCACTCACACTAAGGTATTATATCAGTAGTTAACACTTTTCTTTACTCACTCACACTAAGGTATTGTATCAGTAGTTAACACTTTTCTTTACTCACTCACACTAAGGTATTGTATCAGTAGTTAACACTTTTCTTTACTCACTCACACTAAGGTATTGTATCAGTAGTTAACACTTTTCTTTACTCACTCACACTAAGGTATTGTATCAGTAGTTAACACTTTTCTTTACTCACTCACACTAAGGTATTGTATCAGTAGTTAACACTTTTCTTTACTCACTATAAGTATTGTTAACACTTTTCTTTACTCACTCACACTAAGGTATTGTATCAGTAGTTAACACTTTTCTTTACTCACTCACACTAAGGTATTGTATCAGTAGTTAACACTTTTCTTTACTCACTCACACTAAGGTATTGTATCAGTAGTTAACACTTTTCTTTACTCACTCACACTAAGGTATTGTATCAGTAGTTAACACTTTTCTTTACTCACTCACACTAAGGTATTGTATCAGTAGTTAACACTTTTCTTTACTCACTCACACTAAGGTATTGTATCAGTAGTTAACACTTTTCTTTACTCACTCACACTAAGGTATTGTATCAGTAGTTAACACTTTTCTTTACTCACTCACACTAAGGTATTGTATCAGTAGTTAACACTTTTCTTTACTCACTCACACTAAGGTATTGTATCAGTAGTTAACACTTTTCTTTACTCACTCACACTAAGGTATTGTATCAGTAGTTAACACTTTTCTTTACTCACTCACACTAAGGTATTGTATCAGTAGTTAACACTTTTCTTTACTCACTCACACTAAGGTATTGTATCAGTAGTTAACACTTTTCTTTACTCACTCACACTAAGGTATTGTATCAGTAGTTAACACTTTTCTTTACTCACTCACACTAAGGTATTGTATCAGTAGTTAACACTTTTCTTTACTCACTCACACTAAGGTATTGTATCAGTAGTTAACACTTTTCTTTACTCACTCACACTAAGGTATTGTATCAGTAGTTAACACTTTTCTTTACTCACTCACACTAAGGTATTGTATCAGTAGTTAACACTTTTCTTTACTCACTCACACTAAGGTATTGTATCAGTAGTTAACACTTTTCTTTACTCACTCACACTAAGGTATTGTATCAGTAGTTAACACTTTTCTTTACTCACTCACACTAAGGTATTGTATCAGTAGTTAACACTTTTCTTTACTCACTCACACTAAGGTATTGTATCAGTAGTTAACACTTTTCTTTACTCACTCACACTAAGGTATTGTATCAGTAGTTAACACTTTTCTTTACTCACTCACACTAAGGTATTGTATCAGTAGTTAACACTTTTCTTTACTCACTCACACTAAGGTATTGTATCAGTAGTTAACACTTTTCTTTACTCACTCACACTAAGGTATTGTATCAGTAGTTAACACTTTTCTTTACTCACTCACACTAAGGTATTGTATCAGTAGTTAACACTTTTCTTTACTCACTCACACTAAGGTATTGTATCAGTAGTTAACACTTTTCTTTAGTCACTCACACTAAGATATTGTATCAGTAGTTAACACTTTTCTTTACTCACTCGCACTAAGGTATTGTATCAGTAGTTAACACTTTTCTTTACTCACTCACACTAAGGTATTGTATCAGTAGTTAACACTTTTCTTTAGTCACTCACACTAAGATATTGTATCAGTAGTTAACACTTTTCTTTACTCACTCACACTAAGGTATTGTATCAGTAGTTAACACTTTTCTTTACTCACTCACACTAAGGTATTGTATCAGTAGTTAACACTTTTCTTTACTCACTCACACTAAGATATTGTATCAGTAGTTAACACTTTTCTTTACTCACTCACACTAAGGTATTGTATCAGTAGTTAACACTTTTCTTTACTCACTCACACTAAGGTATTGTATCAGTAGTTAACACTTTTCTTTACTCACTCACACTAAGGTATTGTATCAGTAGTTAACACTTTTCTTTACTCACTCACACTAAGGTATTGTATCAGTAGTTAACACTTTTCTTTACTCACTCACACTAAGGTATTGTATCAGTAGTTAACACTTTTCTTTACTCACTCACACTAAGGTATTATATCAGTAGTTAACACTTTTCTTTACTCACTCACACTAAGGTATTGTATCAGTAGTTAACACTTTTCTTTACTCACTCACACTAAGGTATTGTATCAGTAGTTAACACTTTTCTTTACTCACTCACACTAAGGTATTGTATCAGTAGTTAACACTTTTCTTTACTCACTCACACTAAGGTATTATATCAGTAGTTAACACTTTTCTTTACTCACTCACACTAAGGTATTGTATCAGTAGTTAACACTTTTCTTTACTCACTCACACTAAGGTATTATATCAGTAGTTAACACTTTTCTTTACTCACTCACACTAAGGTATTATATCAGTAGTTAACACTTTTCTTTACTCACTCACACTAAGGTATTGTATCAGTAGTTAACACTTTTCTTTACTCACTCACACTAAGGTATTGTATCAGTAGTTAACACTTTTCTTTACTCACTCACACTAAGGTATTGTATCAGTAGTTAACACTTTTCTTTACTCACTCACACTAAGGTATTGTATCAGTAGTTAACACTTTTCTTTACTCACTCACACTAAGGTATTATATCAGTAGTTAACACTTTTCTTTACTCACTCACACTAAGGTATTGTATCAGTAGTTAACACTTTTCTTTACTCACTCACACTAAGGTATTGTATCAGTAGTTAACACTTTTCTTTACTCACTCACACTAAGGTATTATATCAGTAGTTAACACTTTTCTTTACTCACTCACACTAAGGTATTGTATCAGTAGTTAACACTTTTCTTTACTCACTCACACTAAGGTATTGTATCAGTAGTTAACACTTTTCTTTACTCACTCACACTAAGGTATTATATCAGTAGTTAACACTTTTCTTTACTCACTCACACTAAGGTATTGTATCAGTAGTTAACACTTTTCTTTACTCACTCACACTAAGGTATTGTATCAGTAGTTAACACTTTTCTTTACTCACTCACACTAAGGTATTGTATCAGTAGTTAACACTTTTCTTTACTCACTCACACTAAGGTATTGTATCAGTAGTTAACACTTTTCTTTACTCACTCACACTAAGGTATTATATCAGTAGTTAACACTTTTCTTTACTCACTCACACTAAGGTATTGTATCAGTAGTTAACACTTTTCTTTACTCACTCACACTAAGGTATTGTATCAGTAGTTAACACTTTTCTTTACTCACTCACACACTAAGGTATTGTATCAGTAGTTAACACTTTTCTTTACTCACTCACACTAAGGTATTGTATCAGTAGTTAACACTTTTCTTTACTCACTCACACTAAGGTATTGTATCAGTAGTTAACACTTTTCTTTACTCACTCACACTAAGGTATTGTATCAGTAGTTAACACTTTTCTTTACTCACTCACACTAAGGTATTGTATCAGTAGTTAACACTTTTCTTTACTCACTCACACTAAGGTATTGTATCAGTAGTTAACACTTTTCTTTACTCACTCACACTAAGGTATTGTATCAGTAGTTAACACTTTTCTTTACTCACTCACACTAAGGTATTGTATCAGTAGTTAACACTTTTCTTTACTCACTCACACTAAGGTATTGTATCAGTAGTTAACACTTTTCTTTACTCACTCACACTAAGGTATTGTATCAGTAGTTAACACTTTTCTTTACTCACTCACACTAAGGTATTGTATCAGTAGTTAACACTTTTCTTTACTCACTCACACTAAGGTATTGTATCAGTAGTTAACACTTTTCTTTACTCACTCACACTAAGGTATTGTATCAGTAGTTAACACTTTTCTTTACTCACTCACACTAAGGTATTGTATCAGTAGTTAACACTTTTCTTTACTCACTCACACTAAGGTATTGTATCAGTAGTTAACACTTTTCTTTACTCACTCACACTAAGGTATTGTATCAGTAGTTAACACTTTTCTTTACTCACTCAAGGTATTGTATCAGTAGTTAACACTTTTCTTTACTCACTCACACTAAGGTATTGTATCAGTAGTTAACACTTTTCTTTACTCACTCACACTAAGGTATTGTATCAGTAGTTAACACTTTTCTTTACTCACTCACACTAAGGTATTGTATCAGTAGTTAACACTTTTCTTTACTCACTCACACTAAGGTATTGTATCAGTAGTTAACACTTTTCTTTACTCACTCACACTAAGGTATTGTATCAGTAGTTAACACTTTTCTTTACTCACTCACACTAAGGTATTGTATCAGTAGTTAACACTTTTCTTTACTCACTCACACTAAGGTATTGTATCAGTAGTTAACACTTTTCTTTACTCACTCACACTAAGGTATTGTATCAGTAGTTAACACTTTTCTTTACTCACTCACACTAAGGTATTGTATCAGTAGTTAACACTTTTCTTTACTCACTCACACTAAGGTATTGTATCAGTAGTTAACACTTTTCTTTACTCACTCACACTAAGGTATTGTATCAGTAGTTAACACTCACACTAAGGTATTTATCTTTACTTTTCTTTACTCACTCACACTAAGGTATTGTATCAGTAGTTAACACTTTTCTTTACTCACTCACACTAAGGTATTGTATCAGTAGTTAACACTTTTTACTTCACACTATCAGTACTCACTCACACTAAGGTATTGTATCAGTAGTTAACACTTTTCTTTACTCACTCACACTAAGGTATTGTATCAGTAGTTAACACTTTTCTTTACTCACTCACACTAAGGTATTGTATCAGTAGTTAACACTTTTCTTTACTCACTCACACTAAGGTATTGTATCAGTAGTTAACACTTTTCTTTACTTCACACTAAGATATTGTATCAGTAGTTAACACTTTTCACTCACTCACACTAAGGTATTGTATCAGTAGTTAACACTTTTCTTTACTCACTCACACTAAGGTATTGTATCAGTAGTTAACACTTTTCTTTACTCACTCACACTAAGGTATTATATCAGTAGTTAACACTTTTCTTTACTCACTCACACTAAGGTATTGTATCAGTAGTTAACACTTTTCTTTACTCACTCACACTAAGGTATTGTATCAGTAGTTAACACTTTTCTTTACTCACTCACACTAAGGTATTGTATCAGTAGTTAACACTTTTCTTTACTCACTCACACTAAGGTATTGTATCAGTAGTTAACACTTTTCTTTACTCACTCACACTAAGGTATTGTATCAGTAGTTAACACTTTTCTTTACTCACTCACACTAAGGTATTGTATCAGTAGTTAACACTTTTCTTTACTCACTCACACTAAGGTATTGTATCAGTAGTTAACACTTTTCTTTACTCACTCACACTAAGGTATTGTATCAGTAGTTAACACTTTTCTTTACTCACTCACACTAAGGTATTGTATCAGTAGTTAACACTTTTCTTTACTCACTCACACTAAGGTATTGTATCAGTAGTTAACACTTTTCTTTACTCACTCACACTAAGGTATTGTATCAGTAGTTAACACTTTTCTTTACTCACTCACACTAAGGTATTGTATCAGTAGTTAACACTTTTCTTTACTCACTCACACTAAGGTATTGTATCAGTAGTTAACACTTTTCTTTACTCACTCACACTAAGGTATTGTATCAGTAGTTAACACTTTTCTTTACTCACTCACACTAAGGTATTGTATCAGTAGTTAACACTTTTCTTTACTCACTCACACTAAGGTATTGTATCAGTAGTTAACACTTTTCTTTACTCACTCACACTAAGGTATTGTATCAGTAGTTAACACTTTTCTTTACTCACTCACACTAAGGTATTGTATCAGTAGTTAACACTTTTCTTTACTCACTCACACTAAGGTATTGTATCAGTAGTTAACACTTTTCTTTACTCACTCACACTAAGGTATTGTATCAGTAGTTAACACTTTTCTTTACTCACTCACACTAAGGTATTGTATCAGTAGTTAACACTTTTCTTTACTCACTCACACTAAGGTATTGTATCAGTAGTTAACACTTTTCTTTACTCACTCACACTAAGGTATTGTATCAGTAGTTAACACTTTTCTTTACTCACTCACACTAAGGTATTGTATCAGTAGTTAACACTTTTCTTTACTCACTCACACTAAGGTATTGTATCAGTAGTTAACACTTTTCTTTACTCACTCACACTAAGGTATTGTATCAGTAGTTAACACTTTTCTTTACTCACTCACACTAAGGTATTGTATCAGTAGTTAACACTTTTCTTTACTCACTCACACTAAGGTATTGTATCAGTAGTTAACACTTTTCTTTACTCACTCACACTAAGGTATTGTATCAGTAGTTAACACTTTTCTTTACTCACTCACACTAAGGTATTGTATCAGTAGTTAACACTTTTCTTTACTCACTCACACTAAGGTATTGTATCAGTAGTTAACACTTTTCTTTACTCACTCACACTAAGGTATTGTATCAGTAGTTAACACTTTTCTTTACTCACTCACACTATCAGTAGTCATTGTATTGTATCAGTAGTTAACACTTTTCTTTACTCACTCACACTAAGGTATTGTATCAGTAGTTAACACTTTTCTTTACTCACTCACACTAAGGTATTGTATCAGTAGTTAACACTTTTCTTTACTCACTCACACTAAGGTATTGTATCAGTAGTTAACACTTTTCTTTACTCACTCACACTAAGATATTGTATCAGTAGTTAACACTTTTCTTTACTCACACTAAGGTATTGTATCAGTAGTTAACACTTTTCTTTACTCACTCACACTAAGGTATTGTATCAGTAGTTAACACTTTTCTTTACTCACTCACACTAAGGTATTGTATCAGTAGTTAACACTTTTCTTTACTCACTCACACTAAGGTATTGTATCAGTAGTTAACACTTTTCTTTACTCACTCACACTAAGGTATTGTATCAGTAGTTAACACTTTTCTTTACTCACTCACACTAAGGTATTGTATCAGTAGTTAACACTTTTCTTTACTCACTCACACTAAGGTATTGTATCAGTAGTTAACACTTTTCTTTACTCACTCACACTAAGGTATTGTATCAGTAGTTAACACTTTTCTTTACTCACTCACACTAAGGTATTGTATCAGTAGTTAACACTTTTCTTTACTCACTCACACTAAGGTATTGTATCAGTAGTTAACACTTTTCTTTACTCACTCACACTAAGGTATTGTATCAGTAGTTAACACTTTTCTTTACTCACTCACACTAAGGTATTGTATCAGTAGTTAACACTTTTCTTTACTCACTCACACTAAGGTATTGTATCAGTAGTTAACACTTTTCTTTACTCACTCACACTAAGGTATTGTATCAGTAGTTAACACTTTTCTTTACTCACTCACACTAAGGTATTGTATCAGTAGTTAACACTTTTCTTTACTCACTCACACTAAGGTATTGTATCAGTAGTTAACACTTTTCTTTACTCACTCACACTAAGGTATTGTATCAGTAGTTAACACTTTTCTTTACTCACTCACACTAAGGTATTGTATCAGTAGTTAACACTTTTCTTTACTCACTCACACTAAGGTATTGTATCAGTAGTTAACACTTTTCTTTACTCACTCACACTAAGGTATTGTATCAGTAGTTAACACTTTTCTTTACTCACTCACACTAAGGTATTGTATCAGTAGTTAACACTTTTCTTTACTCACTCACACTAAGGTATTGTATCAGTAGTTAACACTTTTCTTTACTCACTCACACTAAGGTATTGTATCAGTAGTTAACACTTTTCTTTACTCACTCACACTAAGGTATTGTATCAGTAGTTAACACTTTTCTTTACTCACTCACACTAAGGTATTGTATCAGTAGTTAACACTTTTCTTTACTCACTCACACTAAGGTATTGTATCAGTAGTTAACACTTTTCTTTACTCACTCACACTAAGGTATTGTATCAGTAGTTAACACTTTTCTTTACTCACTCACACTAAGGTATTGTATCAGTAGTTAACACTTTTCTTTACTCACTCACACTAAGGTATTGTATCAGTAGTTAACACTTTTCTTTACTCACTCACACTAAGGTATTGTATCAGTAGTTAACACTTTTCTTTACTCACTCACACTAAGGTATTGTATCAGTAGTTAACACTTTTCTTTACTCACTCACACTAAGGTATTGTATCAGTAGTTAACACTTTTCTTTACTCACTCACACTAAGGTATTGTATCAGTAGTTAACACTTTTCTTTACTCACTCACACTAAGGTATTGTATCAGTAGTTAACACTTTTCTTTACTCACTCACACTAAGGTATTGTATCAGTAGTTAACACTTTTCTTTACTCACTCACACTAAGGTATTGTATCAGTAGTTAACACTTTTCTTTACTCACTCACACTAAGGTATTGTATCAGTAGTTAACACTTTTCTTTACTCACTCACACTAAGGTATTGTATCAGTAGTTAACACTTTTCTTTACTCACTCACACTAAGGTATTGTATCAGTAGTTAACACTTTTCTTTACTCACTGACACACTAAGGTATTGTATCAGTAGTTAACACTTTTCTTTACTCACTCACACTAAGGTATTGTATCAGTAGTTAACACTTTTCTTTACTCACACACTAAGGTATTGTATCAGTAGTTAACACTTTTCTTTACTCACTCACACTAAGGTATTGTATCAGTAGTTAACACAGTAGTTAACACTTTTCTTTACTCACTCACACTAAGGTATTGTATCAGTAGTTAACACTTTTCTTTACTCACTCACACTAAGGTATTGTATCAGTAGTTAACACTTTTCTTTACTCACTCACACTAAGGTATTGTATCAGTAGTTAACACTTTTCTTTACTCAACACTAAGGTATTGTATCAGTACTAACACTTTTCTTTACTCACACACTAAGGTATTGTATCAGTAGTTAACACTTTTCTTTACTCACTCACACTAAGGTATTGTATCAGTAGTTAACACTTTTCTTTACTCACTCACACTAAGGTATTGTATCAGTAGTTAACACTTTTCTTTACTCACTCACACTAAGGTATTGTATCAGTAGTTAACACTTTTCTTTACTCACTCACACTAAGGTATTGTATCAGTAGTTAACACTTTTCTTTACTCACTCACACTAAGGTATTGTATCAGTAGTTAACACTTTTCTTTACTCACTCACACTAAGGTATTGTATCAGTAGTTAACACTTTTCTTTACTCACTCACACTAAGGTATTGTATCAGTAGTTAACACTTTTCTTTACTCACTCACACTAAGGTATTGTATCAGTAGTTAACACTTTTTCACTCACACTTCAGTAGTTAACACTTTTCTTTTAACACTCACTCTTTACTCACACTAAGGTATTGTATCAGTAGTTAACACTTTTCTTTACTCACTCACACTAAGGTATTGTATCAGTAGTTAACACTTTTCTTTACTCACTCACACTAAGGTATTGTATCAGTAGTTAACACTTTTCTTTACTCACTCACACTAAGGTATTGTATCAGTAGTTAACACTTTTCTTTACTCACTCACACTAAGGTATTGTATCAGTAGTTAACACTTTTCTTTACTCACTCACACTAAGGTATTGTATCAGTAGTTAACACTTTTCTTTACTCACTCACACTAAGGTATTGTATCAGTAGTTAACACTTTTCTTTACTCACTCACACTAAGGTATTGTATCAGTAGTTAACACTTTTCTTTACTCACTCACACTAAGGTATTGTATCAGTAGTTATCAGTAGTTAACACTTTTCTTTACTCACTCACACTAAGGTATTGTATCAGTAGTTAACACTTTTTTTCTAAGGTATTTACTCACTCACACACTAAGGTATTGTATCAGTAGTTAACACTTTTCTTTACTCACTCACACTAAGGTATTGTATCAGTAGTTAACACTTTTCTTTACTCACTCACACTAAGGTATTGTATCAGTAGTTAACACTTTTCTTTACTCACTCACACTAAGGTATTGTATCAGTAGTTAACACTTTTCTTTACTCACTCACACTAAGGTATTGTATCAGTAGTTAACACTTTTCTTTACTCACTCACACTAAGGTATTGTATCAGTAGTTAACACTTTTCTTTACTCACTCACACTAAGGTATTGTATCAGTAGTTAACACTTTTCTTTACTCACTCACACTAAGGTATTGTATCAGTAGTTAACACTTTTCTTTACTCACTCACACTAAGGTATTGTATCAGTAGTTAACACTTTTCTTTACTCACTCACACTAAGGTATTGTATCAGTAGTTAACACTTTTCTTTACTCACTCACACTAAGGTATTGTATCAGTAGTTAACACTTTTCTTTACTCACTCACACTAAGGTATTGTATCAGTAGTTAACACTTTTCTTTACTCACTCACACTAAGATATTGTATCAGTAGTTAACACTTTTCTTTACTCACTCACACTAAGGTATTGTATCAGTAGTTAACACTTTTCTTTACTCACTCACACTAAGGTATTGTATCAGTAGTTAACACTTTTCTTTACTCACTCACACTAAGGTATTGTATCAGTAGTTAACACTTTTCTTTACTCACTCACACTAAGGTATTGTATCAGTAGTTAACACTTTTCTTTACTCACTCACACTAAGGTATTGTATCAGTAGTTAACACTTTTCTTTACTCACTCACACTAAGGTATTGTATCAGTAGTTAACACTTTTCTTTACTCACTCACACTAAGGTATTGTATCAGTAGTTAACACTTTTCTTTACTCACTCACACTAAGGTATTGTATCAGTAGTTAACACTTTTCTTTACTCACTCACACTAAGGTATTGTATCAGTAGTTAACACTTTTCTTTACTCACTCACACTAAGGTATTGTATCAGTAGTTAACACTTTTCTTTACTCACTCACACTAAGGTATTGTATCAGTAGTTAACACTTTTCTTTACTCACTCACACTAAGGTATTGTATCAGTAGTTAACACTTTTCTTTACTCACTCACACTAAGGTATTGTATCAGTAGTTAACACTTTTCTTTACTCACTCACACTAAGGTATTGTATCAGTAGTTAACACTTTTCTTTACTCACTCACACTAAGGTATTGTATCAGTAGTTAACACTTTTCTTTACTCACTCACACTAAGGTATTGTATCAGTAGTTAACACTTTTCTTTACTCACTCACACTAAGGTATTGTATCAGTAGTTAACACTTTTCTTTACTCACTCATACTAAGGTATTGTATCAGTAGTTAACACTTTTCTTTACTCACTCACACTAAGGTATTGTATCAGTAGTTAACACTTTTTTTTACTCACTGACACTAAGGTATTGTATCAGTAGTTAACACTTTTCTTTACTCACTCACACTAAGATATTGTATCAGTAGTTAACACTTTTCTTTAGTCACTCACACTAAGGTATTGTATCAGTAGTTAACACTTTTCTTTACTCACTCACACTAAGATATTGTATCAGTAGTTAACACTTTTCTTTACTCACTCACACTAAGATATTGTATCAGTAGTTAACACTTTTCTTTACCCGCTCACACTAAGATATTGTATCAGTAGTTAACACTTTTCTTTACTCACTCACACTTCCCTCCCATAATTTCCTCTTCTGTCTTTTTTTTTGTTTGTTTGCATAGTCTCAAAGTGATGATTGCACTGTCCAATATAGAGGGAACTAGGAGGGTGTGTTGCATTCCTATTGGTGGAGAGTTCTCACATGCTACAATGCTACTATATCACTTGTAAACATAATTTGGGTTGGGAACCTCAAGACTAGTGGCAAGTAAAAAATTTGTTTACAGAGGGCAGTAGAAAGTGAGAAAAGCTGTTATGTTAGTGGAAGTAAGTATGTATCTGAAATACATTTCCAATGCAAGAATATGTTAACCTTTAATTGGTTTGTTATCACACTTCAATGGGTATCATATTGATTATTTTATTATTACACTTCTAAATGTATAATTTTAATTAGTTACATTTCAATGTGTATGATCTGCGATTGGTTTATTTTCATACTTCAATATGTGTCATAATGATTGGTTCATTGTTACACTTTTAAATGCATGAGTTTAATTGGTTGAATTATAATGTGTGTAATCTGTGATTGGTTTATTATTTACATTTCAACATGCAAGAAAGCTGAAGTATATCTCAAGGGTTAATTTGTCAAAATCCAAACTCAGTATAGAGAGACAAGCTACTGAAGTTATGGAAGTTTACTCTGTGATTTATAGTAAATTCAGTACTATGAACACGGATTTTGATGGCTAACATGTGCTGCAGCATTAAACTACAGAAAACTAATGCTTGTTAGACTGAAGAATTTAACCAGATTTCTTTTGGCAAAAACAAATGACATGGATACAGAGAAGTCATCAAATTATAATGAACTTGTTGGTTGAAATTGTGATACTTTGTGATGGGACTACAATATTTTAAACATTTATCTTGTTTTGGTCTCATTGTTAAGGACATGGGCATGGAGAGGTTATCAAATTATAATGAATTTAATTTTGTATTTTAGATCACTGGTTGAAATTCTGATACTTTGTGATGGGACTACAATATTTTAAATTTTTATCTTGTTTTGGTTTTGTTGTTATGTCACATATTTCATTTTTTTCAATTATTGACTTGAAAAGATTTCATTTTCAATTTATATTGGAAATTTATATGAATTTTTATCTCAAATTTATTTAAACTGTTTTTTTTAACTACATAAAATATCTTTTTCACCTGTTTCTATTTTGGTGTGTTATTTTTGTTTCATAGTGTTTTTACTTCAAATGACAGCTGATGAATGAGTTCCTCTCTGGGATTCGAGTCATCAAGATGTTTGCATGGGAGAGGATCTTTGCTGCCAGAGTCCAGGCAACCAGGAATGAGGAAATGAATTTGCTGAAAGCTAGAAAGTACCTGGATGCCCTGTGTGTCTATTTTTGGGCCACAACTCCAGTTCTGATATCAGTATTAACCTTTAGCACATATGTTGTTATGGGAAATCAGTTGACAGCTGCAAAGGTATGACAGATAGATAAGTGTTGCCTTTTAAAGAACAGAATTGTTGGGAACTAGATTCTTGAATTTCTTGTTTTGTAGAGATTGAGAATATATGTGGCATAATTAAATTTTTGTTTTGAATCTATAGAGAAGATACATTTCAGATTCTTTTTCAGATTATCTTTGAAAAATTAATTATTTAAAAGTATATTAAATTGTTTAAAGCTCTTTCAGTAAACTTAGAAATCATGACTAATATTTCTAAAAAGAAGCGTTTTGTTGTTACTTTATTTCATATGCTTATGACATTTAGAGAGATGAATATACCCAACTTATGTGAATCTCGTTTTTACAACCCCCTTGAGGTGGATTTCTCTATGTTATAAGAGGGGATCTTCCACAGAAGGTTATGTAATTTCAAATTTTGGTTTATCTCCTCTGGAACCTGAACATTGACCCACGTGTTTGCCATGTATGGTGCCCCTGTGAAGGGGAGAAGAGGATCCTGGTGGTTGAGGTGTCCAACCCTAACACACATCTGTAGACTTGAATTCCTGTGGATGGGTGGCCTTGATGTGCCCCCCCTCCCCCAGAGTCAGTCAGCTGGTCCACTTGGGCTAGGGTCAACCAACTACCAGTGTTGAACGTTTTCAGCAGGTGTTGTGGACATTGTGTCTGATCCTGGTCCTGATGTTTGGGTATAGTGCTCACAAAACCATGGCATTGCTGTAACATTCTTGCTTGGCATTGTAGTGAGTACCCTTGTAGGAGTCCATGGTGGGTGGGGACAGTGGGCACTGAAATGTTCTTATTTTATTATGGATATCCCTATTTATGATAAAGAAAAGTGAAAAAACAGAAAAATAAACAACAAGTTATTGGAAAATGACGAAGTATGAACAACTCTGTTATAACAGTCACCATCAAAATCAGACTCAATACTTCGATTTTGATCCTGCATTCATAATCTAAGAAATATTTAAGGCAAATGTCCCTCTTTTTGATTCAAAAGGAATTAGAGGGGCTTGCTTGGTGTTCTATTTCTCTTTAACATCTACTTCTATCCAGTTTTTCTGGATACCAGGCCATGTTGGTATTCACAGGAACGAGCTTGCTGACACTGCAGCTAAGTTTGTGTACTCTGGTGCTATCACTGCTGTGCCTGTTCCATACGTGGACTACGGCCCTGTATTCAAGGCTCAGCTCCGTGCCTGTTGGCAGTTGACTGGGAATGAGTGATATGATAACAAGCTTTTCCAGATAAAATTTGCTGTGGACTTGGGCTGCTTTCTTTCTGTGAGGATCAGAAGGAAGACATTGTTCCTACTGGGCTACACATTGGTCACATTTTTTTTAACTCAACATTTTCTTTTGTCTGGGTCTGATGCACCAATATGTTGCCTGTATGACACCCAAGTTGCAATAATCCACATTTTACTATCATGTTGTCATCACGACCATGAGTGATGGCATTATTTTAGACATGTTTTTATCATGCTTTTACCCCTTATGTTGGGCAGTGTCATTGGCAATGGTGATACTGTCCACCTTCCAAATGTTTTTAATTTTTTAAGGACCATTGGCATTTTTAATTCTGTTTAAAGTTTTAACTGACAATGGGCCACTGTTGTTGTTTTCTTAACATAAATTCCTTTTACCCTCTATAATATCTTCACTGTTATTTTATTTTTTGAATGGTTGTTTGGCTTAGATAGCCAAGTTGCTTTGCACCATAAAATGCCAAATAACATTTTTACAGGTATTTTTCTAATCTGGGAAAAAGAACAAAAAACATCCAAAAATAAACTTGGAAAGAGAGAAAATATATTCAGCACTTATAGTAGGAAAAATCTGTTAAAAATAAGAGGAATGATCAACAAGTCTGCTGTATACAAGCTATATGGATAATGTGGACTGAAAGTGCTTTAGTGATGTTTTGGTGATTGGTATTTAAATTTAAAAGTTAACGTGGCCTGAAGCACTTAGATATAGAAACCAGACAAAAGGTACAATGAATAAACTGTTTGATTAATCAATAATTACTCATCAGTCTTCCTGCATACAGAACAGTGTAACATTATTCATCAGTCTTCCTACATTCAGAACACGGTATAACATGTTAGTCATCAGTCTTCCTACATTCAGAACACAGTATAACATGTTAGTCATTAGTCTTCCTACATTCAGAACACAGTATAACATATTAGTCATCAGTCTTCCTACATTCAGAACACAGTATAACATATTAGTCATCAGTCTTCCTACATTCAGAACACAGTATAACATATTAGTCATGTTTTTATCATGCTTTTACCCCTTATGTTGGGCAGTGTCATTGGCAATGGTGATACTGTCCACCTTCCAAATGTTTTTAATTTTTTAAGGACCATTGGCATTTTTAATTCTGTTTAAAGTTTTAACTGACAATGGGCCACTGTTGTTGTTTTCTTAACATAAATTCCTTTTACCCTCTATAATATCTTCACTGTTATTTTATTTTTTGAATGGTTGTTTGGCTTAGATAGCCAAGTTGCTTTGCACCATAAAATGCCAAATAACATTTTTACAGGTATTTTTCTAATCTGGGAAAAAGAACAAAAAACATCCAAAAATAAACTTGGAAAGAGAGAAAATATATTCAGCACTTATAGTAGGAAAAATCTGTTAAAAATAAGAGGAATGATCAACAAGTCTGCTGTATACAAGCTATATGGATAATGTGGACTGAAAGTGCTTTAGTGATGTTTTGGTGATTGGTATTTAAATTTAAAAGTTAACGTGGCCTGAAGCACTTAGATATAGAAACCAGACAAAAGGTACAATGAATAAACTGTTTGATTAATCAATAATTACTCATCAGTCTTCCTGCATACAGAACAGTGTAACATTATTCATCAGTCTTCCTACATTCAGAACACGGTATAACATGTTAGTCATCAGTCTTCCTACATTCAGAACACAGTATAACATGTTAGTCATTAGTCTTCCTACATTCAGAACACAGTATAACATATTAGTCATCAGTCTTCCTACATTCAGAACACAGTATAACATATTAGTCATCAGTCTTCCTACATTCAGAACACAGTATAACATATTAGTCATCAGTCTTCCTACATTCAGAAAACAGTATAACATATTAGTCAGCAGTCTTCCTACATTCAGAACACAGTATAACATGTTAGTCAGCAGTCTTCCTACATTCAGAACACAGTATAACATATTAGTCATCAGTCTTCCTACATTCAGAACACAGTATAACATATTGGTCAGCAGTCTTCCTACATTCAGAACACAGTATAACATATTAGTCATCAGTCTTCCTACATTCAGAACACAGTATAACATATTAGTCATCAGTCTTCCTACAGTCAGAACACAGTATAACATATTAGTCAGCAGTCTTCCTACAGTCAGATCACTGTATAACATATTAGTCATCAGTCTTCCTACATTCAGAACACAGTATAACATATTAGTCAGCAGTCTTCCTACATTCAGAACACAGTATAACATATTAGTCAGCAGTCTTCCTACAGTCAAATCACAGTATAACATATTAGTCAGCAGTCTTCCTACATTCAGAACACAGTATAACATATTAGTCAGCAGTCTTCCTACATTCAGAACACAGTATAACATATTAGTCATCAGTCTTCCTACATTCAAAACACAGTATAACATATTAGTCAGCAGTCTTCCTACATTCAGAACACAGTATGGTTTCTGTTGTTATTCAGTGTCGGAGAGTTTACTAGTGAAGGAAAAAAATTAATTTTCTTGAGTCACAAATGATTGTCAGTTGTTGATATACTTGCAGTCACAAAAGACCAATGTAATTTGGATGTATATGTATGTTTTTATAGTTATTATAAGAAGTGTATCATAACATGCAACACTGTTGTGTCTTCTCAACAAATGAAACATTTGTAAGCCTGTTGAGTTACAGTGTTATGGTAAATGTTTTTAGTTACTTTTGATCTTTTTCTACCGTAAAGCAGGTTTTTATTTTAGTGTAAATCTGAATTCCCCCAAGAGGTTTCTACTGTTGTAAATAGAAAGCTCTACCTGTATGCCATCTTTGGAAGACACTGTATTTAATTAGTCTCATTGAAACTAGTGAGAATGATATATTTATGAAAAATCTTTTGTACATATTGCAAGCTATTGTGTCTGTTTTGTACATATTGCAAGCTATTGTGTCTGTTTTGTACATATTGCAAGCTGTTGTGTCTGTTTTGTACATATTGCAAGCTGTTGTGTCTGTTTTGTACATATTGCAAGCTGTTGTGTCTGTTTTGTACATATTGCAAGCTGTTGTGTCTGTTTTGTACATTATTGCAAGCTGTTGTGTCTGTTTTGTACATATTGCAAGCTGTTGTGTCTGTTTTGTACATATTGCAAGCTGTTGTGTCTGTTTTGTACATATTGCAAGCTGTTGTGTCTGTTTTGTACATATTGCAAGCTGTTGTGTCTGTTTTGTACATATTGCAAGCTGTTGTGTCTGTTTTGTACATATTGCAAACTGTTGTGTCTGTTTTGTACATATTGCAAGCTGTTGTGTCTGTTTTGTACATATTGCAAGCTGTTGTGTCTGTTTTGTACATATTGCAAGCTGTTGTGTCTGTTTTGTACATATTGCAAGCTATTGTGTCTGTTTTGTACATATTGCAAGCTATTGTGTCTGTTTTGTACATATTGCAAGCTATTGTGTCTGTTTGTACATATTGCAAACTTGTGTCTGTTTGTACATATTGCAAACTGTTGTCTGTTTGTACATATTGCAAACTGTTGTGTCTGTTTGTACATATTGCAAACTGTTGTGTCTGTTTGTACATATTGCAAACTGTTGTGTCTGTTTGGTACATATTGCAAGCTGTTGTGTCTGTTTTGTACATATTGAAAGCTGTTGTGTCTGTTTTGTACATATTGCAAGCTGTTGTGTCTGTTTTGTACATATTGCAAGCTGTTGTGTCTGTTTTGTACATATTGCAAGCTGTTGTGTCTGTTTTGTACATATTGCAAGCTATTGTGTCTGTTTGGTACATATTGCAAACTGTTGTGTCTGTTTGTACATATTGCAAACTTGTGTCTGTTTGGTACATATTGCAAACTGTTGTGTCTGTTTGGTACATATTGCAAACTGTTGTGTCTGTTTGGTACATATTGCAAACTGTTGTGTCTGTTTGGTACATATTGCAAACTGTTGTGTCTGTTTGGTACATATTGCAAACTGTTGTGTCTGTTTGGTACATATTGCAAACTGTTGTGTCTGTTTGGTACATATTGCAAACTGTTGTGTCTGTTTGGTACATATTGCAAACTGTTGTGTCTGTTTTGTACATATTGCAAACTGTTGTGTCTGTTTTGTACATATTGCAAACTGTTGTGTCTGTTTTGTACATATTGCAAACTATTGTGTCTGTTTGTACATTTGTCTGTCCCCTGTTTATGATTGCTTTCCATGTTGCACATGCAGGTAAATCTCAACATTCACTTTTGAAATGACTGAACACTGTTATCCACATTTTAAAGTGTCATTAAACAACAATAATAAAAATGTATGTTATTGTTGAGTGGTTCTTAGCATGACTGAAATACTCAACAATTACTTTTTGTGGTAGGTGTTACAAGTATCTCAGAGATTTGTTCTCATTGAAACAAAGACTGTCATACAGTTAACCTTTTCAAAGTCGATGGAATAATTTAAACTGATAGATCAGCTTAAAGTTTTGGTCTCACTGGGGATGGGTGTTTTTGCTAGTATGTAAATAAAACTAACTAGTTGGTAAAGTTATTGTGTTTTTTCAAGAGTAATTATCAAACAGCTGTTGGAGGTAACTTTTGCCTTTTCAGCAAAAGGATTTAAAATCTTTATCAGTTAATTTTTTTCTTTTGCTGTTCTTATCACTAAACAATAATTTTTTTAAAACTGTTAGAGTTTGATGCTGTATGTTAACTTATTCAAGAATTAAATATTTCTATCATGTTAAAAACACTACATTGAAATGACAGAGATTGAAAACTAAATTTGTGATTTTTTCACATCAAGAATGTGGCATCTTTTTAAATTGGAAATAATAGTGCTAAAAACTTGTAATGGAAATGATTTTAACATAGTGATGTATATACTGAGATTCCACATTATACAGGTATTTGGTGACAGCAAAAATATGAACCATGTTTTGGAATGAATTTGGTAAGATTTCAGTTCATACAAATATTAATGGTAGTTAAAACAAACCAATGTTATGGAACTGATTTTACAGCAGAGAGCACAAAATCCTGAAGTGAAGATATACATTTTATGCTCCAATGTGGACTATGCCAAGTCCAGTTAAAGGTTTTCCTTTTCATTCTTTAGTTTTGTTATCATACAATATGTTGTCAACAACTTTAGTTGGTGTGTGTCTCAGACAATGTCTTTATTTAAAATTTTTAGTTCTTTCTAATTTTTTTAGGGTTAGGGAGTTTTCATTGTTTCGAATGTATTCTTTTTTCTAATTTTATGTCTCAACAGGTGTTCACCAGTGTGGCTTTGTTTAACATGTTAATCATGCCACTCAATGCATTCCCTTGGGTATTGAATGGTCTCATGGAAGCTTGGGTTTCTTTGAATCGTGTACAGAAATTTCTTCAGACACAAGACTTGCACCTGGATGAATATTATACAGATTCAGGTGGTGAGTTGTTCAAACTGAAATTATATTTAAGCAGTTTTTAGTAGAGCTAACTCATGTTTATAAGATATAAATAATTGCAACTATGTTTCATTAAAATAAACTCACTTGTGCATCTAATACTGACTTCCTTCTAGTTTTGGTTAAATCATGTATAATACAATAAGGGTTATTCCACTCATTATTTATAGGGTATTAATTACTTTGAGTTGTATATATTCCTTATTTTTTTATACAGTCTCTGATTCAAAGATTGTTGTTGAGAATGGATGCTTTTCTTGGGTGTCTTTGGACACCTCTAAACATTCCAGTCACGAGACTTTGAAGTCCTTTGCTGGATCCAGTAGTTATGAGCATGAAAACCAGTTTATATTAGGCCCTGTTGATCTGAAAGTGAAAAAGGCAAGTTTTTCCTTATTGTAAGCATCTCTGTTTGTATTTCATAGATTCTCATAACAGTATAGACTTCAACATTCATTCCACACTTCAACCATTGAAAAGAACAAATAATTTATCACAAATTATTAGAAAACTTGTGGTTTTGATAACTCCAAAAGGAATCTCAGTATGGGATAACTTAATTGTGTGACAACAGCAACTTAATATTTTGTCTGTTTTTGTATTTTTGGACTTAAATTGAGTGTCATTTAACCTGTACAAACTGAATACTGAAAAAATTAAATAATTATTTGTGTGTTACAAATTCAACTTTTTCTTCAATACACCAGATGACACTTGATGGCATTTATGATGAAGCAAAGAGTAGTGACATTTTATATAATGCATAAATGACTGATGTTCTGGCAAGAGTTACATTAATCTTAGTGAAGTAAAATCTCCCATACTTGATGGTTTAGTGATGTCAGCGACATTCATGTAGGTGGATTAAGGGTTAATCATTGGAGTTATATTCATCTTGGTAAAGTAATTGTTAACCCTATTTAGTGTAACTGCTTTAAAAAACTCTTATTGAGAGAAGTTAAATTTGTCTTAGTGAAGTAATAGTTAGCCATTAGCTAAGTGGAATAGCTGTAAGAGCACGTTTTTTTAGAGAATTAAAGATTCATTTGCTAACAGATGATTGACAGGAAAAATAAGGAATAACCAGATTGTCTCTAAACACTAGCCAAACTGGTTATTTTTTATTTTGTAAGACTTATAAATGGCTTATTGACAGATGACATTTTTAATTAAAATAGTAAAACTGGACACTGAATGTATTTTTATAAAAAAAAGTGTTAGTAAAATATTTTTAAATTTAAGGAGTTTAAAAAACATTTTACTGAATTTTATGAGTGAACACTAATTGTTCCATGGCAAGGAAAGTTAATAATAGACACGATTATCTTCACTTTTGTAATTCAGGTTAAGGGTCTTGAGATTATTGTTTGTTTTTCTCATTGAAGGGAATGTATATTTTGTTTTGTCAGGCTGTAGTGTATTATATTTCAGATAGGTTCTACAATCCATTCTCCAAATTGTTTTTAGGGACACCTGATTGGGGTAATTGGAAAAGTTGGAAGTGGGAAGAGCTCTCTGTTATCTGCCCTTGTTGCTGACTTGGTGTGTAAGAAAGGCTATGTCCGTATTCACCAAGGAGATATCAGGAAGGGGATTGGTTATGTTCCTCAAGAGGCTTGGATTCAAAACAGCACGGTCCGTAGTAACATTCTTTTTGGAAAGCCATATAACGAGAAAAAATATAAGGGTGTGTTAGAAGCTTGTGCCCTTTTGGATGACTTGAAGGTACGTACACTTATTGCAAATGTAACTACTTCATATTACTATGGATATTTATCAGTTTGGGAGGCTACCTAAACCAGTGTTTTCAGTGATAAGTTACTAGGTTCTGAAAGTTTAATTGTCTATCTTATGTTGCATTAGTTTACTCTCCTTCAGAGTGTGTAATATTTTTATGTTGAAAAGTAATTTTATTTTTGAACAATTCATAATATCATTTCATTTTTATTTTTTTTTTACAATTTATAATGAAATTTCATTTTGAGAATAATGGGGAAGAAATCATGAAAAACTCAGAAGTGACATAATTTCAGTTAAAAACGGATTGTCTGAGAGCAACTGGATTTCATTTGAATCACGTTGAAAATTATATTCATTTATCGGAAATGGTTAAACACATTTCAGAACTGCACAAAAGACATTCTGTGTGGTTTTGTTGTTTACAGTCACATACTGATCCATTAAAAAAAAACAACCCAGAAAGCACACTTCAGACTTATTCTGTTGTATGAATCAATGTGGTGAGATTTAGTTCCATCTGGAGTAGTAGTTTTTGTAGGATAGGGATATTATGTTTGGGTTTCATTTGTGTGATTTTTTTATGCCAAGTAAATTGCTTACATATTTATGTTTTATTTGTGGTAAGAGGTAAATGTTTCTCAGGAACTCCATGCTGGAGATGAAACTGAAGTTGGAGAAAGAGGTATCACATTAAGTGGTGGACAGAAGGCTCGAATTGCTCTGGGTAGAGCTGTATATCAGGTTGGAGAAATAATAGTGGAGACTTACTTTAGCATTTTCATGAAATTTCTCATAATGTTTCTTTTTAATAAATTAGATACAATTTCTGAAGTATTTATAAAGTTGTAAAACAACAAAAAACAAACTTATCCTAGATTGACTAGTAAAACTAAATATAGCTTTTGTACTTGTTTAAAATAGTGTTTATTTTGCTAGTAACAGATAAGTAAAAAAGGTACTACCATTTGGGGGTGAGTAAGATGAAACTTACCTCTTAAAGTTAGCATTCCTGCCCCCAGTATGGTAGAGGCACTAATTAACACGACATTGAACCATATCGGTAAACTAAATTTACTGTGACTGTTGTGGTTTTATATGCAGTTCAAGGTGTACATTTGCAGAAAGTAGTGCCATGTTCTTAAATGACCTTATTTTTAACCACGTAGTACCTAATTTTCTTATTTTTATTTTTACCTTTTTCTTATTTTAACTGGGAGAGCAGTCACCTTCCAACAACAGTCTGCAGGTGGTGAAGGGCAATATAGGTGTGGGACATTGTGGGTTTGAGTACCCATATCTTGCTCTTCTAATTTCCAGTCTAATTGTGTCTCTTTCTTATGTGAGACTAGCAAATTGGAGGTTAAGACTGATAGACAGTGTATCCCCACTGCAATGTGAATCCTATTTCTGTAGTCACCTCCAAAACCGAGGATACATTTTATGATCCCACGTAGTAGCTTGTATCCTACAATCTTTTTTAAAAAAGTGCAATATATTTTGTTTAATTTTAATGTGTTTTGTTTTGACTTAACAAATTATGGTTATAATATATGTATTATTTTTTTAATTTACAGTTGCAGACTTGTTAGGTGTAGTTAAACATATTTTCCATAAAAAAGAATGTGAAAGAGAAAGAAATCAGTATTGTATTTCAAGACTTCTCTTGATTCTGTAATTAAATAATGACTTTGTTGATAATTGTTTTAGGATTTTGACATATACCTTCTTGATGATCCATTCTCAGCTGTGGATCCTCATATTGCAGAACATTTATTTACATGCTGTATCCTGGGGCTTCTAAAGGACAAAACTCGAATCATTTGTACACATCACACTCAGTTTTGTCAGAAAATGGACTTTGTAGTATTGTTGGAAAAAGGACGGGTAATTGCCCAAGGTATTTTTTATAACAATGCTTTGTATGTTTTAATTATTGAGAGCTTGCAGGTTTGTTATAAAACTAAAAACTTTAAATAAAAATTGTTAATTGTTAGGCTTGTTCACACTTGAGGTACTGATACTTTTGAAGGCCAAATGGGAACTTGTGTCCTTACATGAAACTTTGGTGTTTAATTGGACACTTCATCATCCATTCAGAAACAAGTGGAGTATATTCTTCACTCAGCCTTAACTATGCACTGCAGCTTCCATTCAGTGTCTTTGTAATAATAACCCATTCCTGTGTTACAATGAAAATGTCACAAACATTTCAGACTTCAACAGCTTTTGAACATTCTTATTATTGGCCATCTTAAGAAATCAGAAGAATTAAGAGGAAATGTTATTTCATTTGTTCTTATTTCTGTAGATCATGTCATATGCTTTTTAATGTGATGATTTAACATACGTAGATGAATTGTTTAGTTCATTAAGCTTCATAAAGTCTTGGATAAAATGATAACACTGTTTTACTCATTAAAAAACTAACACATTTATTAAGTGTTTTTTTTAAGTAAAAAGAGGTTCTTGTTTTTCATATTATTTTGTACTAAGCAATTTAACTCTCCATAACTTGTGTTCAAGTACAAGTAGCAAAAAACCTGGCATGACCAGGTGGTTAGGATGTTGGACTCGCAATCTGGGGATCTCAGGTTTGAATCCCTGTCCCGCCAAACATGCTTGTCCTTTCATCCATTGGTGTGTTATAATGTGACCTTCAGTCCCACTGTTAGTTGGTAAAAGTATAGCCCAAGAGTTGGCAATGGATGGTTTTTAACTAGCTGCCTTCTTTTTAGTCTTACACTGCTAACTTAGAGATGGCTAGCATAGATAACCTTTGGGTAAAATTCAAAACAAACAAGTACTAATTACTATTCATTCTCAACACAATTGTCATTGTAGTGAATCTACAAAGTTGTTTTGTGTTTACTATGTTTAGGACTAAAATACTAATTATGTGAGTGCTAACGTGAATTAATAAATTTTTTTTTAATGTAGGATCCCCATCACTAGTATTTCAGTCACATCCCATGTGCAGTTTTAAAGAACCAGAATTTGGTGATGAACCATCAACAAGTAGGATGAGCTCTGACAGTCCCAGGTTTTCTTTTCGGTATCCAGAGAATTTAACCCCAGAAACTTTGAGTGTGGAAAGTCTAAGCCTTATTAGTTTGACTGGCTTTGGTGATGATCGCAGAGTTGATCGGAGCGTCCAAGATGAAGAACGGGAATATGGCACCGTTCAGTTTCATGTATATAAATCTTTTTGGCTTGCTGTGGGCCATGTTTTAGGTCTTTGTGTCCTTTTTGCACTGCTGTTGATGCAAAGTAAGGTTTGTTTAAATTTGTAGTGTAACAATACTTAGATTAAATAAATCACACTTCAAGATTCCTTAGTAATTTAATTAGATTTATCAACAGCTGTGAGAAGAAAATGGGTTATGGTGCAGATATGGTCATTCTTTACATATGTAGAAGGAACATAAATTTTTTAAAAATAAAATTGACAGATAATCTGCACTGATATATTTAATATTTCTCATCCAGCATCACGAACTTTGTCTGACTGGTGGCTGGCCTACTGGATATCTCACACTGTTGAGGGTGGTTTTAACTTTACTGACAATAACCACTCACATTCAGACACTATAGATAATTCATTGTGGTAAGTAAATTATCTTATTATTTGAAAAGAATAAACTTAATCTTTAATAAAACTTTTATGATTATTTCTTTAGGTGATATTTATCTCATCTGAAAGTGATAATAAACTCAAGAAAAACTAATCACAGTATCAATTTAACTTTCTTAAGATTTCTTTGTAAATATATTTTTAAAAAAATGTGCGGTGCACATTAATTGAATTTGTTTTTATTATTTTTCACAGCTTTTCTAAAGTCTTGGGTAAGAACATGACAAATGCAACATTACCAAATGATAACCTTACATTTTATATG
Source organism: Tachypleus tridentatus (assembly GCF_004210375.1). NCBI lineage: Eukaryota > Metazoa > Arthropoda > Merostomata > Xiphosura > Limulidae > Tachypleus > Tachypleus tridentatus. Next base: position 156,003,039 of record NC_134833.1, on the reverse strand, counting down.
GTGGTGTATGGTTCCTTGGCTGCAGCCAACAGTGTCTTTACTCTCTTCAGAGCTTTCTTATTTGCTTATGGTGGAATTTGTGCTGCAGTTATTTTACATGATAAACTCTTGTGTAACATCTTGAAGGTAAGCCGTAAAGTTTGGTTTATTGTTATAAAGATTAGTGATAAGCTGTATATTTAGTCTTATGAAGATCAGTGATAAGCTGTATATTTAGTCTTATGAATATCAGTGATAAGCAGTATATTTAGTCTTATGAAGATCAGTGATAAGCTGTATATTTAGTCTTATGAAGATCAGTGACAAGCAGTATATTTAGTCTTATGAAGATCAGTGATAAGCTGTATATTTAGTCTTATGAATATCAGTGATAAGCAGTATATTTAGTCTTATGAAGATCAGTGATAAGCTGTATATTTAGTCTTATGAATATCAGTGATAAGCAGTATATTTAGTCTTATGAAGATCAGTGATAAGCTGTATATTTAGTCTTATGAAGATCAGTGATATGCAGTATATTTAGTCTTATTAAGATCAGTGATAAGCAGTATATTTAGTCTTATGAAGATCAGTGATAAGCAGTATATTTAGTCTTATGAAGATCAGTGATAAGCAGTATATTTAGTCTTATGAAGATCAGTGATAAGCAGTATATTTAGTCTTATGAAGATCAGTGATAAGCAGTATATTTAGTCTTATGAAGATCAGTGATAAGCAGTATATTTAGTCTTATGAAGATCAGTGATAAGCAGTATATTTAGTCATATGAATATCAGTGATAAGTAGTATATTTAGTCATATGAAGATCCGTGATAAGCTGTATATTTAGTCTTATGAAGGTTAGTGACAAGCTGTATATTTAGCATTATGAGGGTTAGTTACATTTTGTGTGATAAATACTTGGGATATGATCCACTTTTTGTTGTGAAGCTAGTGATAAATATTTTTACTCACCCTGTGGAGATGAGTGATAACTTGTAAGCTGTTATTAACAAGAACAAATTATAAGCTTCTTTCTAGTATCCTGGTTAATGGTGTTTTATAGTATGGTTAGGATGAGAAATAAGTTGTTTCTTAGTCTCGTAAAGATTAGTGACAATAACAAATTGTCACGAATTAGTGATTTCTCCAAGTCTGTTCCATTGGCTATGGTTTTGCTAAATAGTAGATAGGGACAATGGGAATCTCGTTAATCCTTGATGTCACAAGGATTAGTGGTAAGTTGTTTTCTAGTGTCCTGAGGATTAGAAGTCAGTTGTTTTTCTAGTATGACAAGGATTAGAAGTCAGTTGTTTTCTTAGTATGACAAGGATTAGAAGTCAGTTGTTTTCTTAGTATGACAAGGATTAGAAGTCAGTTGTTTTTCTAGTATGACGAGGATTAGAAGTCAGTTGTTTTTCTAGTATGACAAGGATTAAAAGTCAGTTGTTTTTCTAGTATGACAAGGATTAGAAGTCAGTTGTTTTTCTAGTATGACAAGGATTAGAAGTCAGTTGTTTTTCTAGTATGACAAGGATTAGAAGTCAGTTGTTTTTCTAGTATGACAAGGATTAGAAGTCAGTTGTTTTTCTCGTGTTACAAGGATTAGAAGTCAGTTGTTTTTCTAGTATGACAAGGATTAGAAGTCAGTTGTTTTTCTAGTATGACAAGGATTAGAAGTCAGTTGTTTTCTAGTATGACAAGGATTAGAAGTCAGTTGTTTTTCTAGTATGACAAGGATTAGAAGTCAGTTGTTTTTCTAGTATGACAAGGATTAGAAGTCAGTTGTTTTTCTAGTATGACAAGGATTAGAAGTCAGTTGTTTTTCTAGTATGACAAGGATTAGAAGTCAGTTGTTTTTCTAGTATGACAAGGATTAGAAGTCAGTTGTTTTTCTCGTGTTACAAGGATTAGAAGTCAGTTGTTTTTCTTGTATGACAAGGATTAGAAGTCAGTTGTTTTCTTAGTATGACAAGGATTAGAAGTCAGTTGTTTTCTTAGTATGACAAGGATTAGAAGTCAGTTGTTTTTCTCGTGTTACAAGGATTAGAAGTCAGTTGTTTTTCTTGTATGACAAGGATTAGAAGTCAGTTGTTTTTCTTGTATGACAAGGATTAGAAGTCAGTTGTTTTTCTAGTATGACAAGGATTAGAAGTCAGTTGTTTTTCTAGTATGACAAGGATTAGAAGTCAGTTGTTTTTCTAGTATGACAAGGATTAGAAGTCAGTTGTTTTTCTAGTATGACAAGGATTAGAAGTCAGTTGTTTTTCTAGTATGACAAGGATTAGAAGTCAGTTGTTTTCTTAGTATGACAAGGATTAGAAGTCAGTTGTTTTTTTCGTGTTACAAGGATTAGAAGTCAGTTGTTTTTCTTGTATGACAAGGATTAGAAGTCAGTTGTTTTTTTCGTGTTACAAGGATTAGAAGTCAGTTGTTTTTCTTGTATGACAAGGATTAGAAGTCAGTTGTTTTTCTTGTATGACAAGGATTAGAAGTCAGTTGTTTTTCTTGTATGACAAGGATTAGAAGTCAGTTGTTTTCTTAGTATGACAAGGATTAGAAGTCAGTTGTTTTCTTAGTATGACAAGGATTAGAAGTCAGTTGTTTTCTTAGTATGACAAGGATTAGAAGTCAGTTGTTTTCTTAGTATGACAAGGATTAGAAGTCAGTTGTTTTTCTAGTATGACAAGGATTAGAAGTCAGTTGTTTTCTTAGTATGACAAGGATTAGAAGTCAGTTGTTTTTCTCCTGTTACAAGGATTAGAAGTCAGTTGTTTTTCTTGTATGACAAGGATTAGAAGTCAGTTGTTTTCTAGTATGACAAGGATTAGAAGTCAGTTGTTTTTCTTGTGTCACAAGGATTTGAAACAAGTTGTTTTTTTAGTGTTAGCAATAACTTATCTTCTAGTACCATTACTTACCAAACTTTTTCATAAACAGTTTTATTACAGGTTACTCTTACTAATAAGCCCATAAAGCTTTCTTTATTAAATATTTTTAATCTTCCAAGAAGGAACATTAAGATTTATGTGGCATTCATGCACACAGAGAAAGATGGAAGGAGAAAATATATTTAGAAAATATATCATTTATTTTAAATACTTGATAATATTACACAGAAGTGACTCCAAAGTATATTAAGTGACAAGATGTCAGTTCACCATGCTTTTCACAGTTTGATGCAGTTCAAGAAGTCACATAACGGAAGAGCTGATTTATGCACAAATATAGTCAGTAGAAATAAAAATATGTGCATTTCAGTAACATTTTAAAAGCTTTTTACCAGGATAAAAGTAAAGAAAGATAGTGTTCCAATTTAGGACATTGGTAATAAATTGACCACTCAAGTGTCTGAGATAAAAGGGAACAATTATTTGATACCTTTTGTTCATAACAGTGTTTTTCATTAGCCGTTCTAGTCAACAAACACAGATGTTTATTTTGAAACAATTCTGTTAATTACAGGGTATTTGTGAAAAATATGTTGGCTTAATATATTGAAAATCTTGGCAAATAATAGGCATTAATGTAGAAATAATACTAATGTTTTGGTGTAACTAGTGGTAACCTCTGAATAAAAAAAAAAACTTTATTACTATATTTGTTGTAGACAGAGCTGTGTAACCACTGGTTTACAACTTTATTTCAATTGAAGAAGATAACTTAGAGCAACTTCTTACAAAATTAATAACTTTTTCAGGCTCGAGTCACATTTTTCGACGTTACTTCGTTGGGTCGGCTGCTTAACCGGTTTTCATCAGACCTCTATACTGTAGATGACTCTCTTCCGTTTATAATTAACATTCTTCTGGCCCAATTCTTTTCTCTGATTGGAACACTAGCCATCACATGTTTTGGTTTACCATGGATTATATTGCTATTAGTTCCTCTTGGGGCTGTTTACTATAACATTCAGGTAGGTTCATCTTGTGTTTCATGCCATATTTTACTGTGAAATACATGTAGGTTCATCTTGTTCTTTTTCTTTTTTTAAATATATTGTCTGAAATACGTTCTAATTCACCTTGTGTTTCATGGGATATTCTACTGTGAAATACTTGTAGGTTCATCTTGTGTTTTTTTTAGTATATTGACTAAAATACATGCTGATTCACCTTGTGTTTCATGGGATATTTTATTGTGAAATATGTGTAAGTTCATCTTGTGTTTCTTGGGATATTCTACTGTGAAATACTTGTAGGTTCACCTTGCGTTTCTTGGGATATTTTGCTGTACAAGAGTTTTATTAAGAGGAAACGGTGAGCTGTATGAAAAGTAGACAAGTTTTTCTGAACACTATTTTATTTCCAGAGAAGCTTTCTATTCACTTACAGTTTTCTAAATGAGACTGTTGTTTATTATTCTATTTAACCCATGTAACTTTGCTTCTTTTTTATTTGTTATTGTTTTTTATTAGCGTAAGTGTTTTTCTTATATTCCAGCGATATTACCGCCACACATCTCGAGAACTCAAGAGACTTTCTAGCATCAGTTTGTCACCTATCTATACTCATTTCTCTGAGACTCTGTCAGGCCTTACAGCAATACGTAGTTATTCGGTAACATTGAGGTAAAGTGTTAGTTTATGCATTTAGGCTTCCAAGTAGAGTAGCTATGGGTGAGATCTAGAAACTGAATTAAATCACAGTAGGAATTATAAACATAATTTTTTGTCTACCTCCATTTTACATTGCCATAAATCCTGTGTTCTGATAACAGGAATCTTTACAAATACTCAGTCATATCTAACAGAAAAGTTTCTTCCAGGTTTCATGAAGAAAATCTTGAAAATTAGACTCAATCAACAAGCTCAATTTTGTGCATTAGGTGCTTCCCAGTGGCTGAATTTACGATTGCAGATGATTGGAGTTGCTATAGTTACAGGAGTTGCAGTCCTTGCTATTATTGAACATGCGTATGCAGTAGTTGACCCAGGTGCAGTGTGGGATAGCATAGATTTTATTTCATTATTCCAAAAAGTTTCGTAATTCATCTCTAAGAAAATACGTATGTTTTGTGTAATTTGTTCTCATTGAAATGGTTCTGTGATAAAAACTTTAATGAAAGCAAAAATAATTTTAATGCTGAATTGGAATATTTATAAATATAAATTTTTAATTTACAGCAAGGTTATACATATTTCTACAAAATTCATGTTTAAGTATAATTGTAACTTACTATACTGTACCTTTGTTTCATGACTTGTTATTGGTAGGCCTTATTGGATTGGCAATATCCTATGCCTTGTCTGTGACATCACTTCTCGGTGGAGTAGTGACAAGTTTCACTGAAACAGAAAAGGAGATGGTGAGTGTGGAAAGGGTGGTTCAGTATATAGATGGTGTTGAAAGTGAAAAGATGGAAGGCATTCATCAGGTAATTTTTTTAACTGTTAATTATTTACATGCTGAAACTCTAGACAACACCGTACTGAACCTTGTTATCACACAAGATATCTCACGTAATCTTAATGTTATAATGAGATATGCTAATTAATCTTATTATAATGCATAATGGCTACCCTTGTTTACCTTATTCTATGTAGATATCCTGGTTTATTTTATTATCACACAAATATTTTACTTGATTTTAGTTTCTCTTTGTGATACCCGTGTTAACCCTATTTTATGTATATATCCTGGTTTATTTTATTATTAAACGAATACTTTACTTGACTTTAGTTTCTGTTTGCGAACTATGTTCATTTTTCAGTATTGAATAATAATAAAAAGAAATGACATAATCTAAATATTGAAAAATAAAATATTTGAATGCTGTTTAGGTGATCATTACTGACCTCACCAAGCTAGATATTGTATAATCCATCATAATGTTGTCTACTAGTAAGACAATTTAAAGAGACTCCTTCTTAGTATTTTTTCTTTTAAATGAGATTTAAATTATCTTACTTTCTGTTATTTGAAGGGGTGAAGCCATTTTGATAGCATAGTGATTTATAATACTTTTGGGAGGCTCCAAGTAGTTACTTGTTTTGTTTGTTCTTAAAATTAGTTTTGTACATTTTTTTAGTCATTCTGTAAATTGAGAAAATATATTAAAATTTAAGATGACGAGAAACCCAGTTGAAGTAAACATGTTCTCAAGATGGCTGGTATGAGTATTAAAACTTTGATTAAAATAAGGTACAGAACAACGTTTCAACCTTCTTAGGTCATCTTTGGATTAATACCCATACCAATCATCTTGTGAATACATAATAAGATTTAGTAGAATGTCAGTACATGAAGTAAAAGTCTGTTCTCAAGACGGCTGGTATGGGTATTAAAACATTAATTGAAATAAGGTACAGAACAATGTTTCGACCTTTTTAGGTTGTCTTTGGGTTAATATCCAAACCAGCCATTGTAAGAATACATACTAAGATTTAGTACAATGTCAGTACATGATTTTTACAGCTAGAAGCATGTTTTAGTTTGTACTCTTACAATGATCCAAACAAAATGAAATATTTTTAAGACATCTTTAAATTATATATTTTTGTATCACATACAGCAGAAATTAAATTTGAATGTTTTTATTTTTTAGCCTCCATTTTCTTGGCCATCTCAAGGCGTGATTACATTTTATCATGTTTGTCTACAATATCGACCTGGCCTACCTCTTGCTTTGAGTGATGTCAGCTTTGAAACGAAACCCTGCGAGCGTCTGGGCATTGTTGGTAGGACAGGTTCAGGAAAATCCAGCCTCTTTCAGGTTTTGTTCCGAATCACTGATCTCGCAAAAGGAGAAATCCTCATTGATGGAGTTGATATTTCACAGATTGGACTGCAAGAGCTAAGGTTCTTGTGATTGTGTTTTCTTTGTTGTTCATATATGTTTCTTTAAAGATGGAGAGGCTTTCGGGGCTTAAAAAACCCATAATTGGTAAATGTACACAATCCTGGCAGTAAAGCCTTTCTAGTTTCTTTTTGCTTACACGACATCAAAGAAGAAAAGATGGATGATTTATTTTCATAATTGGGGTGCTTTTCAAAGTAAAGTTGAAAACCTTTTGAAAGTATAAAAACTTCTACAAAATTATAAGTCATTTACTGGCATGCACAATTTATTGATATATGGTTTCAGGTTTTGGATGAGCAGACCCTTTAATACGCAAGCTTTGTTCATCGTTGACTGTTACTAAGATCGTAGATGATTAGGGTGGACAAGAACATCTTTGGGTGCACTCGATGTGGAGGGTACACGTTTTTTTTAGTGGATTTTATACAACCTTGCTGATAGTGGAGAAATTAAATTTGCAAAGTAAATTTAATAACATTAAGGTTATAATATGACCCTTAATTCTATAAAGAACTTATAAAGGGTATTTTGGTTTAAAAACACCTCTCAACTATATCTGCAGATACATCCATCAAAGAACAGTTCTCAGCCAAACTTTAATAATTAAGGATATTTAATGTATTATATTATATGGTGAAATAATGACAACAGGGTGTTTTGGAACATTTGAATGTAGCAAGTTTACTTTTATTTAAATAATTACCAAGTGTTTTAGGTTATGGCATACATGGGAAAATTATTTTTTTAAACACAAAATCTTTGTTACTAAAGTCTTTATTTTCAACTTCATAAGTTCTAGAAATCTTATACGCATCATGGAATGGTATATTGGTAAAGTAGTGTAATATATTTATTTGGTTTTAGTCTCTGAAATCACTGATATAAACTTTGTATTAGAATTACTTAATATTCTGAAAATGGAGTGAAGCATTAAAAGTATCATTGGTATTTAAGTATGGCTACTTTAGTAAGTAAAACAGTTTCTTTAAATGTATCTTTAACGATTTCATTTTAAAATAATTTTATACTTTTTGGTGGTTTTGCTTGCTTCTTTTGTTTAGTAAATGTTTAGCAGGTAAATCGTGTCTGTTTGTCTGCGACCCTAATAGATCTGTAATGTGTTTTCATTATTTACCATAAATATGTTTTTGAACATGAGGACATTTATTCAAGGCCTGTTCACTACTTCTCTCTTTTATGCAAAAATTACAACAGATATCATTAAAAAATGAGTTTACACAAATTTACAAAACTTAACATTTACAAATAACTATGCAAGGTATGAATTGTCAGTGATCTTGGTCCTGATTTCGAGGTAAGTCATGTTTAATTAAGAACAATAGATTGTAGAAGAAATTACAACTGGGAAATCACTGCCACTTGGTGCTTTCAAGACGTAATGTGAGTGTTTCTACTGACAGTGAAAACACAAGAGGTTACGTATACTTGTGAGATGTAGGTTAAAAACTCTAAGTTGAAATAAATCTGTATTTGAGGCAATCAGTTTAGGCCTAACTTTACAACGTATAATAATACAGAACTGAACAAACTAACTAGCAAATTTACTTTATTACTATGTAATGATATGTAAAAACAATAATCATCTTTGTTTTCTCTAACCTAACTTCCCATATAACTCACCTCATAAGATATATTACTCAACTGTATTCTAAACAATTGTTGTAGGCCTAGATTTACAATATATGGTAAAAATAGCACTGAACTAATCAACCTGTAGTTTTACTAGATCTTTCAGTAATTACTTTTCTCTCTTTAGCCTAAATTTCCATGTAAAGTACCTTATAAGTTACTTGTCCATTGAACAGTTGAAATAAAAACACCAAAGGATAGGAAATTGGGCTTCTATTTTTTTTTCTAAATGTAATAAACATTACAATGTGAGAAAAATACATACAGGTACCAAAACTTTAAAAGAAAGACATACTGTATTCAAGAATTCTATCAATATGAAAATAGATGAGGGGTCCAGACTTCCCCTCCATGACCTTTCTCATATCATCCTGTACCATTGTGTCAAGTTGTGCTGTTTTGGTAGTTTTCTTTCAAAATTAGAAGTGGGGTTAACTTCTCACCACCTATGACCTTTCTCATGCCATCTTGTATTACTGTATTAAATTTGTTGCTAATTGATCAAGAAACATGCAAACTTATACATATTGACATGTATTTATTTAAATAGAAAACTGGAGAGTGGAACCCCACATTCCTCGTGACCTTACTTATTTCTTCCTAGATGTCAAGTATGGTGCTGATTTATCAATAAATGGGGAAACCTATAAGGAACAGATATAAAACGATACATATATGACTACTATATATTTTTTCCCAGACATATATGCTTCTTTGTTTAGTAGATATTACTCAACTGTATTCTAGATAATCAGTATTGGCCTAACTTTATAGTATACAGAAAAACCAGCAGGTGTACTAGATCACTAAGTTAAATGTACACCAGAACTGTAATTTGATCTGATCTTTCTATGTTAACTTGAGTAACTCACATACGTGTAGCCATAAAGATGTTTAATGATGATTGAAGACTGAATACATGAGCCTACATGGAACTTGTATCCTTTATTTAATAATTGCCTTTGATGTTTTATAGTAGCTCTTAACAATATTACTCTTTGTGTTAAGATTTGAAATTATTTTCAAGTTACTAGTCCAAATTGGTGATCACAACATGGCAAGAGGGTTGTTTATAGCAGAAAATTGTGTCTTCAACTTGGTCATTTGTAGTGCCACTGCTAGAATGATAAAATATTATTATAATTATGATTTTATTCCTGGTGTATTTGACAACATTTCACCACTCATCAATCTTTCAGATCAAGACTGGCAATCATTCCTCAAGATCCCTTTGTGTTTAGCGGAACAGTTCGAGAAAACTTGGACCCCAGAGGGTGGTGTCAAGATACCGAACTTTGGAGAGCTTTGGAGCAGTGTCACTTACACTCCACAGTGAAACAAATGGGAGGCCTGGACATCGAAGTTGGTGAGAGAGGACAACGGTTCAGTGTAGGACAGAGACAGCTCTTGTGTCTTGTTAGAGCTCTTATATGTCAAGCCAAGGTTGGTTTTACTTCCACATTAATGACTACTTTTAGGTTACATTTTAGTAAATGAAGTTAAAAGGTAGTAATTATTTTGGTTATGATAATGGTTAAACAAATCCAAAAATTCTATAGTTAATTATATAGCAAACTTTTGAAAATATATAAATAAAAATTTGTGTTTAACCACAAATTGTTTAGAGATTGTATCATAATCTGCCATGTTGCAAAGGAAACACAGTTTTGTTATGCATGTATTTTTCTTTCAAGCCAGAACTTAATTTGTGATCTGTCTCTTCCTTTGTTCATTTGCCTAAAGGTATCTACAGCTATTTATTTAGCAAAACAGTAAAAAAACATTAAAGATTAATTAACTGAATTTTATCCATTTCTGTTTCCCAGATACTCTGTATTGATGAGGCAACTGCAAATGTAGATCGTGAAACAGATCGTTTGATCCAACAAACAATCCGCACAGCTTTTCGTCAGACAACTATTCTGACCATTGCCCATCGAATGGAGACAGTTATGGACAGTGAACGAGTATTAGTCATGCAAAATGGTAGACTTATAGAATTCGATTCTCCACAGGTGTTGCTACAAGATCCAAACTCCCACTTTTTTAGCATGGTATATGGACATCAAGAGTAATAATCCGATCATATTAATTTAGTGAATGGCCACCAACAATGAGAGATCTGATCAGGTTAAATTTGTGTATGGACATCAACAGTGATAATCTGATCACATTAATTTAGTGAATGACCACCAATAGTGAGAGATCTGATCAGGTTAAACTTGTATATGGACATCAACAGTGATGGATCTGATCAGTTTAACCTGGTGTATGGACATCAGCAGTAATGGATCTGATAAATGGTTGCTAACAGTGATAAATCTACCCTGATGAATTTACTAAAATAAAGTATTTCAACATAATCTGACACTGTTAGTATATGTTTTTGGTCTTTTGTAAAATTATCATTCCTCAAGGTAAAACAAATATAAGTATCCAAACATAAACTTGTTTTGGTAAAGCTAATTTTTTTACTCAACATATTTTTCTAGTTTTTTAATTATGCTTTACATTACATTTGACTTAAGAAGCTAAATAATTAATTTATTTAATGTTGAGTTGGGTTCCTTTGCTTAAAAAAATATGAGTTTTCGTGTGAGCGACAAGAACTTGTTATAATATCCTGTGTGCTATTGATTAAAGCCTGAAGAGAATAAACTTCAAGCACATCTAGAAATACTTAAAGAATACAGTATTAGTACAAATATAATTATTAAAAGACACATTTAAGATCTTAACAAAAAAACAAAAGGGAAAATGTTGTTAGTAACTATTAGACAGTTTAAAGAAGTGATCACCAAGTTATATCTGAAAAATTTCATGAATTACATGCTAGCTACATCAGAAATATTGAAAAAACGAATGGTTATGATACGTGTCTGTACTTCATATATTTTTTATTGTGTTACGTTATATTTTACAGTGTTATGTGCAAATTTGAAAGTGTATTTAGACAGGGAAGAATAATTTGCTTGTCTTTATATATTTCATGTTGTGTAACACTTTTTCAGTGTTAAGTCGAATGTAGCTCTGTTTATTTTAATGGGAAAGAAAGCACTGTAGAAAACTGTAGAAATAAAAGGATTTGGAAAAAAATCTTTAAACAGATTTATGACTAAAAGTTGTGATTTGTGTATCAGTCTTTTGACATGAATTTAAAGAACACTTTAAAGGAAACAAACAAAATTTTATATACCCTCAATCAGGGGTCACCTGCTTTAATCATTCACACCACTTTCCAGTAATGTGTAGTCAGTCAGTCAGTAGACACTAAAATAAGGTCACATAAGGGAAGCAATTCCTGTTGCCATGACTTCAGTAAAACACATGCCAAGAATCACAGGAAGAATTATGTACCTTGTAGGTTACAACACAACATTATGTGAATTTCAAAAGCAAGGAAAAAAATATTTTTTTCTTGATTTTTGATTAACTTAAAACAGAACGTTTTCAGGCACCCTGTGAATGTACATTTAGTACGGGTGTGTGTATATATATGAAAAATATTGTATATTTATCTGTGTTTGCTGGAAAAAAGATTATACATGATTGTTAACATGCACTGGATTTATCCAAGAACAAAAAAAGAGAATGAGTAGTGATATATCAGTAATTCACTTCATCATTATTAGCATAACTATTGTTGTCAACATCATAAAGATATAAATATATTGTTTTTAGGCTGGTTCTTTTAAATTATTTGGTAAAAATAATTTGGAGTCCAACCCACGTAATGATAACAAATTAGTTTATCACTTGGCATTTCTACAAGTTTCCTTTGCATATATAACATTGTATCTTAGTCCTACATTTACAAATAACTTTCAAATAGAAGTGACATGCTAACCGTGCTGTTGAGGTAATTTAACCTGTACAACTTCACAGCTGAATGATGAAGTAACAGAATATGTGCAAAAACTAACACTAACTTAAATACTTCACTAAATTGACATGTTACTAACATAAATCCAAATGTTTGATTCACTGATAACTTAGCTAACTGACCATATTTATAATTGATGTTTGTTTCTAGATGTTTCTCAAAGTTACTGTAGTCTTGTGATGAGAAATTTTAAACTTCTTGGGCCTAATTTTATCAACCTTTTGATGTTTACTTCATGCATTGTATATCTAACATCAAAAATTGAAACTTTGAGAATAGAACTTACAACAACATAAGTGTTCGAAAATAAATATGTAAAACAATTCACCGTATTAAAATATTTTGTGGTGCAATGCTTAAACCAAAAAATAGTGTGTCCACGTATTAGGAAAATTGTCATTTCAAATGTGGGTGGAAGTAAAGTGTTAAAATATTTATTAAATTTAAGTAAAATATCTGAAACAATATACTGTATGTAAAAAGTGTTTACAAGTAAAGTAATGTCATTCTTTAACTTGTTGTTTCTAATGCTTCCTCACTTCCATGTTATATTGTTGCTGTATAATAAATTCTGATCATGTGGCTGGTAAAAGTTGGTTCTTCAGTACAAGAATGGTGAATGTTTGGTTCATACATCTTTATTTGGATCTAAGTTGAGTTGTTTGTTTTAGTTCCTAAAAATTGTTTAAGGAACATTCCTTTTCAAAGTGATCAAGTGTTAACGACATGTTGATAAAATCTGCAAACTGTGTGTGTGTTAAATGTTAATAATGACACCAGTAGTGTTGAGGTACTAGTTCACACATTGAAAACAAGTTAATGAAATTAGTTATGAAGGAGGTACTAGTTCACACATTGAAAACAAGTTAATGAAATTATTGATGAATGAAGTAGTTGTATACACATTGAAAACAAGTTAATGAAATTAGTTATGAAGGAGGTACTAGTTCACACATTGAAAACAAGTTAATAAAATTAGTTAAGAAGGAGGTACCAGTTCACACATTGAAAAGAAGTTAATGAAATTAGTTATGAAGGAGGTACTAGTTCACACATTGAAAACAAGTTAATGAAATTAGTTATGAAGGAGGTACTAGTTCACACATTGAAAACAAGTTAATGAAATTATTGATGAATGAAGTAGTTGTATACACATTGAAAACAAGTTGAAATAAGTATTGAATGAGGTAATAGTGCTCACATTGAAAACAGTTTAATAGAATTAGTAAGGAAGCAGGTAGTGGTGCACATATTTTAAACAAATTAATGAAATTAGTCCTGAATAGGTTAGTACTTTATGTATCGAAAACAAGTGAATAAAATTAATTATGAACCAGGTACTAGTTCACACAAGGGAAGCAAGTTAAAGAGTTGGTGACAATAAAAAAAAAAAAGGAGTAATTGATATTATGCTATTTATATGTTTATTTTTTAATATATAATATTTTAAAGTCTTTATTTTTGAACATAAGGGAATATATTCATGACCATACTTACTACCCTACGAGGTAACCCACATTTAGTGTATGATAGTTCTATTAGGAGCTGTTGGTAAATGCAATTTCGCCAACTAGATATTTATGATACGGTTTGTTTTGAATTTCGCGCAAAGCTACACGAAAATTGTCTGCGCTAGCCGTCCCTAATTTTCCAGTGTAAGAGTGGAGGGAAGGCAGCTAGTCATCACCGCCAACCTTTTGGTTACTTTTTTTACAAACGAATAGTGGGATTGACCGTGATATTATAACTACCCCATGTCTGAAAGAGCGAACATGTTTGGTGTGACGGAGATTCAAACCTACGATCCTTGGATTACGTGTCGAGTACCCTAACCTCCTGGCCATGCTGGGTCCGATATTTATGGTGAAACGTTATTGCTAGCAGATGAAATCGGAGGTATGAACTTCCTTTTTGAATATACATGTTGCATAACTTATGTTGTGTTTAAGTATTTCTATTAACACGCACTCATGTTTGGAAGCACTTCTGTGACTGAGGATGTTTTCATTGAACAAAAACAGATGAAAATTATTACAAGAACCAGTCCAAAATAACAACATGCAACCTATCGCTAAATTTGAACTTTGAGACACAAGAGTAATAGTGTTCATATAGTGGATACCGATGTTTAAACCGATATCTTTTTTTTCTTTTTTTTGCCATATACTAACCCTTCCAGCTTGTACCTTAGAATTTGCAAATTGACGTACGTAGGCCTAATCAAAACATTCATATTTAAATTATTAAATTTTGCGTGCACTTAGCTAATCGGCCTGGCATGGCCAAGTGCGTAAGGCGTGCGACTCGTAATCCGAGGGTCGCGGGTTCGCGCCCGCGTCGCGCTAAACATGCTCGCCCTCTCAGCCGTGGGGGTGTATAAGTGACGGTCAATCCCACTATTCCTTGGTAAAAGAGTAGCCCAAGAGTTGGCGGTGGGTGGCCTTCCCTCTAGTCTTACACTGCTAAATTAGGGACGGCTAGCACAGATAGCCCTCGAGTAGCTTTGTGCGAAATTCCAAAACAAACAAACAAAAACTTAGCTTATCACATGATTAGCCTATAGTCATCGTATAGGCAGGTTTGTTCATACAAACTGTATTTAGGTAGAATTATAGCGATAATCTATTGCAATATGAAATTTAATTACTCTGTGTATATGGGTGGTGGTTGGGAGTTATACTAGTGTGTTTAGACAACTGAATGGGATGCTTCATACTAGTATAATTCATTTTCTGTGCTATCAATTCGTGCCTTTCTACCATATTAGGGACTGGAATGCTAACTTTAAGAAGTACGTTTTCAACTTACCCCTAAATTGTGGTACCTTACTTTCTTATTCTTATTTCAATTAATTTTTCTTCTTTACTTTGGAGAGCAGTCCTTTTCCCACAATCGTCTGCTGCCAGTGAAGGGTAATATAGATGTGGGATTTTGTGGACTTAAGCACCTACATCTCGCTCTCCTAATTTCTACTTCTATTACTATTCTTTGTTTATTATGCGAGACTGGCATGTAGAGGCTAAGATTGGTGACTACTCTCCCAAATTCTCTCGTCCATAATACAAGGGTCGGGCAACGGTCAGTTGCAAACTCTCTTTGTTAACCTGAAGATGACCTAGGAAGGTCGAAACGCTGTTCTCTGCTTATCAATAAAAATGTTTATACCCATACCAGGCGTTCTGGTTTTGTTTTGTTTTTGGAATTTCCCACAAAGCTACTCGAGGGCTATCTGTGCTAGCCGTCCCTAATTTAGCAGCGTAAGACTAGAGGGAAGGCAGCTAGTCATCACCACCCACCGCCAACTCTTGGGCTACTCTTTTTAACAACGAATAGTGGGATTGACCGTCACATTATAACGTCCCCACGGCTGGGAGGGCGAGCATGTTTATGCGACTCGGGCGCGAACCCGCGACCCTCAGATTACGAAGCCCACGCCTTAACGCGCTAGGCCATGCCAGGCCCACCAGCCGTTCTGAAATACATTTTGTTTCAAGTGGATTTTCGTTATCAAGAATTATTCCACCAGTTTTCTGTGAAATAACTCTGATATGTCTTTCATGGTAACTTTTTATCATAGTATTATTTATTGGTTTCTCAATTGTGCAATTTTGTTGAATTGTCCAGTTAAATTATGGAACTAAATTTGGTGGGGATATCACTAGAGTAATCTAGGAAGGTCTTGTACTCTCAGATAGCAAAGCAGTAGTGGTAATAGATGTAGCCAAATAGATTCTCCTGTTCCGTATATTGTACTAAATGATATTTTAGGTTGGAATTCTTCGATAGATGTAAAAGGAGGCGTGATTGGTTCAGTAATTGCATATACCAGTTAGTTTTCCAAATCCTTTTTTCTTCTACTTGTGGCCCTTTCTCTTTTTTGAACATTCTTGCTCGTATAACTTTTATGTGCATCATAGATACGTTTCTGTATCTCACTTTTGATCTCACTGATGTCCTTTTTGTAATTCAGTTTTGATTTAGTACTTCTTCAATAGCCTCACTGATTTTGTTTTCAATCAGATTTGTTTCTGATTTCCTTTAACAGTATGTTCCCTTCTTTCAACTCTTCTTGGTCATTACCTAATTTTCTGTTTAGTTCCTTTGATGTTCACTTTGTTCTTACACTGTTTTATTGAATTCGATAAATTTCCAATCTGGCTTCAAAATGTCATCTCGAAATTGAAAATTCAAGTGTAGTTAAAGTTTAATTTTATCTTAATCAAAATAATCCCATTGCTGTGACGCGTTTTTTGTTAGACTTGTTCCTTTAAATTATTTGGTGAAAATAATTAAAAGTTTAGTCTATGTAATGATAGTAAATTAGTTAATTTCTTCCCTAGCATTTCATAGATTTTGTATTAAGTTCACAAACAACGTTTTCACTTTAAAAGAGAAAGTTACCGCCTTGTGGCAGTAAGACTAGCGTACAAATAAATTTAACTGAACAATTTAATGGTTAATCGATCGAATAACTGAACATATGCAATAAGTAACGTCGCTCTGAATACTTCATTAATTTTTTCTATCACTAAACGACTAAAACGTGACGCAGTGCTTCACTGATTCGTAATGCATCCTTGTTTCTACATATTTCACAGATTCTCAAAGAATAAAATTCACGAACATTTTAGGTATTCTATGCATACATACGTTTATGAACTTTATAAATCTAGCGTCGTCATTATGTTAGCAAATACCTCTAGCAAACAACCAAGTTAAAACAACAAAACTGTAAATTAGAACGTTATCTTACAACCCTTCAGCAACAGTTGTAAAGTTCATATCGCAAAAAAAGATCACAAAAGTCCGTATTAAAAGCACGACTACCTTTTATGGAGAAACCCTTATTTCAAGGAACGGTTGAATAATATACAAAATACTAATTCTAATAAATTTATAATAAATATAAAAAAAGGACAACGAAGTTGTTTTGTTCAATGGCCGAGCAGATATTAATGAAAAATATGTTACTGAAAAATTTAAAAAAGATAAACTTACATTAAATGATTAAAATCGTAGTTAAAAAGCTGCAAATATGTGTTTTTTACTGAGACAACTAATATTCTGTTAGTCGAGACTCCTTGTATCCGAAGAGGGTAATTACATCAATTTTTCCTCTGTTGAATTTCTCAGTTAATGGTTCGTCAGATCCCATCTTCTTGCTTTTTTCCTTTAAACTTGGAAGTCATCACCTCCATCACCGAAAGCCTGAGCCTTCGCTTGCCTCGAAGCCCTCCAGACATTCACTAAATATTATCAAATATTGCAATAAGTAATAACAGAACATTTTACAGACTCTGAAAGACGAAATTTCTTAGCTTTTTCATACATTTTATTTATTCAATTTCGTCATTATATTTATCTCTTTAGCTATCTATAAAGATTTCATTTATTTTTTTATAAAAATTGCGCGAATTGGTACGACCAACGTTTATTTATAGTACCATACATATGTTAGGTTATTGAAGAAATTAATAGCTTGTAAGAAGTGAAATTACGTTTTTTTGCGTACAGTTGATTTCACTAAACTCGAACTTGCCAGATGTTCCTTAGTTTTATTTGATTTTTCTTTTGTGTGCATTAATACGAGCCATGACCCAGTTTTATTGAAGATTCTTACTCACGATATTTCGAAGGAAGACATATATTCTGCTCATTTCACAATTTCAGCTTCCACCGAAACCAATTATTTCCAGAAACGTGTATTCCAATCTTTTTAAAGACGTTTAAAAACGACTAGAAACGCAAAGCCTTTTAATGAAATTATTTTTACTACTAAAGCGCTGACGTGTAGAAATGATATTTACAATTGGATATTATGTAATTGAAGCATAATGAACTAAGAGGCTAGTGGCTGCTTTTAAGTTGTTATGGAAACACGAATTTGTCTACCAACTATAGTATCGTATTGTAGTCGTTCTGTGGTAGGGTACATATTGTTATGATGAATTAGTCTTAACATGTAACTTAATAAGAAGTGTATGATTAATTTAAAATTCATGAGTTTGAAAACAGAGCTCAAAAATTTTCGTTCAGAATATTTCAACCACTAAGGAGACCACATAACATCTGAGTTGACTTATAAACCCGTCTAATGTTGTAGAGCTGAATTTTATATGTTTATATAGTCGTCAAGTCACCGAATTTACCCGAAATATATTTTAATTTTTCAAAAGGTTTTAACGTTATAAGGTTTAAGTTTTACGTGTAGGATATTTTTAATTGTTTCATAAAAGTTTTGACGTTATAAGATTTATCAAGTTTTATCTGGGATATATATTTTTAATTGTTTCATAAAAGTTATGACGTTATAAGATTTATCAAGTTTTATCTGGGATATATATTTTAATTGTTTCATAAAAGTTATGACGTTATAAGATTTATCAAGTTTTATCTGGGATATATATTTTAATTGTTTCATAAAAGTTATAACCGTTTTTTATTATTCGAAGCGTTCTTTTTGATTATGTAATAAAAACAAAAATACAAATTTCACACTATTTCATGATAAAAAATGAATTTTTTCTACAACTACAATTTCTACAAGATATCTTCACCTATCAGGAATTCATACTATTCGCTAATGCAAAACTTTCACTTGCTAATTTTCTGTCGTATGAATGATACTTCTCGTACCACTATTACTTCATCACAAACACAAAACTCAATATTTATACCCTGAAGTAAATCAATCAGTAATATAATGTAATAGGTAAATAAATAAATAAAACTGTTTACTGTACATTAACTTACTTTTTATACGGCTCAATCTTTTAAAATTTAGGAACAAAAAAAATGTTAAGCCACTACAAAAACGTTACGTCAAACTTCCCTCATTCCACATAACAATACAAACATCTAAAATAAAAATATACAACGTTATACCTTTACTTTTACAACACATATTCTGGTGAAATCACAGAAATAAATGACAATTTATTTTCTAAAAATATAAAACAATATCTTTTAGAATAAAGCACGGAATATTTATTTTTAACCCGTTATTCAGTA
The DNA here is from genome assembly GCF_004210375.1 of Tachypleus tridentatus. Taxonomy (NCBI): domain Eukaryota; kingdom Metazoa; phylum Arthropoda; class Merostomata; order Xiphosura; family Limulidae; genus Tachypleus; species Tachypleus tridentatus. The sequence goes on along the minus strand of NC_134833.1, from coordinate 155,983,715 downwards.
TTTACATACTAGATGTGTTTTCACTCCAGCAAATAAATCAGCTACCGACGTTATGTTCATCTGTAAAAAAGTTTCATATCATAACTTATGTACAGAACTGGGATTCGATTTGAATGCAATAGAACCTTCTAGTAACGAAGCTTATACTCACGTTAAAACCGATATAGAAAGTATAATGAATAAACACATTTCGGTTTTATGAGACTCTGGTGCACATTAGAGAATATCAAATATTGCTATACTTGAATCATTTCAAACTTTCATGATACATCATACAAATACAGGTTTATTGGTGGGAGGAAAAAGCTGTGACTAGAGAATTTGAAATTCTGACAAGTAATAATCTGAAATACATTAAATAATATTCAAATAAATGTTCTAATATTACAAAAAGACAACTGATATCTTCAGTAAAAGAGAGAATTAAAATAATTTAAAATTACAACAATATAAACGTTTCAATAGTCCAGTTTGAATAAAAATAGATATTTGATTTCAATCATCTTTACATCAATCCTCCTGTTAATAAGATTACAATTTTTTATCACCAATTTCTAGATCATTTAATAATTCTGTTAAATTTCTACTCTGTGCCAGTGAATAAAGAACTTCATACGACAATATCACTTACGTAACCTACAACTGTTTCACATTAACTGTATTCGTTAAGACTATATGTTTTTACTTGACTGTACATACAGTTGTGTATTTTGACCAACTTGTCTTCCAACAGATAAAGGGTATTCCAGTACGAGGGAACTTTGGTAATAGTTTACAGATTTGTATTTGTTTAGACTAGAATTTTCATACATTACAAAACTTAATACAATTATAGTAAAGCTTTGTATATCAGTCATGCTAGCAGATATATAGATGACATTCTTATACTGAGTTATGGAAGTATTCTAGACAATATTGTACAAAGTTACCCACCAGAGCCCAATCTAGAAAAAAACAAACAACTATTTTACTAAAACAAATCAAAGAGATACCAGCGTTATTAATAAAGCATTCAAGTTTAAAGTTTCCAGCATGACGCTTTCAGTTACGAAGTTATAAAGTTATCATTCACAGTAATCCAACCAAGTTATGTTACAGAGTTTGCTACTGTTAGATTATTAGATACAACAAAACTAATTACATTTATTTGTCACTTTCGTTATTAGTGTTGATTATAATACTTCTTTATTAGATACTTTCATTTTAGCATTTATTATAATATTTTTATACTTTGCATTTATTAGTGATGATAGTGTGATTATATTTTTATTGGATGCATTCATAATTAGTGTAAATTATATTATTCCTTCATTGGATACTTTCATTATTAGTGCTTATTATACTGTTTTTTATACTTTCCATATTAGTGCGAATTATATTATTTTTATTGGATACTGTCATTATTACTGATGATTATATTACTTCGTTATTAGATACTTTCATTATTAGTGCTGATTATATTATTTATAGGATACTTTCCTTATTAGTGTTGATTATATTATTTATTTATAGGATACTTTCCTTATTAGTGTTGATTATATTATTTATTTATAGGATACTTTTATTATATATATATGTATATGCTAGCTCACCTAACTTAAGATTATTGACATGGGAGTATGACCCGCAAATCTTTTATCAGTAGAGAGACAGGCGTGTCTCAGGTTAGGGATCATGGCCCAGATATTTCCGAGAATTGATTGTTCACGAGCTGTTACCATAAAAATTCACTCTGCATCTTGAGGTCATAGCTGCGTTATTAAAGTGATTGTCAGTTCACATTACTCAGTCAGACAAGAACAACTCAATAATTGGTGGTGGGTGTTGTTGACTGTCCGCCTTCCCTAACTGTAGTTGTTAGTGCAAAATTATCGATAACTGTGTGAAGGAAGCCTTTTTTTAAAATTGAAGTTTATATTAAGATCTGAAACAATTAAGCAAACTACCAGTCAACTACCAAGCAAATTTATCTCAGTATATTATAATATTATTGAAATTAGTCATTGAAAACATAAATGAAACAAGGGGTATTTGTTTTCTTATAGCAAAACCACATCAGGTTATCTGTTGTGCTCGAACAGCGTAACAAATATATCACTTCTACAGTTAGAGTTAACTAGATTTATGGTAGTCACAGTTTAAACGTATTTCCACAATGAGTGTAAATAGCTTTATTTACGTAGTGTTAAGATAGATTATAAGGGAATATGAATTTTATGCCTAGCAATAAATAGATCGGACAAAAAATGAAAACAAAATTCAGCGTGGTTACTTTGCGCTTGTACTTTACAATACGTATAATGAAATGCAATGAAAAATAAAATCCCTCTGCATATAATTAACACAAGATGCATTAACAGTATTTTAAATTATAAAATAATACAAATAAAAACTTTATAGTAGTTGATATATGTTAGAAAAATGAAACTTTTTTAATAATGACATATGACACATATTGTTGAGATATATACGAATACAGAACATTTGAATAATGAAAAATTAACAAAGATCATAAGTAGACACACACAAACGCATGTATGCAAAAGATGACTTTAACTAGATCAAGTGAATTAACTTGTTATGCATGAGATGAAAACCGTTTAATAGAAAAAATGGCAGAGAATGGTGAAAAATAGATGTATTAACCTTTTAAAAAAGAAACGTTAATAGAATTACAAATTACACATGAGAGGAGTATCTTTAATACTGAAAAATACCATAAAGCAATTGAACTCTCTTAATGAAGAAAACATACTTTGCTTTCACATAACATTCGTGACGTCAACCTGAGTGATCTAAATATAACCAGTGGCTACTGCTATTTGGAGATCCATTTTGACCCTTCCAGAAATGTATGTATTTTTGGGAGGTTAAAGTTTAAACTTAAAATATCGTGTACTTGGTGGAGGTAAGAACACCTCTGGCGCCATAATGCCCTTCAATGGGATATCTGTTAAAAATATTGTGAATTACATTTACTATGTATGCTGTACCAGTGTGTGTTACTTTATACTCATAGGAACTCCTTCATTGTATGTAGACTGTATATGGGCGAGAATGTGACAAGTACCTAATGGCATCTTCATAGAGTTCTTCCTACTCACGTGATGGACAGAGCACAGGTGTCCACTGTGTACTTTGTACAATACAAACAAGAAGCTACTAAGCTAAATCCAAGAAGTGATTCTGTTGAAATGTTTAATAATATATTGCATCAGAAATGTTCTTAAGTCACTCAGAAAGTAAGGATTTTTAACTTCCTTTCAGTTATTGCATTTTTAACCACACCATCATTCCAGCTTATGAAAGAAATTAAGTGCTAATCATAAACATAGAAGTTATACCATGAAATACTATCTGGTAGATAAGAAGGCTAGGGTTATTAAGTCCTTTCAAACGAGTTTGTTTTGTTTTCACTTATAGCTACCATATTCAGTGGTGCAAGTCGTTGATGTAACAAATATTACATAATGTAATAATTCCAGTTATCTTAGTTTCAGATTACACTATGTAACACAAATTTTGTTTCTAGAGAGTATGTGTTATTTCTTAATTGCTTATATTGTAAAAGGACAGAAAATGACCATTATTCCCTTCAAACTTTGCTTTTGTGACCTGGATAATGAAATTTAGAAATTAACCTATTTTCTTTGTAAAAACAGGCAAATTTACACATTTTCATTTACATAAGGTCTGAATAAAACAACATATGAATCAAGATTTACATGTATTTATACTAAAGTTATATAAAAATGTTTATAAGTGAGTAGTTTTTGAGATTTGCGACTATAATGTAAATCACTTTCACGTATCAGCCCCCAAATATAGTCTCCCATCATGTTTTAGTTATACGCTCCCAGGTCACAAAAGCAAAGTTTGAAGAGAAAAATAGATCTTTTCCATTTACTATAGGCATAAGCAAATGGGAAATAACACTTTCTGTCCGGGAACAAGAAAAGTAAAATTTTGTCACATAGTGTTATCGAGTGGCACTTATACAATATAGTTCGCACGTTGTACTTTATCAAATCACCTGATACTCTGAAAACAAGGGTTGCACCATCTTTTTAATTACGTTTTTCAATTTTTTTATGCCATCTTCAGTTGTGAAACTTTATGATGCACTGCACATTACTTTTATGACTCCACTTGTCAAATTTTATGATAATAATGTAGTTCAACTTATATTGACCAGAAGGTCAGTGTTGGTGGTTCAGTTAACTTCCAGAGATGCCTTTATTTTAAAAATCTAGTGTTTTCTCATTTGGACCATCATGGGGATCCTGGTAAGTACTTTCAACTCGTTCTTCCTTGTTGGGTGACTCGCTATAACTTTAAACACCAGCTTTGTCTTTCTCGGGTTCATCAGTCTCAGACTCCTGATCAAGCCGTATAAAAGAGGTGTGTTTCTGACGTATGGTCGATGCCACTTACTTAGGTATTTTATGTGCACTCTTTGGGATTCTTAAATTCTGTTAGATGAGTCTACCTAATAATAGAAGTATTGGTAAAGGAAAGTAGGAAGTACGTCTAAATTTAACTACTAACTGAATTTTACGCTAAAAAATGAATGGAATGTATACAATGTCGTAACACGAAAGGAAAACAATATTTATTCGTTCAACAGACAAAACACAGTGTGTTTGTTACTATTAAGACAGTGGATGGATATCTACTATTGGGTTTGTAAATTAATTAACTGGCTTTTTCCTTCAAAAAGTTTTCGTGTAACCATCTCTCTTGACATTCTATGTAAAAGTGTACCTAAATCTAACACCTGTATTTAACGTTGTGTTGATCAATAGTGACTAGCACGCACACGGGACTGGTCGTTCTCATTCGACAAAGGAAAGGCCAATCTCTATATATAATCTGCCTTACCAGTGAAGAAAACTACTTTCATTGAGCTTCTCGCACTACTACAACGTTACAACAATATTTTGCTCTGGATAAAACATGATTTATCTGTATAACTGGGACGAACGTGGTACTGAGGTAGTGATGAGACTGTGGAAGGTTCTTTTATTCTCAACATTTCGATTGGAGTCTTCTTCAGGAGATGCGACACCATGTACATAAGTAAGAACCTTGGCAGTAATACTGGTTTTAAATCTAACAAGTCCCGAAGGGGCTTGAGAGACAACTAGGGTGCTTAGAAACTGTCGTTTATCTTAAACCACATGCGAATTTAAAGTCTTGTCCTACTTGAACTGGAAAGACAGTATAGGCTGCATGGAAGGTTATAATGCATACCAGTTAGCCTTTAGGGTGTTTTAGAGCGTAATTTTATCAATTATTTCTTAAAAGGATTTGTTGATTATTATTAGCTGTCTAAATATCTGGAAGTAATGCTGTAAATGAAAACAACAACCGTGAGCAAGAGAAACGAAAAGAAGGGAAGATGTTCTTGACTGAGTCTTGAGCTCGGTATGACAGGGACGGCAAGTGTTTCCCGCATGTGTTGGAAAACACACGGGGTGACGTCAGAAGCACGGTAGAGGTAAGGTGGTCTTTGATTGGCTACAGTGTTTGTTTATTTGTTTTGAATTTCGCGCAAAGCTACTCGAGAGCTATCCGCGCTAGCCGTCCCTAATTTAGCAGTGTAAGACTAGAGGGAAGGCAGCTAGTCGTCACCATCCACCGCCAACTCTTGGGCTACTCTTTTACCAATGAATAGTGGGATTGACCATCACATTATAACGCCCCCACGGCTGAAAGGGCGAGAATGTTTAATGCGATGGGGATTCGAATCTGTGACTCTCAAATTACAAGTCAAACGCCTTAACCACCTGGCCGTGCTGGGCCGGCTGTAGTGACTAATGATGTTTCACGAAATTGGGAGTTCCTAAATTAAAAATGACATATAATAAACAGGCATTTGTGAAGTTTAATGCTTAAAGGTTAGGTCAATGTGTAGATATTATTAGGCAAAAATAAAAAGTATTTAATTGAGGCTCGACATTAGATTTTAGCGATGACGTAGAGAGGCACCTTTTCAGGGCTGGAATCACAGGATCTAAGCCATCGACGAACAATTTTGCTGTGAGAGTTGTGGAACGAGAGTACCAATAGAAAACCCAATTTTAAGGCCAGGACGCCAAATTAAACATCATGCTGTGCCTGGGGGAAGCTGAAATGGAAGTAAAATAAGGATTATAAGAAACAAAAGAATGAGTAAACCATGAGGAGACACTAATTCAACGATAAAATATTAATCAGGCAACAATAGGTAATGTTGATTAGGTTAGGGAAAATCCGTCGGAGTATGACACCATGGTGCCTCACAAGGTTACTTATCTAAATTTTCCCGAAACCTGGTTGCTTTGTCTTGTCACACCTTGATTGGTCTACTGTCGCCGTCTGTAGACCATCATCTGACCAACCTGCATTCTGCTCATGTTTCATCATGGCTTGCATCCACTTCCACCGACTCGTGAAATCGTGTAATTATTTTCTAATAAGACACAAGTCGCCGTCATTGTTTTCTTCTGTTGTTTTCTTCATTCCTCTGATAATTTTAGTTTACTGCTTCCTCTGCATGTGCAGCTATCGCATTGGTTTGTTGTGTCCTCTGACATCAACATTGTGTTTACTTAGTCTTGTTGTCAGACCCTATCATATGGAATGCTGTTTACTATGCTGCTTTCTGTTTTGTTCCTGTCTTCTGTCCTCTACCACCTCCCCTATTTTTATTCCCGTTTTCGTTATCACCTTCGTGGTTGTGTGTTTATTTGTTTTTATAGTAAAGCCACATCGGGCTATCTACCATGTCCACCGAGGGTAATCGAACCTCTGATTTTAGTATCGTGAATCCGAAAAGTTATTCAAGGCAGGGGACTTGTGGTTGTAAGTTTCAAAAGTCTGTTGATGGGACTTGCATTCCGGGCGCTGGAGACTATGAACCTCTTGTGGTGGTGGTCGACAGACGGCGATAGGGGACCAATCAGGGAGTGGCAAACGATTACAAAAATATGTATAAAATACCCTTGTAAGGTATCACATTCTCGTAATTTCCTAAAGAAGGCTTATTGTTATAATTTTGAGAATAAAATATTCTATCATAACGTTGATAGTCTATTTGGTATCTTAGTATTAACATGAAGAATACTTAGAATGAAATTAATTTAACGGTTGAACACGTGTTATACAAGAAACTGCATAGCGTCAGAATAAATGAAGACTTTTGAAATTTTCTAAATCAAAATAAGAAACTAGAAAACTTGTGGTAGAAATTACTTTAGCCATTAGGCCTAAGGCCCTTCACAAAATGAAATTTCACTCAGAACTTATCACTTTCAATTACTGTTTTGTCTTGTGAAAATAAAATCGAAGCCCTGATCGTTCTTACCCTTTATTTATTAAACACTAGCGCATAGCTTGTCTAAAATGACAGAGCAAGTACGACCACCCCTCACCCCACAGTATACTCTAGTCTCATATTTTAGAGCTAACTGAAATAAATTAATTTTGCGAAATCAAGCTTGCCCAACAAAGAGGCAGAAAAGTGCAGTCGAAGCAATCAGACGTCAGTAAATTCTTTAGTGAGGCAATCACAATTAAGATTATTCATGAAAGAAATTCGTGGTGTATTCATAGAAAGGTATTGGTAAAAATCAGTTAGGTGAACAACTCCTAATATATATAGTAAAGCCAGTGTGTTTTAGTAACACTAAATTCAAACAATGGCTTTCATTCCATGTTGCTTAACAATAAAAGGATAACATAATATTGGGCCTGGCATGGCCAAGCTCGTAAGGCGTGCGACTCGTAATCCGAGGGTCGCGGGTTCGCGCCCGCGTCGCGCTAAACATGCTCGCCCTCCCAGCCGTGGGGGGTGTATAATGTGACGGTCAATCCCACTATTCGTTAGTAAAAGAGTAGCCCAAGAGTTGGCGGTGGGTGGTGATGACTAGCTGCCTTCCCTCTAGTCTTACACTGCTAAATTAGGGACGGCTAGCACAGATAGCCCTCGAGTAGCTTTGTGCAAAATTCCAAAACAAACAAACAAACATAATATTGTTGTTATTCTCTGAACTGAAAGTATAAAATTAAACGTATAGACAGCAAAACTAGAAACATATTTGTTTAGTTCTTAATTTAGAATTGCTGTTTATAAAGAGGTTTATTTTTTATTATAAAACGTTGGTGATATAACAGAAAGAAGTTTAATACAAAAACAATTTAAGTTTAAAATTGGATCGATATTTTGGCTTGCGTCACAAATTTTATTCACTTGGCTCTAGGCTAGTTGATCTAAACACTCACTACACCTATAAAGTTTCACAATATTCCCATTCTACTTTGTCACTATTCGTGATATCGGACAGACATTAATCGAACTATTGTATCTGGCCAAGCGTGTTAAGGCGTGCGACTCGTAATCTGAGAGTCGCGAGTTCGCATCCCCGTCGCGCCAGACATGCTCGCACTTTTAGCCGTGGGGGCATTATGATGTTACGGTCAATCCCACTATTCGTTGGTAAAAGAGTAGCCCAAGAGTTGGCGGTGGGTGGTGATGACTAGCTGCCTTCCCTCTAGTCTTACACTACTAAATTAAGGACGGCTAGCACAGATAGCCCTCGAGAAGCTTTGTGCGAAATTAAAAAACAAACAAACTATTGTACCTGGATAAATACAATTTGGCTTTTATGACTCCTCCTATTTCGAAAAATGAATAGAAATCTATCGTGACGTGAAACACACTTGTTTTCAAATTGATTATATGCTAATTAAATAACCTATAAAAATTGGATAGAAGCAGTTCCAAGAGAACTGGGGTAAGAAAAAAAAGCAATACAAAGATATAATAATTCCTCCTTTTTAAGACTTTATGTATATTGTTTTACCAACAAACAGGGATAGAGAAAATTAATGTGTGCAGTTATTTAGTTCGAATAGAAGTGTAATTTTTCTATTGTTTTCTTTCTTTCTCAGAACATGTGAATATATTCTTGACACAAGGCGAAACAGCATTTTGGGCAAGAATTTTATTCATTTCAATAAACTGTACTTGATTTCTGGTTTTCAATAACAAATTACATTGAAAGAAAGATATATATCTTAGAATAGCTATTGTTCAAACTATTCATTAACGTCTTGTGGTACTTCAAACAACAAAGATTGGGAAAAGACAGAATGAACGTCATTACATTAGTATCACTAGAAAATTTAATTATTCACAAATTCGCAGTGTAATATAGCTAACACCTGGCTAAAAGATGACTGTGAAGTGTTGTGGGACTGTCAGTGTATTAAAAACACTTTTTGTAATGTACTGGATGTAAATAACTCTGTATGTTGATATCAGTATTTACTGGATGCAGATAACTCTGTGATGTTATCAGTGATGTACTGGATGTAGATAACTCTATGTGTTGTTATCTGTGATGTACTGGATGCATATAATTCTGTGTGTTGTTATCTGTGATGCACTGAATGTATATAATTCTTTGTGCTGTTATCAGTGATGTGATGGATGTAGATAACATGGTGTTATGAGTGACGTAATGGATGTAGATAACATGGTGTTATGAGTGACGTAATGGATGTAGATAACTCTGTATTCTTATGAACAAAAAAATTTATGCCACGCTTGTAACGTTTGAATGTATTAATAAAGGGATGGCCTTTATAACAGTTTGGTTATTTATCATTTGCAAGATGTTCACGTAGAAAGCTTGATGATGTCATAAAATTAGAGAACCCTGGGTATTAATGAAAAAACTTGAAGCTCTGAGATATCAGTTGTTGTATCAACGCAAAGCTACACAATGTGCAATATCTGCTTTGTCCATCACGAGGGGCTCGAACACAGAATTTTAGCATTGAAAGTCCATAAAGTTACCACTGACTCATCGGGGAATGAGAATGGACAAGTGAAAATGTGCACGAAAGTTACCAGGAACCCATTTTCTTTCAAATAAAATTGTAATCGTTTTACTAGAGTCGTTCAACTGACAAGTAATCTTGTTTGCGATTCAAGCGTGGGTGTCCTTATCAGAAACTCTAATAAATCCACTCAGGTTAATTACATACAGAACTTTAGGCTAATAAAGAACCCACCACGTGCAGGATGAAGAGAAACGTTTCTCACCATACTCGCTTGTCTTCTCATCTGGAAGAATTATAGACTGAAATGACTAGCACGTGAACGATGAGGTGATATTTCTTATGAAGAGATTTAATCATCTGATAATAAATATCGATCGTGGTTCTCAGAAAGCTCGTGTTTAAGCTATGCCTTACATACGATTGATGACGTACTCGCAGTGACGTCATACAGCTAATTTTTAGTGGGGAGATGAGAAAGCAGAGTGTCATGTCATTGGTGGGTTAATTCACGATGTTAAAAAACAAGTAGTTTCAAGAACGATAGAATTGAAATAAAAAACCTGTAACCCGAGCGCTTTCGAAATATGGACCTTTCTTCTTCAGGAGAAAATTGACTCCCAATTTTTATTTATAGGGTTTTTATTTGATTGGTGGTAAATAATAACAATAATAGAAATGATAAAAAGAGGTAGTGTGGGGGGATGGGTGCATTCTACTTTTAATATAATTCAGTTTCCACTGTTACTTTGATTAACTTATTCGTTTCCAACATGGATGAACGACTCGGCATGGCCAGGTGGGTTAAGGCATTCGACTCGTAATCTGAGGATCGCGGGTTCGAATCCCCGTCGCAACAAACATGTTCGCCCTTTTAGCCGTGGGAACGTTATAATGTGACGATCAATCCCACTATTCGTTGGTAAAAGAGTATCCCTAAAGTTGGCGGTGGGTGGTGATGACTAGCTGCCTTCCCTCTAGTCTTACACTGCTAAATTAGGGACGGCTAGCGCAGATAGCCCTCGTGTGGCTTTGCGTGAAATTCAAAACAAATACGGACAAATGTTTTCAACATACTGGATTTAATGTTTACACATGGATTATTAAATCAGTTTATCGAAAACACATAGGGGTACGTTCCGCCGTAGCCTATGGGCCTTACCGATATTGAGAAGTTACGATTTACTTAATAGTTTTAAAAAATAAAGAAAACCATAAGTAGTTTGCTATTTAGAATCCCCCTTACCCTGATGGGACGACGATAAGTTTACAGATGTGAAGGGATTGATTTCACGCGTTTGACACAGTAGAGAGTCATATGTGGCTTTTGTCTAAAACAAACTGTAGCCTGCTGAATGAATAAAAAATATAAATTAAACTTATTTTTACCAAATCTTTAGAATTTTCTTATTTAATGCACTTTTGAAATTTAATTTAATATATTTTACTGTGTTACAAAAGAATGGATAAAAAAGCAAAATATATTATTGTGTGGCTTTACAGTTTTGCAGTGGAAATAGAAGTTAGGATTTTTTTTTGAGTCCATGAAGGATTGGCAATTTATTATGTCAAGGGAAAGTACAATTATTTTGGCTTGGTAAGGTCTGTAAAGGTATCCACAATTAGAACACTATTTTCATTTTTTCTTATACTGCACATGTATGTGTACTAATTAATATTTTTTAGTATGTTTAGTATCGTATTTGAACTCTTTAGTCGATAAATTAAACCAGGCTTTTCCGAGATCAAGAAATTTATTATGAAACTTAATTAGTTACCTGTAAAGATGCATAAACGTTTTATAAACGGTTTCAGAATGTGAGACTAAAATCCAAATGAAACTAAGTACGTTTCCATGGCAATCAGTAAAGCTTATCCAATGTTGAGGTAGGTGGCTGAAAGTTGAACTTATAACACAGATTCAGACACGTGAGCGAATCATCCGAATATATGGCAACAGAGGAGTTGGTTACCAATGGTGGAAGCAGTTTGCAGGCGATAAATTTTAAGGGTAGATCCAATATTATATGCCTCACAAGGTAAGATATAAGCGTTATTTCTTCACAAGTATGGTTTAACGTTTTCATAAAAGTTAAGAAAAACAACCTTTACACTTCAGATAAATATAAAATAATATATTTGAATTAAACCAACATTTCGCCTTTGCGTCTTCTTCAGGGTTAATATACATAACAGTTATGTATTTTAACCCTGAAAAAGTCGTGAAGGCGAAACCTTGATTTGAATAAAAATATATTATTCTATATTTATCTCGAGTGTACAGGTTGTCTTGTCTTAACTTTTATCAAAATGTGTATATCCCTTCAGTATGCACTACAAAATTCTGAATAGTTTTAACGTGATAAAAATGTTGACTAATATTTACTATAGGTCTAGTTTCAAATACATGTACGCGCTCAACAAAGTATTGTATCTGGAAACGATAGTTATTCCACTTGGAGAAGAACATTTGAAGTCAGCAAACGATTATAAGAATAGATTTTAGGCTGTGGATTTTCTGCTTTGCATATTCAGGATTTGTGTCTAACCTCATAATAAGGTTTATAACTTCATCGCAATTTCTGTCGGAAAGAACAGACTTTTAGCTTTTAAGCAGGGCCTGGCATGGCCTAGCGCGTTCAGGCGTGCGCTTCGTAATCTGAGGGTCGCGGATTCGCGCCCGAGTCGCGCCAAAACATGCTCGCCTTCCCAACCGTGGGAGCGTTATAATGTGACGGTCAATCCCACTATTCGTTGGTAAAAGAGTAGCCCAAGAATTGGCGGTGGGTGGTGATGACTAGCTGCCTTCCCTCTAGCCTTACACTGCTAAATTAGGGACGGCTAGCACAGATAACCCTCGAGTTGCTTTGTGCGAAATTCCCAAACAAACAAAAGCTTTTAAGCCTAAATCAATATTAAGAGTTAAACATCCAATAAAAAACAGTTATGACATGTTTTTTTCCTTTACACGTTGTTGAATTCACTGAGTTTGAGCTTGAACACCACGTTGTAAATTAATGTAAACAACGTATTACATTCACCGTAAACAGAGGGCGTATCTAAACTTTTTACCGATGAATAAGCCCAAAGACAGATTTTCTGTGGCCCTGGTGCTGAGACTTATAAAATAATAATAAGTTCTCTCTCAAATCTCGGTGTCGATGCTGGGTTGTCTTAGCTTCATCTATTCAATAACTTATAAACAACAGTGATATATGTTGGGGTCGCTCTTTGTGACGTTCAGCCATATAAATCGCTGATGCCTTTTAAAGTGTACAGTTGTATCATCCAAGTGTCAGCATTTACATGTTTCTCTACAAAACAATACATGATGACGAGTTCTACTTCAGAAGTTTCCAGAGTTCCTTTCATCGCTAGCCATCTGTATAGCAAAAAAAAAAAAAAAAAGCGCATTCACTTCAATACTGCATGACCTATCTGAAGTTTAAACTATCGTCCTTCTAGGTGGCCCGGTATGGCCAAGTGGGTTAAAGCGTTCGACTTCTAATCTGAAGGAGGCGAGTTCGAATCCCTGCGTACTGAACATGCTCGCCCTCTCAGCTGTGGGGGTGTTATAATGTGACGGTCAGTTTTACTATTCGTGGGTAAAAGAGTAGCTTAAGAGTTGGCGGTGGGTGGTGATGACTAGCTGCCTTCCCTCTAGTTTTACGCTGCTAAATTAGGGACGGCTAACGCAGATAGCCCTTGAGTGGCTTCGCGCGAAATTCAAAACAAACAAACAATTCTTGTAAGTAATGGGTTAGGATACCCTTTCTGCAGCATTTCTTCTGTAACAGGTAATCACCTGTTCTTTAGTGTATTGTACTTGTGATAAGTCACTGATATATATGTGACACTGATGGATACAGGAATACTGGTTAACTCTAATTTTACTTTGTTCACTACTTTCTCATTCATTGTGAGCATTCCAATTCAACTTAGTTAGATTTCCCAGTAATCTGTTCAGAGGAAAACCTACGATGACAAGAGGACAGGCCAAGAAACTTTAAGACTCACGTAAGTTCGTTGAATTTGGCATGTTTTGAAAAGATCCGATCTCTGATGAGTCAGTAAAGATTCCCTATTTAGCTGATTATGTGATACTCAACTGTCGACGTATTAATAAAATCCTTTTGGGTCTCAGCATCAGGTTCGCTTTCTTCCTGCTCCAGATCTTTCTTTATGATCCTTCCTTTAGATGTGTCTCTTCAAACCTGCTAGCCGCAAATGCTTGGTATTTATTACAGGTCTCATCTGGTGTTGGTTTTACGGTTCCCCTATCATAATACGTATCTATACTCAGACTTATTACATGCCAGCAGGTCGACATGGCGTAGTGACCAATGTGTTGGAATTTTAAACCGAGGGTTCATGGTCCCACATTTTAAGGCCTAGGGTGTTTCATAAGAGTGACTACTAAATCCCGTATTTCATTACGGTAAATCAAGAATTTATGGCGTATGTAACTACATTTCTTCTGTAGTATCAATTCAAAACTGAAAACGATGAGCGGAGATAGCCCTTATAGCTTCAAACGAATATCTCAAACAAGTTTCTTTGTTTCTTGAATTTTGCGCAAAACTACACGAGGGCTATTTGCGCTAGCCGTCCCTAATTTAGCAGTGTAAGACTGGAGTGAAGGTAGCTAGTCATTACCACCTATTACCAACTCTTGAGTTACTCTCTTATCAACGAATAGCAGGATTGACTGTCACATTATAACGCTCCCACGGCTGGAAGGTTGAGCATGTTTGGTGTGATGGGGATATGAACCCTCAACCTTCAGATTACGAGTCGAGCGCCCTATCCGAAACAAGCAAATTATTTTGCACCGTACCTGTATATTTAACGTGTACTTGTATCGGCCACATAGGAACGTGATTTTCGTCTTTCTTTTAGTTCAAATTATGGAAACATTTCATGTAATTTAATATCATTACGTACTTGAATTTTAGCTCTAAGCAAGCTCTGTACTTTAGAGAGAGACAACCAATCTTGTACCGGTATGTGGTTAAATTCTAGGTCCTTACTTTATAAAAAGGAAACCAATATTTTATTGTTATTTAGTTCAGTTCTAGCATTGAACAAGCTACGAATTTTATAGAAGAACAACCAGTCTTTTATCGTTATTTAATTAACTTCTAGCACTGAACAAGCTCCTTACTTTATAGAAAGACGATCAATCCTGTTATTCGGTTGGTGATTCTAACCGACTGGTTTCCTTGCTTTTGGTCAACAGTACTAAATTATGGATGATCTCGGATGGCCGTATTTGAACTTAAGATCCATTGATCTGGCTGTGCAGGCCATAATTTTGTAAGGTGCTATCGAGAAGAACCAAATATGAATCTCTGGAATACAATGGATGTAACCTATCAGACCAATTGAAACTCTAGAAGATATGAGTGAGTTCTGAACAAACATTATGAAGCTAGTGTTAATAAGTACGTCTAATTAAGATGTTTCCAAACTACTCCATTCTTTTGTTGTTTGAGATCCATTTCACGTTGAAAACTTATTAAGAAATTCAGTCCACTGACGTAGTTTTGTTATGTGTTTGTCACGCTCTGGATGGAACCATCATTAAAATATTTATATACTATTGACCAAACTAAAACATACGTCACTGTTCTAAGCTTGTTCCACTACTCAGTGGGTACCATTAAAATGCATGCTTTTCACCGTGATATGGTTGCAAATGAACTCAATCAAGGTTACCGCAGTGTAAGCCTACATGAAGTATTCTAGGGTTACAGATTTGAACTGTTTCACCGTATCCATGACAACCAACACAACAGAAATCCCACGCGTATTTTTTATTATTAATTTACCTTATTACCGAATAATCTGTGTAAAAGCATATTTCTAAGTGAAAGCCAATTACGTGATAACCTAATTGTCCTATTTTAGTACTTTTGTATTTCGAGAACGTTTTGACTGTGTTACATACTAATAACTTTCCACCATCAGACAGGACGATCGAAACATTTTCTACGT
The DNA here is from genome assembly GCF_004210375.1 of Tachypleus tridentatus. Taxonomy (NCBI): domain Eukaryota; kingdom Metazoa; phylum Arthropoda; class Merostomata; order Xiphosura; family Limulidae; genus Tachypleus; species Tachypleus tridentatus. Next base: position 155,967,890 of record NC_134833.1, on the reverse strand, counting down.
TATTCTTAAGCCTAAAGACCTACTTAAAGTTTCTATGCTCGGAAACATTCCTCTAGACGTCTAACTCTTTATATCAAACACTTACTAGGAAGTTAAATGTACTAATTGACAAATCTGAAGAGTATATTCTAAAGACGGCTGGTATGGGCATTATTATGGGTACTTAATTAAAGTTTTAATACCCATACCAACATTTTTACTTCAAATTGGGTTTCTCGTCGTTGTGAAATCTGTAGAGTATTTGCAGAGCAAATCAGTGTTAAACGTATAAAACAACCCCTGTCGCTTGAAATTGCAGTTTATTCAAATGAAACACTTATCACCAACCTCTTAAGCAAACGACCCGACGTGGCCAGGTGGTTAAGGCACTCGACTCGTAATCTGAGGGTCGCGGGTTCGAATACCCGTCACACCAACATGCTCGCTCTTTCAGCCATGGGGGCGTTATAATGTGACGGTCAATACCACTATTGCAGGTAGCCATCGAGTAGCTTTACGCGGAATCCGAAACAAACCAAACTTAAGCAAACTTCTGAAGTTATATTTGCAAATTAGTCATTTGAACTATTATTTATGTTTTAAGAAAGAACAGGACAAAAGTTATATTATTCTTTTGATTATAAGAGAGACAAACTGAACACCAATCAGGTTGCAAAATGATCAATCAGTTGAAAGCAAAAAGTTCAACAAATAATTTGGTTTGGAAGCCATAATGATGGAGAAATGAGTTCCGAAATTGTTTTTTGTTTTTTTTTGGGTAAATAAAAGAAAAGAACCACCAGAGGTTCTTTGAGGTAGTGACAAATTACGACACATAACACTTTAATTTAATAAGAAAACTGAGTCCACAATCCCCCCCCCAATAGATAATGTGCAAAAACAGTAGTTCTCAGAAAAGTTTATTTTTAATCCGCATTACGTGTTAAATTTCACTAGCACTGATGTGAGTAATTGGATTCGCCTTCAAATCTTAGACAGTCACGAGCGACACTGAATATTTGAATAAACATCCTATTGCTTTGGCAGGATGTAACCTATAATGAAGGACTGGCAGATGGACAGCAAAAAAGTTCTACATCGTACGTCCTCGCTGCTTCAGAACAAGTCCTTCACTGACGTCACCTTCATCGTTGGACCGACAACGGCGTCCAAAAAGTACGTTGGTCACAAGGTCCTTCTGGCCATGACGAGTCCTGTGTTCGAGTCTATGTTCTACGGAGACATGGCAGACAAGGCTAAAGTCATTCGTGTAGCAGATATTGCTCCAATTGGATTCGAAAACCTTCTCAGGTAAAACAGTAACATTGAAAAAAAAATGAACTTGTAAGGATTTTTGTGAATTTATAAATTATGTATTTTTATACCACACATCTGAGAGTAGTGACACCTACTGGATACTAACTAACTGGAAAAACTGAAAGCATATGTCTGGTTTAAAAAACCTTACTTAAAACGTAAAAGAAACAACAACAGAAACTGAGGGATACTATCTATTTGGTAATGGTAACCTACAGGGTAAAGTATATTTGAGGGTAAGGTATCCTGCAGGGAATTTGTTACGAAAAGAAAATTAATTATCGAATAAATGTTTCATAATAACGAAACCTATAAGTTAATAGGTATTCAGTAGTAGAAACATATTGGATAATAGGTACTTACAGAGACAAAACAATCTGTATTTCACAGAATGGAGATGTACGGAGTAGCATATTTGATAGTGGCAACCCACAGAATGAGATACAGTGGAACCCGACTAAGCGCCCACCCCTCAGATTCGGTCACCCCTTGAAAATGGCCATTCAATCACAGTCCCTTTTTTTGTTTACATAATCCCTAATTATGTACAGTGGACCCCCTCTAATCAGGCCAGTGTGTCTCAGTCCTGAAGGTGGCAGCTTTAGAGGGGTTCCACCTCAGAGAAAAAGAAACAGGACAGTTAAACAGTACAAAACAATACTTCATTCATGACAACCTACAGAATGAGATACATCTGAGAGAAAAGAAACAGGACGGTTAAACAGTACAGAACAATACTTCATTAATGACAACCTACAGAATAAGATACATCTGAGAGAAAAGAAACAGGACGGTTAAACAGTACAGAACAATACTTCATTAATGACAACCTACAGAATAAGATACATCTGAGAGAAAAGAAACAGGACAATTAAACAGTACAGAACAATACTTCATTAATGACAACCTACAGAATAAGATACATCTGAGAGAAAAGAAACAGGACAGTTAAACAGTACAGAACAATACTTCATTAATGACAACCTACAGAATAAGATACATCTGAAAGAAAAGAAACAGGACAGTTAAACAGTATAGAACAATACTTCATTAATGACAACCTACAGAATAAGATACATTTGAGAGAAAAGAAACAGGACAATTAAACAGTACAGAACAATACTTCATTAATGACAACCTACAGAATAAGATACATCTGAGAGAAAAGAAACAGGAAGTTAAACAGTACAGAACAATACTTCATTAATGACAACCTACAGAATAAGATACATCTGAGAGAAAAGAAAGAGGACAGTTAAACAGTACAGAACAATACTTCATTAATGACAACCTACAGAAAAAGACACATCTGAGAGAAAAGAAACAGGACAGTTAAACAGTACAGAACAAGACTTCATTAATGACAACCTACAGAATAAGACATATCTGAGAGAAAAGAAACAGGACAGTTAAACAGTACAGAACAATACTTCATTAATGACAACCTACAGAATAAGACATACCTGAGAGAAAAGAAACAGGACAGTTAAACAGTACAGAACAATACTTCATTAATGACAACCTACAGAATAAGATATATCTGAGGGAAAAGAAACAGGACAGTTAAACAGTACAGAACAATACTTCATCAATGACAACCTACAGAATAAGATACATCTGAGAGAAAAGAAACAGGACAATTAAACAGTACAGAACAATACTTCATTAATGACAACCTACAGAATAAGATACATCTGAGAGAAAAGAAACAGGACAGTTAAACAGTACAGAACAATACTTCATTAATGACAACCTACAGAATAAGATATATCTGAGAGAAAAGAAACAGGACAGTTAAACAGTACAGAACAATACTTCATCAATGACAACCTACAGAATAAGATACATCTGAGAGAAAAGAAACAGGACAGTTAAACAGTACAGAACAATACTTCATTAATGACAACCTACAGAATAAGATATATCTGAGAGAAAAGAAACAGGACAGTTAAACAGTACAGAACAATACTTCATTAATGACAACCTACAGAATAAGATACATCTGAGAGAAAAGAAACAGGACAGTTAAACAGTACAGAACAATACTTCATTAATGACAACCTACAGAATAAGATATATCTGAGAGAAAAGAAACAGGACAGTTAAACAGTACAGAACAATACTTCATTAATGACAACCTACAGAATAAGACATACCTGAGAGAAAAGAAACAGGACAGTTAAACAGTACAGAACAATACTTCATTAATGACAACCTACAGAATAAGATATATCTGAGGGAAAAGAAACAGGACAGTTAAACAGTACAGAACAATACTTCATCAATGACAACCTACAGAATAAGATACATCTGAGAGAAAAGAAACAGGACAATTAAACAGTACAGAACAATACTTCATTAATGACAACCTACAGAATAAGATACATCTGAGAGAAAAGAAACAGGACAGTTAAACAGTACAGAACAATACTTCATTAATGACAACCTACAGAATAAGATACATCTGAGAGAAAAGAAACAGGACAGTTAAACAGTACAGAACAATACTTCATCAATGACAACCTACAGAATAAGATACATCTGAGAGAAAAGAAACAGGACAATTAAACAGTACAGAACAATACTTCATTAATGACAACCTACAGAATAAGATACATCTGAGAGAAAAGAAACAGGACAGTTAAACAGTACAGAACAATACTTCATTAATGACAACCTACAGAATAAGATACATCTGAGAGAAAAGAAACAGGACAGTTAAACAGTACAGAACAATACTTCATTAATGACAACCTACAGAATAAGATATATCTGAGAGAAAAGAAACAGGACAGTTAAACAGTACAGAACAATACTTCATTAATGACAACCTACAGAATAAGACATACCTGAGAGAAAAGAAACAGGACAGTTAAACAGTACAGAACAATACTTCATTAATGACAACCTACAGAATAAGATATATCTGAGAGAAAAGAAACAGGACGGTTAAACAGTACAGAACAATACTTCATTAATGACAACCTACAGAATAAGATACATCTGAAAGAAAAGAAACAGGACAGTTAAACAGTACAGAACAATACTTCATTAATGACAACCTACAGAATAAGATACATCTGAGAGAAAAGAAACAGGAAGTTAAACAGCACAGAACAATACTTCATCAATGACAACCTACAGAATAAGATACATCTGAGGGAAAAGAAACAGGACAATTAAACAGTACAGAACAATACTTCATTAATGACAACCTACAGAATAAGATACATCTGAGAGAAAAGAAACAGGACAGTTAAACAGTACAGAACAATACTTCATTAATGACAACCTACAGAATAAGATACATCTGAGAGAAAAGAAACAGGACAGTTAAACAGTACAGAACAATACTTCATTAATGACAACCTACAGAATAAGATACATCTGAGAGAAAAGAAACAGGACAGTTAAACAGTACAGAACAATACTTCATTAATGACAACCTACAGAATAAGATACATCTGAGAGAAAAGAAACAGGACAGTTAAACAGTACAGAACAATACTTCATTAATGACAACCTACAGAATAAGATACATCTGAGAGAAAAGAAACAGGACAGTTAAACAGTACAGAACAATACTTCATTAATGACAACCTACAGAATAAGATACATCTGAGAGAAAAGAAACAGGACAGTTAAACAGTACAGAACAATACTTCATTAATGACAACCTACAGAATAAGATATATCTGAGAGAAAAGAAACAGGACGGTTAAACAGTACAGAACAATACTTCATTAATGACAACCTACAGAATAAGACATACCTGAGAGAAAAGAAACAGGACAGTTAAACAGTACAGAACAATACTTCATTAATGACAACCTACAGAATAAGATATATCTGAGGGAAAAGAAACAGGACAGTTAAACAGTACAGAACAATACTTCATCAATGACAACCTACAGAATAAGATACATCTGAGAGAAAAGAAACAGGACAATTAAACAGTACAGAACAATACTTCATTAATGACAACCTACAGAATAAGATACATCTGAGAGAAAAGAAACAGGACAGTTAAACAGTACAGAACAATACTTCATTAATGACAACCTACAGAATAAGATACATCTGAGAGAAAAGAAACAGGAAGTTAAACAGTACAGAACAATACTTCATTAATGACAACCTACAGAATAAGATACATCTGAGAGAAAAGAAAGAGGACAGTTAAACAGTACAGAACAATACTTCATTAATGACAACCTACAGAAAAAGACACATCTGAGAGAAAAGAAACAGGACAGTTAAACAGTACAGAACAAGACTTCATTAATGACAACCTACAGAATAAGACATATCTGAGAGAAAAGAAACAGGACAGTTAAACAGTACAGAACAATACTTCATTAATGACAACCTACAGAATAAGACATACCTGAGAGAAAAGAAACAGGACAGTTAAACAGTACAGAACAATACTTCATTAATGACAACCTACAGAATAAGATATATCTGAGGGAAAAGAAACAGGACAGTTAAACAGTACAGAACAATACTTCATCAATGACAACCTACAGAATAAGATACATCTGAGAGAAAAGAAACAGGACAATTAAACAGTACAGAACAATACTTCATTAATGACAACCTACAGAATAAGATACATCTGAGAGAAAAGAAACAGGACAGTTAAACAGTACAGAACAATACTTCATTAATGACAACCTACAGAATAAGATATATCTGAGAGAAAAGAAACAGGACAGTTAAACAGTACAGAACAATACTTCATCAATGACAACCTACAGAATAAGATACATCTGAGAGAAAAGAAACAGGACAGTTAAACAGTACAGAACAATACTTCATTAATGACAACCTACAGAATAAGATATATCTGAGAGAAAAGAAACAGGACGGTTAAACAGTACAGAACAATACTTCATTAATGACAACCTACAGAATAAGATACATCTGAGAGAAAAGAAACAGGACAGTTAAACAGTACAGAACAATACTTCATTAATGACAACCTACAGAATAAGATATATCTGAGAGAAAAGAAACAGGACGGTTAAACAGTACAGAACAATACTTCATTAATGACAACCTACAGAATAAGACATACCTGAGAGAAAAGAAACAGGACAGTTAAACAGTACAGAACAATACTTCATTAATGACAACCTACAGAATAAGATATATCTGAGGGAAAAGAAACAGGACAGTTAAACAGTACAGAACAATACTTCATCAATGACAACCTACAGAATAAGATACATCTGAGAGAAAAGAAACAGGACAATTAAACAGTACAGAACAATACTTCATTAATGACAACCTACAGAATAAGATACATCTGAGAGAAAAGAAACAGGACAGTTAAACAGTACAGAACAATACTTCATTAATGACAACCTACAGAATAAGATACATCTGAGAGAAAAAGAAACAGGACAGTTAAACAGTACAGAACAATACTTCATCAATGACAACCTACAGAATAAGATACATCTGAGAGAAAAGAAACAGGACAATTAAACAGTACAGAACAATACTTCATTAATGACAACCTACAGAATAAGATACATCTGAGAGAAAAGAAACAGGACAGTTAAACAGTACAGAACAATACTTCATTAATGACAACCTACAGAATAAGATACATCTGAGAGAAAAGAAACAGGACAGTTAAACAGTACAGAACAATACTTCATTAATGACAACCTACAGAATAAGATATATCTGAGAGAAAAGAAACAGGACGGTTAAACAGTACAGAACAATACTTCATTAATGACAACCTACAGAATAAGACATACCTGAGAGAAAAGAAACAGGACAGTTAAACAGTACAGAACAATACTTCATTAATGACAACCTACAGAATAAGATATATCTGAGAGAAAAGAAACAGGACGGTTAAACAGTACAGAACAATACTTCATTAATGACAACCTACAGAATAAGATACATCTGAAAGAAAAGAAACAGGACAGTTAAACAGTACAGAACAATACTTCATTAATGACAACCTACAGAATAAGATACATCTGAGAGAAAAGAAACAGGAAGTTAAACAGCACAGAACAATACTTCATCAATGACAACCTACAGAATAAGATACATCTGAGGGAAAAGAAACAGGACAATTAAACAGTACAGAACAATACTTCATTAATGACAACCTACAGAATAAGATACATCTGAGAGAAAAGAAACAGGACAGTTAAACAGTACAGAACAATACTTCATTAATGACAACCTACAGAATAAGATACATCTGAGAGAAAAGAAACAGGACAGTTAAACAGTACAGAACAATACTTCATTAATGACAACCTACAGAATAAGATACATCTGAGAGAAAAGAAACAGGACAGTTAAACAGTACAGAACAATACTTCATTAATGACAACCTACAGAATAAGATACATCTGAGAGAAAAGAAACAGGACAGTTAAACAGTACAGAACAATACTTCATTAATGACAACCTACAGAATAAGATACATCTGAGAGAAAAGAAACAGGACAGTTAAACAGTACAGAACAATACTTCATTAATGACAACCTACAGAATAAGATACATCTGAGAGAAAAGAAACAGGACAGTTAAACAGTACAGAACAATACTTCATTAATGACAACCTACAGAATAAGATATATCTGAGAGAAAAGAAACAGGACGGTTAAACAGTACAGAACAATACTTCATTAATGACAACCTACAGAATAAGACATACCTGAGAGAGAAAAGAAACAGGACAGTTAAACAGTACAGAACAATACTTCATTAATGACAACCTACAGAATAAGATATATCTGAGGGAAAAGAAACAGGACAGTTAAACAGTACAGAACAATACTTCATCAATGACAACCTACAGAATAAGATACATCTGAGAGAAAAGAAACAGGACAATTAAACAGTACAGAACAATACTTCATTAATGACAACCTACAGAATAAGATACATCTGAGAGAAAAGAAACAGGACAGTTAAACAGTACAGAACAATACTTCATTAATGACAACCTACAGAATAAGATACATCTGAGAGAAAAGAAACAGGACAGTTAAACAGTACAGAACAATACTTCATCAATGACAACCTACAGAATAAGATACATCTGAGAGAAAAGAAACAGGACAGTTAAACAGTACAGAACAATACTTCATTAATGACAACCTACAGAATAAGATACATCTGAGAGAAAAGAAACAGGACAGTTAAACAGTACAGAACAATACTTCATTAATGACAACCTACAGAATAAGATACATCTGAGAGAAAAGAAACAGGACAGTTAAACAGTACAGAACAATACTTCATTAATGACAACCTACAGAATAAGATATATCTGAGAGAAAAGAAACAGGACGGTTAAACGGTACAGAACAATACTTCATTAATGACAACCTACAGAATAAGTCATACCTGAGAGAAAAGAAACAGGACAGTTAAACAGTACAGAACAATACTTCATTAATGACAACCTACAGAATAAGATATATCTGAGAGAAAAGAAACAGGACAGTTAAACAGTACAGAACAATACTTCATTAATGACAACCTACAGAATAAGATACATCTGAAAGAAAAGAAACAGGACAGTTAAACAGTACAGAACAATACTTCATTAATGACAACCTACAGAATAAGATACATTTGAGAGAAAAGAAACAGGACAATTAAACAGTACAGAACAATACTTCATTAATGACAACCTACAGAATAAGATACATCTGAGAGAAAAGAAACAGGAAGTTAATCAGTACAGAACAATACTTCATCAATGACAACCTACAGAATAAGATACATCTGAGGGAAAAGAAACAGGACAATTAAACAGTACAGAACAATACTTCATTAATGACAACCTACAGAATAAGATACATCTGAGAGAAAAGAAACAGGACAGTTAAACAGTACAGAACAATACTTCATTAATGACAACCTACAGAATAAGATATATCTGAGAGAAAAGAAACAGGACAGTTAAACAGTACAGAACAATACTTCATTAATGACAACCTACAGAATAAGATACATCTGAAAGAAAAGAAACAGGACAGTTAAACAGTACAGAACAATACTTCATTAATGACAACCTACAGAATAAGATACATCTGAGAGAAAAGAAACAGGACAGTTAAACAGTACAGAACAATACTTCATTAATGACAACCTACAGAATAAGATACATCTGAGAGAAAAGAAACAGGACAGTTAAACAGTACAGAACAATACTTCATTAATGACAACCTACAGAATAAGATACATCTGAGAGAAAAGAAACAGGACAGTTAAACAGTACAGAACAATACTTCATTAATGACAACCTACAGAATAAGATACATCTGAGAGAAAAGAAACAGGACAGTTAAACAGTACAGAACAATACTTCATTAATGACAACCTACAGAATAAGATATATCTGAGAGAAAAGAAACAGGACAGTTAAACAGTACAGAACAATACTTCATCAATGACAACCTACAGAATAAGATACATCTGAGAGAAAAGAAACAGGACAATTAAACAGTACAGAACAATACTTCATTAATGACAACCTACAGAATAAGATACATCTGAGAGAAAAGAAACAGGACGGTTAAACAGTACAGAACAATACTTCATTAATGACAACCTACAGAATAAGATACATCTGAGAGAAAAGAAACAGGACAGTTAAACAGTACAGAACAATACTTCATTAATGACAACCTACAGAATAAGATACATCTGAGAGAAAAGAAACAGGACGGTTAAACAGTACAGAACAATACTTCATTAATGACAACCTACAGAATAAGACATACCTGAGAGAGCAAACATTTGTTTGTTTCTTGAATTATGCGCAGTGTAAGACAAGAGGGAGGGCAGCTAGTCATAACTACCTACTGCCAACACTTGGGCTACTCTTTTACCAACGAATAGCGGGATTGATCGTAACATTATAACGCCCCAACGGCTGATAGGGGCGAGCACGTTTGGTGCGATGGGGATTTATCTCTCTACCCTCAGATTACCAGTTGAATGCTGTAAATGTCTGGCAGTGCCACGCCTGAGAGAAAAGAAACAGTAGACAACTACACCTCAAAACAGCACATAACCACACTTTAACTAACACAATAAAATAATACATAACGCACGTAAACTAACACAGTAAAACAGTACATAACCCACTTCAAGTAACACAATAAAACAACACGTAACCACACGTCAACTAACACAATAAAACATTACATAACCACACTTCAACTAACACAATAAAACAACACATAACCCACTTCAACTAAAACAATAAAATAATACATAACCACACTTCAACTAATATATTAAAATAGTAATAACCTACTTCAACTGACACAGTAAAACACTACCTATTGCACTTCAACTAACATAAGAAAACAGTACATAACCCACGTCAACTAATATCAGCAAATAGTACATATCCACCCTTTCACTAACACAATAAGACAGTACATACCCACACTTCAACTAACAGAATAAATCAGTACATAACCCACTTCAACTAACACAATAAAACAGTAATAACCCACTTCAACTGACTCAGTAAAATAGTACATAACCCACTTCAACAAACACAATAAAACAGTCTGTAACGCACTCAAACGAACACAGAAACAGTACATAACCACATATCAACTAACACAATAAAACAGTAATACCCCACTTCAACAGACACAACAAAATAGTACATAACACACTTAAACTAACGCAGTAAAACAGTACATAACCACACTTCAACTAACGCAACAAAAAGTACATAACCCATTTCAACGAACACAATGAAACAGTAAAACAGTATATAACCATACTTCAAGTAACACAATAAAACAATACATAACCCATTTCAACTAACAATAAAACAGCACGTATCCGCAATTCAGCTGGAAGAATAAAACAGCAAATAACCACATTTCATCTAACACCATAAAACCGCACAAACCACACTTCAACTAACACAAAGAAGCAGTACATAACCCACTTCAACTAATACAATGAAACAGCACATAATGCACTGATATTAACACGGTAAAACAATATGTAATGCACTTAAACTGACAAATACTATATAATATATATAGACATAGAAATAGAAGGTAGACAGACACGTATATATATAAAGACGAACAAAGATATGGAAGCGAGTAAGGTTTATGTTTTTTTGTTTTGTTTTTTATTTCGTCCATAATTTAGCAGTGTAAGACTAGAGGGAAGGCAGCTAGTCATCACCACCCGCCGCCAACTCTTGGGCTACTCTTTTACCAACGAATAGTGGGATTGACCGTCACATTATAACGCCCCCACAGCTGAAAGGGCGAGCATGTTTGGCGCGACGGGGATGCGAACTCGCGACCCCCAGATTACGAGTCGCACGCCTTAACACGCTTGGCCATGCCGGGTCCAAGGTTTATTTAGACAAACAACATGATAGAAGGTTGACAGACAGGCATATATAGATAAAGAAAGAAATTATTACTGTTTAAAAGATTAATATATTAACACGTGTATGTTTATATATGCATGTGCGTGCGTGCGTGTGTGTCTGTGGGAATGAACAATATGGATTTCAAGCGCATAAACTAATACAGTGAGTTTTATTTTGGGGAATGAGCTAGCTGTATAAGACCTTACAAACCAATTCCAAGAAACAGCGCCTTTTATCTTAAAATTAGGTTTTGTTTGTGTTTGTTAAGCACAAAATCCACACAGTGGATCTGTGTTCTGATCACCGCTATGGGGATGTCAAAAATTAAATATTTGCTGATTTATTATATTTAAAACAAAAAACTGTTTAGGTCAGTAATGTACTTGAGAGTGAATTAGAATAAAATGGCATTAGGCTTAACACTTTAAAAAAAAACAAAAAAAAGTTTCTAGCATGTCTAGACCAGTTTATAGTGTATTTACCAACAACATTAGCTTGAGGTGTGTGCTTGACCAGATGCATCCTTGGGGTCGGATGTAGCCATCCATTTATTTGTACTACTGACTAGAAGGAAGGCAGTGATTGAATAAGTAGCCCGACACTTTAAACCTTAGGACTAATTTCTTCTTCTGCTTTTCCAGATACGCCTACACTGACGCACTGAATTTTGAGAGAGTCGAAGACGCCATGTTGACAGCTATGGCCGCCAAGAAATATTTGCTGCCCCATCTCTTGCAAGAATGCTTTAACTACATCGAGATAAACGTTTCGCACACAACCGTGTGCCAGGTTTTAGAGTTCGCTCTGAGCCTCGAATCACATCACCTTGTCTTTCAGTGTCTCAACATCATCGACCGACAAACATATCATGTGTTAACATCGCCGAATTTTTCCAAAGTAAGTCTAGCTGTTCTTGAGATCATTGTGCACAGAAAACATCTCAACCTTCACTCAGAGATGATCCTCTACAGCGCCCTCTTCCTGTGGGCCCAAGAGGAATCAAAGCGACGTGGTCTTGAACCAACCATCGAGAACGTAAGGACTGTAATGGATAAGATATTGCCTTCCATTCGTTTTCTCGCCATGACAGCTGAGGATTTCAGTAAAGGACCAGCTAAAACAGGACTACTTTCTAAGGAGGAGTGTTTCTATATATTCATGAATCTTGCCTCGCCTGGTATTACATCTGTACCACAAGGAATATGTTTAGAGACTTTAAAACGTACCTCTCCGCCAGAATATTACGTGTGTACCCGCTTCAAACCCATTTCATTTCACACACCCATTCGACCATTACGAGTTTTTGGAATTCGTTTTGCTCTTACCAACATGGACGTCTTCGTTGTAGGACTTGGTATTTCTATTAGACTGGATACTGGGTATTATTCCGTTAGAAACTCGAGTTACGAAGGGTTACTTCGGTGCACGTGCAAGTTCCCGGATGAGCGTCTGGCTCGTGAAGAACTTAAAGTAAACTTTGTGCTAATGAAAGATAAAGACGTCAGAATTAAGTTTCGTAAGCCACTCTTCGCTCGTAAAGGCGTGCAATACGAAATAGAACTCCAAACACGGTCTTCTGTATCACAAGATGTCCTTGCACCCAACAACCATAGCCGCAAACGAGAAGAAACGGCAGAGGGCGCTACATTTCAATTTTCAGCTTTCAAAAAAGGACATCAGAATGAGTTGATGGAAGTGATGGAATTTTCCGAGATTATGTTTTACTATTAAACTATAATCTTCTGGAAGATTTGTTATTGTATCATTAAACGATATCTATTTGTTTCGGTAACATTTGAAACATAGAAGATATGTTACTGTGAGTTATGGAACGGCATATCTTTGTTTTGGTAACATTTGAAACATAGAAGATATGTTACTGTGAGCAGTGGAACGGCATCTCTTTGTTTTGGTAACATTTGAAACATAGAAGATATGTTACTGTGAGTTATGGAACGGCATAACTTTGTTTTGGCAACATTTGAAACGTGTAAGATATGTTACTGTGAGCAGTGGAACGGCATCTCTTTGTTTTGGTAACATTTGAAACATAGAAGATATGTTACTGTGAGTTATGGAACGGCATAACTTTGTTTTGGCAACATTTGAAACGTGTAAGATATGTTACTGTGAGCAGTGGAACGGCATCTCTTTGTTTTGGTAACATTTGAAACATAGAAGATATGTTACTGTGAGTTATGGAACGGCATATCTTTGTTTTGGCAACATTTGAAACGTGTGAGATATGTTACTGTGAGTTATGGAACGGCATATCTTTGTTTTGGTAACATTTGAAACATGGAATATACGTATGTTACATTGGAAACAACATCCTTTCTTAGAATGGGCCAACATACTTCTTGTAGAATGTTGAGAAGACATGCCGTGACATACATATGTACGTATTTAAATAAAATTTAAAGTATGATACGTATTCGAGAATTCTAATACAATTTATTTTAGTTCGAGAAAAAAAAAACGGATACAAATATTACATTTCATTTGAACTAAGAAATATCGTGCTCAAATGTCATAACGGAGTTTTGTGGGGAAATGTGTGGAGGACAAGAGACTTCTTGAATACATTATTAATAGAACTTTCTAATCACTAACCGTTTTTTGGATTTTGTTCATTATTTTACTAACTCGGATATAAACCAAGAAAAGAAAGATAATTTATATCGTAAAATTTCGTACAACCTTTATTATGATTTTCTAGACCAAAACAATTGATAGATTATATTATTTACTATTAAAAGAATTCATTGTTAGCAACTGTACTTGATTTCTCACTGTCTATAGAGTATTCATTTACAAAATATAAAGATTATAGTGGATTCATAACTCAAAACACTTTCATCGTAGGATTGTTAGTAACACGTGAAGCATTGTTATGTTACTAGATAATATGTGAAGTACTGTTATGTTACTAGGTAACATGTGAAGTACTGTTATGTTACTAGGTAACATGTGAAGCACTGTTATGTTACTAGGTAATATGTGAAGTACTGTTATGTTACTAGGTAACATGTGAAGTACTGTTATGTTACTAGGTAACATGTGAAGCACTGTTATGTTACTAGGTAATATGTGAAGTACTGTTATGTTACTAGGTAACATGTGAAGTACTGTTATGTTACTAGGTAATATGTGAAGTACTGTTATGTTACTAGGTAACATGTGAAGTACTGTTATGTTACTAGGTAACGTGTGAAGCATTGTTATGTTACGAGGTAACGTGTGAAGCATTGTTATGTTACGAGGTAACGTGTGAAGTACTGTTATGTTACTAGGTAACGTGTGAAGCACTGTTATGTTACTAGGTAACATGTGAAGTACTGTTATGTTACGAGGTAACATGTGAAGTACTGTTATGTTACTAGGTGACATGTGAAGCACTGTTATGCTACTAGGTGACATGTGAAGTACTGTTATGTTACTTGGTGCCATGTGAAGTACTGTTATGTTACTAGGTGACATGTGAAGTACTGTTATGTTACTACGTAAGATGTGACTTACTGTTATGTTACGAGGTAACATGTGAAGTACTGTTATGTTACTAGGTGACATGTGAAGCACTGTTATGTTACTAGGTAACATGTGAAGTACTGTTATGTTACCAGGTAACATGTGAAGTACTGTTATGTTACTAGGTAACATGTGAAGTACTGTTATGTTACGAGGTAACATGTGAAGTACTGTTATGTTACTAGGTGACATGTGAAGCACTGTTATGTTACTAGGTGACATGTGAAGCACTGTTATGCTACTAGGTGACATGTGAAGTACTGTTATGTTACTTGGTGCCATGTGAAGTACTGTTATGTTACTAGGTAACATGCGAAGCACTGTTATGTTACTAGGTGACATGCGAAGCACTGTTATGTTACTAGGTGACATGCGAAGCACTGTTATGTTACTAGGTGACATGCGAAGCACTGTTATGTTACTAGGTGACATGTGAAGCACTGTTATGTTACTAGGTGACATGTGAAGCACTGTTATGTTACTAGGTGACATGTGAAGCACTGTTATGTTACTAGGTGACATGTGGAGTACTGTTATGTTACTAGGTGACATGTGAAGCACTGTTATGTTACTAGGTGACATGTGAAGTACTGTTATGTTACCAGGTAACATGTGAAGTACTGTTATGTTACTAGGTAATATGTGAAGTACTGTTATGTTACCAGGTAACATGTGAAGTACTGTTATGTTACTAGGTAACATGTGAAGGACTGTTATGTTACTAGGTGACATGTGAAGCACTGTTATGTTACTAGGTGACATGTGAAGCACTGTTATGTTACTAGGTGACATGTGAAGCACTGTTATGTTACTAGGTGACATGTGAAGTACTGTTATGTTACTAGGTAACATGTGAAGTACTGTTATGTTACGAGGTGACATGCGAAGCACTGTTATGTTACTAGGTGACATGTGAAGCACTGTTATGTTACTAGGTAATATGTGAAGCACCTGTAATGTTACCAGGTAAGTTGTGAAATACCTGAGATGTTACCAGGTAAGTTGTGAAATACCTGTGATGTTATTAGGTAAGGTGTGAAGTACCTGTGATGTTGTCAGGTAAGACGTGTTATTATGTCCTAATCGGTTTGAATCATGGTCGTTATACGAAAATGTAAAGTTCGTTGTTAAAGGAAACTATTTACCGATTTATAACAATAAAGTACCACAACAAAATGTATTTGAAGCACGGTGGCTAATTACATTCCATAAGATGTGGTTATAACCATACCGTTTTCAAAAACTATATGATACAAGGAACACTTGAAACGGAATTATTACGCGTCAAAATGAACACAGGAATCAGTTTTATCTTGATTAAATTGGTAAAAAAATACTTTGATTGTGTTTAAAGTCATAAAGGTAAGTGACTTGATGCTGCTTCCTTTAACTGTTGATAAGATGATATTGTTATATCACTGGATTAAACAACAATAAAATAACACTACCTCAAGAAAGATGTCTTCAAGAAAATCGCCCAGGTCATGTTTTAAGCTTAAATGACATTTTTCGATATGTGTTATTTATTAGGAATTCCAAATAAAGGTATGTTCTCAGGAAATATAGATAATTTTTGAGAAAGACAAAAATATTGGGATCATTCCGTGGTAGATACCCCAAACAGCGATTTAAACCTACCGCTTTCATTTATTGTAGTTTAATGTTGACTTTACGCACTAAAACTTTAAATAAATAACTTAATAAATCCTTCAACGATTTGGATGTTACATATATTGAATTAGGGCTCTTTCAGGCACTCAGAAAAAAAGATCGTGTTTAATATTTGTATAATTTACTTTAGAGGTATGTGCTGCTCTCTATCGTTAACAATTCTAAGATTACTATTAAAATTCTAGAAGGGTGACGATTATTACGTTTCACTGTACAAAGAAGAAATTACTTGTAGATAAACATGTTTAGCATTTTGGATTTTATTACTGGTATAGAATCGTCAAATTACACAGTTTATACCTTTATATTTGATGCGTCTGTCTTCTAATGAGGTGAAATAATTTGCAATAGGCATAACTGAGTCCTGTGTGCTTATTATGATATTACTGTACTATATAAATTCAAATGTCGCTACCCTCAGATTACATCTGTCTGATGAGCCCCGGTATTGGACAAAAGGCCAATTTCAACACTGAATATTGCAGATACAGTGTGTTTAACACGCTGTTAATAAATAAATAAACAAAAAGTGTGTAAATATTAAGAGGGCGCAACGGTCATTTATAATCTTTATAAATAATTATTCTACTTACATACAAGCTTAGTTGGGAATATTTAACCACAACAGTATTTTTTATAAGTTATTATCATAACAAGCAAGTTTTGTTTAGAAAACTTGAAAGCAAGCTGTAACTTCGAAGGATATTCTTACGTTGGAAGCATTTTGTTGTTAAATTGATGGCTCGCTGTACAGTTGCGTGAAATCGCGTTTATTTTTTGATAATATTTTGTTTCTTAAAAGCAAAATGGACGTTCAGAAAATAAAATAGTGATATTGTGGTATTATAAATTTTTGTAACAGAAAACTTCGTTATTTTGTTTTTACAGTAACCGTTTTGACGGGTGACGCCACTTGTTCATTTAGTATTTATTGTTGTAGCGAATATTATTAAAATAATGTAGATTTCAAATTGTAAATTGCATGTGATTGGTGCAACCATTTTTTTTGACAGTATATTAATGTGACGAATCACTTCGACCTTTCATTACAAGAATACTGGGCTGGTGAATAAATTAGAAAGCTTGTAAAATAATTACTGTTCTGAGAAATGTAGTTGTACAACTAACAGTCAACGGATTAATGACACTGTGACTCGTGGTTTAACTTCTACAATAAACATTGTCTTACATAGTTTTCACTATTCAACAATGTGTGCACTGTACTTCAGATAAGAGTTCAGTCAGTCCAGGACAGTGATTAAAGGGAGGCGAGAAGAAGACCTGAAATAATGTATATTAAAACTTAGTTTGAATTCTCTAATGCTTAAAGAAGAAAAAATTACAGTCCATGGTGATTTTTTATAACAAAAAATAACAGCAAACATTTATAACAAATAAATAATCGCTATTTAATAGTGAAACACTGAAGATAAAATTACATTTTTAGTAAATTAAAAGTAAGTGCTCCTTTACAAACAAAACTTTAATCTAAAGGCGACCTCTAGTTACATAAGTTTTATCTTTGATTGTAAGACAATCCAGTATTAATCAAATTTATAATTTTGCATTTAAGACGACTATAGTATTAAACCAATTTAACCTTTGACTTGAAGATGACCCACATATTTGTTCAGTTGAGTATTTGTTTTAAATTACTTTCAGCAGTTTAAAGCTTTTGAAGGTCGTGATTACATTATTGTGCTTAACGTTTAATTCTTTGTGCTTTGTTACCACAGATTATTGTGTTTCACAGCATTTTTTAGCGCTTCTGTTGAAGTTCGGATATGGTTATTACTTAGTTGTTTATTTAAATTTCATATTCAAAATTTTGTTTAGTTCCTTATGCTTAAACTGTATTTTTCACTTTATAATGACATAAGTTTTAATTTTTTCTTCGCTTTTAGCTTTCAATCAATGTTTTTTTTCTGTAATTTGATAATTATGTCGTAGTATCTTCGTCTCTAACAACAACGGAAGTAATGTCTATTTTAAAATGTAGGCTTAGCAACAATTAATTCTTAGATATGTAGTACCAAAGTTCTTCACTAGATGGCACTAGCTACAAACTCATATGTTTCAAGTGAAGCACAACGCTAATCTAGAGTGTTATTAGGTTGTACACATCATAAGTAACGATATCTGTTATTTAGTGTTATAAGTCTTTAAGACTTGCCGCTAAGTCACTATGGTTGCTACAAAATGGAAAACTATTTGATAAGTGAACTGACAGGCTTCAATAGCACAAATATCACATAGTTATTTCTTTAGAGATACATGATCATATGAAATGTCGAAAAAAAAATCAGATATATTTTATGGTTTATTTTTTATGTATAGGGAACGATCGTAATTTTCTTTCTTCACAACTTTCGTAATTTTTAACCAAAGTAAAGAAAGATAAATATTGTATAAAGTAGTAAAAAAAACAACCTTTTAAGCACATTAAAACATTGTACGCAGTGGCAATCACGTAGCCTAAGCATGTCTTTAAATTATTTTACGCACATTTGACATTTCAGAATAACATATAGTTGTTTGATTCAAGTAAACAACTTACTCAAAGATGCGATTTTAGTAACCAAGGGTTCAACTGTGGCAAAATTATAATAGACTAGCTGTTATAAAGCACAAAGTTATACAATGGTCTATTGTAATATACCTGTTACGGGTATCGAAACCCGATTTTCAACATTATAAGTTTTTTGACTTGCTGTTGAGCCATTGAAGAGAAAGGTGTGAGTTTGTGAGAGCGAAACAATTTAAAAATGATATTTTATATGGTTCTGAATAGAAATATGAAATACAGTATGTATACACATTTCCCCTGGCCCGGCATGGCCGAGTGCGTAAGGCGTGCGACTCGTAATCCGAGGGTCGCGGGTTCGCGCACGCGTCGCGCTAAACATGCTCGCCCTCCCAGCCGTGGGGGTGTATAATGTTACGGTCAATCCCACTATTCGTTGGTAAAATGGGTGGTGATGATTAGCTGCCTTCCCTCTAGTCTTACACTGCTAAATTAGGGACGGCTAGCACAGATAGCCCTCGAGTAGCTTTGTGCGAAATTCCAAAAAAAAACAAATACACATTCCCTTTGAAGTCCATAATGGACAAAAGATATGTATAAGATACCGTTCATACACACCTCTATTTTAAAGTCTATAATGGATACAAGATATATCTGTTTTTAAACATCCCTGGTTTGAAATCTATAATGGAAAAATGATATTTCTAAATACCATTTGTTTTTTTTAAAACACCTCTGGTTATAAGTCCATAATTGAGTGTTCTTACGCACCCCTGGGTCCCCCGCTAGTACAGCGGTAAGTCTACGGATTTACAACGCTAAAATCAGGGGTGCGATTCACCTCGGTGGACTCAGCAGAGAGCCCCATGTGCCTTTGCTATAAAAAAACACACACACACACACACACACCTGATTTCAAATTCATGAAGAATTACGAAGACAGTAAAAAAACAAACAACTTATCATACATTCCGGTTTGAATTAAATAGTTTGATTCTGATTACAAAACACATCGCTCGTCACGAGATGTTGACTGGTTTACTCTTTCAAATTTTGCACAGCAAGTTTTTATTGAGATCCAGTGATATGTCTGCGACAAAAATCGTGAGTTAAGTACACAACCCGTTAAATGAAGGTAACACCTTACGTCAGAAACTAGAAACCTCAAGATAAATTTATCTTGTTGCCATGAGTCTAATACAGTCACAAAGCGGAGGTTTCCGTCGTAATTTTCTAGAATATGAAATTCACATCTAAAGTACGAACAGAATAAATTTCAAAAATTCCTCGAATTGTTTATAACGAGTAGATACGAACGAAAGGTTTTATGATGTTGTTAATTAATCAGATAGTGTCTAACGTATTATATAAAGTCTATCGCCTCCTAGTGTTGGAATTTGTAATTTAATTATATTACTGTTATTCGTTTAAACACTAGAAATTCTGCAGACGCTACTTTCAATTTCACTATATTTGTAAATATATTCTATTTTACAAGTCCCTGTGTGTGTGTGTGAATGTTCACTTATAATTAACGAACTGCTGGACTGAATGTCATCAAATCTGCAACTTACATTTATGTCACCTCAGAGAAGGCCGGCGTTCGAATCTCTCTTATGTCACCCCAAGGGCTTATAACTTCTCCGTGTGTTATAGCTATTATGGTCATAAAACAAAATAGGATAAAACGTATATGTAGTATTTATAATATAGTCTTTATTATTGATTGAGCGTTGTATGGTAATACTTAAAATATAGTATAGTCTTTGCAAATTTATAACGTTGTAGGATAATAATCAAAATATAGTCTTCACAATTCTATAACGTTGTAAAATAATACTTATAGTCTTCACATTTCTATAACATTGTAAGATAATACTCAAAATATAGTCTTCACATTTCTATAATGTTGTAAAAGTTTACTTAAAATATAGTCTTCACATTTCTATAACGTTGTAAGATAATACTCAAAATATAGTCTTCACATTTCTATAATGTTGTAAGATAATACTCAAAATATAGTCTTCACATTTCTATAACGTTGTAAGATAATACTCAAAATATAGTCTTCACATTTCTATAACGTTGTAAGATAATACTTATAGTTTTCACAATACTATAACGTTGTAAGATAATACTCAAATATAGTCATCACATTTCTATAACGTTGTAAGATAATACTCAAAATATAGTCTTCACATTTCTATAACATTGTAAGATAATACTCAAAATATAGTCTTCACATTTCTATAACGTTGTACGATAATACTCAAAATATAGTCTTCACATTTCTATAACGTTGTAAGATAATACTTATAGTTTTCACAATACTATAACGTTGTAAGATAATACTCAAATATAGTCTTCACATTTCTATAACGTTGTAAGATAATTCTCAAAATATAGTCTTGACATTTCTATAACGTTGTAAGATAATACTCAAAATATAGTCTTCACATTTCTATAACGTTGTAAGATAATACTCAAAATATAGTCTTCACATTTCTATAACGTTGTACGATAATACTCAAAATATAGTCTTCACATTTCTATAACGTTGTAAGATAATACTCAAAATATAGTCTTCACATTTCTATAACGTTGTAAGATAATTTTCAAAATATAGTCTTCACATTTCTATAACGTTGGAAGATAATTCTCAAAATATAGTCTTCACATTTCTATAACGTTGTAAGATAATACTCAAAATATAGTCTTCACATTTCTATAACGTTGTAAGATAATACTCAAAACATAGTCTTCACATTTCTTTAACGTTGTAAGATAATACTCAAAATATAGTCTTCACATTTCTATAACGTTGTAAGATAATACTCAAAATATAGTCTTCACATTTCTATAACGTTGTAAGATAATACTTATAGTTTTCACAATACTATAACGTTGTAAGATAATACTCAAAACATAGTCTTCACATTTCTTTAACGTTGTAAGATAATACTCAAAATATAGTCTTCACATTTCTTTAACGTTGTAAGATAATGTTTATAATATGTGTTTCACAATACTATAACGTTGTAAGATAATGTTTGTGATACAGTCACGACAGTTATATAACACTGTAAGATAATGTTTGTAATATAGTCTTCACAATTATATAACGTTGAATTGAATAATTTTGATTAGTATAGTCATACCTGTTTACTGAAATTGTATTCATCGTATGGTTTGGTGGTTAGGTACCTTAGCTGTTGATAACCGTGTGGCTTGGTGGTTAGGTATCTTAGCTGTTGATAACCGTGTGGTTTGGTGGTTAGGTACCTTAGCTGTTGATAACCGTGTGGTTTGGTGGTTAGGTACCTTAGTTGTTGATAACCGTGTGGTTTAATGGTTAGGTACCTTAGCTGTTGATAACCGTGTGGTTTGGGGGTTAGATATCTTCGCTGTTGATAACCGTGTGGTTTGGAGGTTAGGTACCTTAGCTGTTGATAACCGTGTGGCTTGGTGGTTAGATATCTTAGCTGTTGATAACCGTGTGGTTTGGTGGTTAGGTACCTTAGCTGTTGATAACCGTGTGGTTTGGTGGTTAGGTACCTTAGCTGTTGATAACCGTGTGGTTAGGTATCAGTACCATATATCTATCTACCCAATAACATTGTATGCTTGCTGCTCTTTAATACTTTGAACAAATATATAAAAGAAAACTTCTTTTAAAAGTCACCTACTACTGAATAGTTTGTTCCCATGGTTACATTGATGCACGAGCCAATGAATGCAGACGAGAAGATACGAAGTAATAATTACTGAACGAGTAGTCAGTGGTTTCGATGTGTTGTTTATTTCCATATACAAGTGCCTGAAATGATATATAACGTCCGCCTAGTGTTGAAACACCGAATGTTATTTACCACTGAGACATTAGAACAAAACTGCTGAAATAACAAGACTTTGAACGTAAAGATACTTGATGACCTAATTTTTGTTGAGAACAGCGTGCGATCTCTGTTGTAAGCTCTTACCAAGGGCTGGACATTACACAATCGAAGTTAATGCTTCCAGAAAGAAATGTTCGCCACGTGGCAAATTAAATATATATTTTTTGTATTGACGTAAATTGTGTATCTCAACTTAAAAGGAATATTATTGGTCCAGGCGGTTGAAAGGGCTGTAACGCTTCGTATCAAGGACAGCTAAAGGTGAAAAGGCTGAAGTAGTCGGCTTGTTAATTAAAAGTATTGTTTGTTACTGTAAGTAGCACTAGTTGAAATATTATTTAATTTTCAAAAATGGATCACATGAGGCACACCGGGACATCGAAACGTTACGTGAATAACAACAAGTCAACATCTCACGGTATCTACCAGTCTATTTTTAAGACACTGTATATTACACTGAGTACCACAAGTAAAAACCAAGTTGCAGATATTTAGTCTCGAACTAATAGATTCTTGATGGTACACCATTTTGTCCAATGTCGAGACAAGTTTGTACTGGAAGTCGATAAAGCAATGTTGAGTAAAGGTTATTAGTTGCTTAGAAACGAACCTACGAATACCAGAAAAATAAAAGGTTTTTAATTCTCGTGTTCGTTGCTAAGTCAAAAGCTACACAAGGGGATATCTGTCCTCTGTTTCCTGTGGGCTTGGAAGTTTGACTTTAAGTGTTATAAACGTACAGATTTGTCGCTAAGCCTCTTTGGGGAGGGTAGAAGAGTAATAATAAAAATAAATGTTTACTAAAAACGTATGAGGGTACATAAAATATACTGTTAGATTGTCTGGAAAGTTTCATATGAGGATGAAAAAATCAAATCATGATGAAATAAAGAAATTGTTAACCATTAAACGATAAAATTACACTGATGTCTCCACCTCCATTTTTGGTCTTGATTTATGATGGGGGAACTAAAGTCGAAATATTTTAATTGAAACAAAAAAAAAACTTTTAGTTTTATTTATTTTCTGTTCTATAGCAAGAAAGTTATGTGGTTCTGAGAAAAAAAACCCAAAAACAAACCTATATTCAATTTTTGTTTAAACCTGAAACTGCAGTTGACAGTTGCAGCTCTGGGATTTTTTATTTATAGTACAAGGGGTCACAGTGTTCGTTTGTAATTAAGTACACAGCTACACAAAGAGTCACCTGAACTCTCCACCCGGGTATCGAAACCCAGTTTCTAGTGTTGTAAGTCCATAGACATGCTGCTGTGGGTCAGAAAAATAAACTATTATGCCAGGAGTCATAATTTATAGAATTTAAATATCTTTATGGGCGAAATAATGACGTTTGAAATTTGGGCGACTGCTGGGGGCAGAGCTCTTCATTTGAGGATT
Organism: Tachypleus tridentatus; assembly: GCF_004210375.1. NCBI lineage: Eukaryota > Metazoa > Arthropoda > Merostomata > Xiphosura > Limulidae > Tachypleus > Tachypleus tridentatus. Next base: position 155,943,163 of record NC_134833.1, on the reverse strand, counting down.
TCTATCTCAGGTCACTCTCGGTGTAACACGCAACTGGTAGTCAGTGACCTTAAAACATGTGTTGAGGAAAACCTTCGTATTTATCACGGAACTATTTAATCCAGAAAGTGAGAAGCATATTTTCATGTTTGTAATGACGTGTAATACACTCTGACATCTCGAAAGATGAGCGCGAAAAATTCGTTTCCACTTATTGGGGTCATGTTACAGCCGGACTTGGGACTTCGGTCAAGCCACTTGGGCTCGTGTGATCGTGATGTCAGCAATATGTATTACTGTGTATCTCAGGACGGCTGGAATGGGTATTAACAGTATTATTATTAATAAAAGTTTCTTGTCATTACAAATATGTTTGACTTTTCTATGTAAAAAAAACAACAACACAAAACAACAACCAATTTTTCATTATATATGTACAAAATGTACGAAAAATTGCGAAAATTTTATTTAAAAAAACAACAAAATCAGCAACTTGTTTTCTAAATATTTCTATAATAATTCGCAATAGTAACAAAAATATAGGAAGCAACGTGGCAGGGTACTGGTTAAGGCTAAGCATTGAATTACTGATGGACGAGTTTTTAAAGATTTTAATTTGAGTTTAATTTTCGCTGGTGTTATTTAATTTTCTGAAGTCTTGATAGCTAATGTTGTTTTTTTTTGTTGTTGTTGTTTTTCACTTGTGCAGCGACACCTAATGGTACGCTCTACGTACTCCATGTAACAACTTTTCGGTCCACATTAATTGTACTTTTATGAGAGGTTATTGATACGTAGTGACCAAGTTGTTATAATACTTCTAATTATTAATTAATTGCACATATTATTATAAGTTGGAAAATACACCGTTCCATTTTACATTTTAAAATCTTGAAAGATTAAATCGAAATATCTCAGACAGAAAGGCGATGACGTTGAGGAAGAACCTTCCAATGAAGGTCTGCCGGCCTCCGCTTCCCTCTTGTAGACATGCCACTTGTTCTAGGCCCTCTAAAACAGATTAACAAAGTTTCTATAAGGATTTATTTTTTATTCTGGTAAAATGGGGGGTTAGGCCCCATAAGCCTCATTCTGTATGCGCCATTGTTTTTATAAATACATAACAGTTACATAGTGCTATTTTCAAAATAGCGCTATCGTCATTTTAATGTAGCACAAGAGAGAGAGAAAATATTTTAAGTTTCTGAAAACGTTTTAATAAATTTTATCTGAAAACAAAACAAAACAGTTACTACTAATTATATTATGACAGGGTGGAGTTTAGTATCTTTGAAACTTCGTAAAACTAACGCATCTTATATGATTGGTGCAGTATCAGACCAAGACGATCATAAGGCTTAGGCACCTTCCCTTTGTAGGCCTCACCAGCCATATAAGTTAAACCAAAGATTAACTTGTAAGGAAGCTTTTTATGGATCCATAGTTTTCGTAGGCACTATGCACTGTGCCTATTGTGCCTAATAAATAATTCGGCCCTGGATTGATGTCAAGTTTGATTAATGCTACTTTATTTCAGCCAGTCATCAAAACCAATCATTTATTTGCAAACATAATAGGTTGAAAATTCGAAAGGTCAGATTTGGTATAAATTACATGCAACTCAAACTTCATTTCTTTACTTCAACTTAATTTTAAATTCAAAATGTCCGATTTCGTACAGGTTAGATGTAGCTGAAACTTGTTCTTTCACTTCATCTTGACTTGGAAATTCAAAATGTTAGATTCGATAAAGGTTAGATATAACTCAAACTTTACTTTTTCACTACAACTTAACTCCCTCAGAGTTGATTATAAGTAGTATCTCATACCGTCCTGTCGATAAACCACTCCTTTAGGGTTAGTTACAGATAGTATCTCGTTCAAACCTCTCAATAAAGCAGTCATAAAGGGTTGATTACAAGTGATATCTCGTACAAATCTGTCGATAAAGCAGTCATAAAGGGTTGATTACAAGTGGTATCTCGTACCAACCTGTCGGTAAAGCATTCATAAAGGGTTGATTACAAGTGGTATCTCGTACCAACCTGTCGATAAAGCAGTCATAAATGGTTGATTACAAGTGGTATCTCGTACCAACCTGTCGATAAAGCATTCATAAAGGGTTGATTACAAGTGGTATCTCGTACCAACCTGTCGATAAAGCAGTCATAAAGGGTTGATTACAAGTGGTATCTCGTACCAACCTGTCGATAAAGCAGTCATAAAGGGTTGATTACAAGTGGTATCTCGTACCATCTTAGTGATAAAGCACTCGTTAAGAGTTTGTTACAAATGGTATTCCTTACCAACCTGCCGATAAAGCACTCCTTAGGGATTAATTACAAGTAGTATCTCAGACAAGCCTACTGATAAAGTACTTTTTAAAGGTTGAGTACAAATGATAAATTATACCAACTTGCTGAGAAAGCACTGTTCATGTTCAGCGTAAGGGAATCGAGATCCCAGTTCTGACGTATGATAGTATTTAGTTGTTTAATTGTGTCAAGTGTTCCTCTATATTGTGAGAAAAATACGGAACAATAGAAATATTCACTAAAGGCTACACACTATTTATTGTAATTTACCTTTATGATTAACACGTGAATCTACCGGGCAGTTGTTTAACATCGGCTAAGTAACAGTTTGGTTTGAATTTCACGCAAAGCTACACGAGGGCTATCCGCGCTAGCTAGTCATCACCACCAGCCGCCAACTCTTGGGCTACTCTTTTACCAACGAATAGTGGGATTGACCGTCACATTATAACGCCCCCACAGCTGAAAGGGCGAGCATGTTTGGTACACTTAAAAAAAAAACTGTTAAAACGTAATCACGTTATAGGCAACTGTTATTTTTAAGTGTATATAATGGTTTAGGTTATTGTTATTTCTTATTAGGCACAAAGCTACACAAAGGGCTACTGTACTCTGTGATTCGAATCTGATAAAATCATTTTGATGCTTGGTATTAATTCTCGCCTGATCTGTAATTGTTATGTACTATTACCCCTCTTTTACTCACCTTATAAAGTGTGTAGGAAGGAAATGACTCATTACTTTACACGTATCAAGAACTGAGTCACTCTCTTCCTACACACTTTAAAAGGTGAGCAAAAGAGAGGTAACAGCACATAACGATTGCACATCAGGCGAGAATTAATACCAAGCATCAAAATGATTTTATCAGATTCGAATCAGTGGAAAATATAAATTAAAAACCACTTAAAATATGAAGTGTTAATCAGTTACATCATTTGGTCCGAATAGGTTACAGTATTAGGTATGAAACAGTTACAGTATTAGGTATTAATACTAGTGTCAAGTGGTGGTCAGTTGAAAATACCTCGTTAGGGTCAAGTGATTTCAGAACGAAATATCAAGTAGAATTAGCAGCAAGCATCAGATGAGAAATGTATATCAAATGGAAATAAGTAATTGTAAGTGGTTCTTATGAACCATTTATACAAAGCAAGTAACATTTGCTCTTTTATTTGAGGTTTTTAAGTATCCCAAACTGGTCATTAGAGTGAGAGGTTTCCTCTTGTTAGTGTGCATTAGGAAAATCACTTAGGTGTTGGGTGAAGCGAACGTTAAACTTACACCCACACACGCATATATATATATATAAATCACTCGTATTACACTGACCAAAATCAGCGAGTCAGTGTGCATAGAGTTATTGTGTACGTGTGTGTGTGTGGGGGGGGGATGGTTTGGCTGACCTATGCGCATTCCCCTGAACGTTAGAACAGCTTAACAGCTTTTTATTTCATGATCTTACCGCAGGTTACAGTATTTTTACATACCAGCTTCCTCTGGCGTCAGTTATCGACATTAATTCACAAGTTTTTTATCTTTCACACAAACACTCTATTCATGTCAGGTGCACTGGTGAAACCATATGAAAATCAACACAAACATTTTGAGTAAGGCAGTCGTCCTTACATTTGAATGTCTCAGCTTTAATTTGGACGGTCTGTTTAGCCCGTGAATCCGAGAGTTCGTTTTTCGTGGCCCGTTGCTTGGGTGCGCTCTGAGAATGAAGGTCAAATGTTACTACTCAGTCAAACAATAGTACCACAAGAGTTGGCGGTGAGTGCTGTTGGGTAGCTGCCTTTCCTCTAGTCGAGGGGTTCAAAATTAAAGACGTCTATAATAAGATAGCCCTTTGAGTGATAGTTTTGTGCTACGAAAATTTCATAGAGCAAAAACATACCTTGTTAATTACCAAAATCACCCGTCCTTAATACCGAGTGGTTGAAGTTCACTGGCGTACGTGGCACATGTACGACGTTTTGTAACATCTTGTTTACATGTGTTGTACAGAACTCTGGACACTTGTGCAAGGTTCATACGGCAACTAAGCTGGCTGTGTGGGCTACTCGACTTCCTAGAAAGTCATAGTTTTGGTTTCTTTTTACAGAGAGATCTACCTTTCAACTGCTGATAGCCAAAGAAATTTGTTTGTTGAATACAATGCAAAACTACCTAAGAGAACACGTATGTTAATCGACTTTAGTTCAGAAGTAATAGACTAGAGGGAAGACAGCTATTCAACACCACCTACCGCTAACTCTTGAATCACTCTTTTACTAACAAAACCGACGTTTGATTGTCACATTATATCGCTCCCGCGACTGAAAAGGCGAACATGGTCTGTAACGGAATTCGAACTAGTGACTCTCAGATAACAAGACGAATGCCTTAACCACCAGGCTATTTAAAAACGTAAGGAAAACGGTATATATATGTGTGTGTATGTAAAAAAGTATTTATGTAAGGAGCACGTTTAAATGAAAATGTTGAAACGTTAAAGTATATTTTTGTATTACCACAACTACATTCACAAAACATTAACTGTTATTAGTAAGTAGCGTATAGCTTGTCTAAAATAACGGGAAAGTACTACCAACCCCACCCCATGGTATACCATAACCTCACATTTTACAAAATCAAAATTGACCGATAAAGAAACAGAATAGTGTAGTCGAGACAGTCAAATACCGGTAGCTCCCATTCTCCAGTACAGCGGTATGTCTACGGATTTACAACGCTAAAATCACGGGTTCGTTTCTCCTCGGTGGGCTCAGCAGATAGACCGATGTGGCTTTGCTATAAGAAAAACACACACAAATGTCGGTAAATTCTTTTGTGAACAAATGAAAATTAATATCATTTATGAACTGAATTCGTTGCGTATTGTTTAGTTTCTGTTGTGGGTATTGGTGTACAGAAAACATTAATATTTGAAATCAGGACGTAGATTGTTTTACACCCGATGGGGGGATGATTTGTGCAACCACTTATGGCTACTGTTCAATTTGCAAATTGGTAATTTCTGATTACGTGAATCTGAAAGCTGTAAACATGTGGTCACAGAGTAATTTTGTTGCCACGATACTTGCATGTATACTTAGGCCTACTGACTGATACTTACGAACTATCGCTTAGATCGAAAAGCATAGAAGCACGCCTATATTAAAGATGTACATTTCGGCTGCTGTAAAAGCCTACATCTAGGCCTAATTATGTAATTCGATTGGTAAGAACACGAGAATCACAAGAACAAACACACAATTTGTAGGCCTGTGATGCAATAAAACAATTAAATATACCAAACTGTAGGGGGGGGATGATTGTATGCCCCACCTAAAATGAAGGGGGGATGTATACCCCATCCCCCCAGGATCTACGCCCCTGTTCGAAATTAACGACCTAATAACACCAAAATGTTTTGTTTTTATTTAATTGAACACTCAACGTTTTGCTTTATAGCTTCTTCAAGAGTATTCATTAAAATACAAACAATAAGTGACAGTACAAAGATTTGTTTTTATAGAGCGTTATTTTTACATGTCAGTTAAATTAGCATTTTCTAATATATAGAAAAGCTAGTGTGTTTGAGTAACACTACTTTCCAACAATGGCTTTTACGTTACGTTGCTTAGCAAAAAAATACAACATTTTTTTTTTAATATTGCGCAAAGCTACACTAAGGCTATCTGCGCTAGCCGTCCATAATTTAGTTGTGTAAGACTAGAGGGAAGGCAACTACTCATCACCACCCAACGCCAACTCTTGGACTACTCTTTTACCAACGAATAGTAGGATTGACCGTAACATTATAACGCTCCCATGGCTGAAAGGGCGAGGATGTTTGATGCGACGGGGATTCGAACCCGCGACCCTCACGTTACGAGTCGAACTCCTTAACCACCTGACCAAAATAAAGCGTGATATTGTTGTTAGTCTTGGTACTGAAAATACAAAGTGAAACGTACATACAAGACTGGATAAACACTTCTTGATTTTTTCAGTTTAGGATCTCTGTTTATTAAAAAGGTTTGTTTACATTAAAAACGTAGGTGACATATCAGAAAACATTAAAACGCTATTTACGTTTGAAATTGAGTCGATATTTCTGCGTTCATAATACATTTGATTCACTTGACTCTAAGTTAGGTGATCCTACGTTTTATATTAACCTTAGGCTTTTCATATCAATACTTACTATGCTTATAAGGTTTCACAACGCCTCCTCACTAAGAGCGTAACAGGAAGACATTAATCGAATTTGTATTTCCGGATACATATATTTTCGGTTTTATGATTCCTCTTACTTCGAGAAATGAAACGAAATCAAACATGATGTGCGTACACATACTTAAAACGTTATATAGGTCAGGTGAGATATGGCAGAGCAAAGCAGACAATATAATTAATAACTAACTGGAGTAACCGCCACCTGGAGGGAAATTATGTAAAGTCTTGACTAATGAAAGATTTTCTTAAAACATGAAAAGTTGCTTCCCTTATATATAACTATAAAAAACGTTAAAACGCCCATACAAACTACCAAATATAAAATGTCAAACCACAGAAATCTCCATCTATCTCCCATCGACTCAATAAATCTTCAGATTTGGTGAACATTCATCAACAAGAGACGGAGTATCGGTAAAAAACGCAAAATGAAAATTTGTAAATGCCCCCTCCCCACATGGACAAAATGAACCTTCACAAGAATTTTGGTAAAGAGTTATCCACAAATTAGTTACATTGATATACGATAGTAGTATTATATTTATATAGATACAACATACAACAGACAGTACTATTATATTTATATAGATACAACATACAACAGACAGTACTATTATATTTGTATAAATACAACATACAACAGACAGTACTATTATATTTGTATAGATACAACATACAACAGACAGTACTATTATATTTGTATAGATACAACAGACAGTACTATTATATTTGTATAGATACAACATACAACAGACAGTACTATTATATTTGTATAGATACAACAGACAGTACTATTATATTTATATAGATACAACATACAACAGACAGTACTATTATATTTGTATAGATACAACATACAACAGACAGTACTATTATATACAGATACATCATCTGTAGAACTTTGTTATTACTGACTTTAGGAAATAAATGAAGCTACAGTTATATAATGTTCTCCATTTTCTGTAACCATAATTCAAATAAAAATAAGCCAGGAGGCTGGCAACGCTTATTGTTTGGTCAGTAATTAAAATATAACCGTGCACGGACTGTGAACTTGCTTGTTTGCTTGATTAAAGCTACATTTTCTCATGATTAAGCGTTGGAAATTTCTAGAAGGCCTCCTTGGCCTACTCACTTTGTGTCTGTTTGTTGTCTTCTGAACACAGAAACGATGATGTCATATTGTTAGTGAGGTTCAACTGAAGGTCAAACTGTGGCGATGCTTGTTTTGTGGTCATCTTGCTCAACGATGAATCCTTTCAAGTCACAAAGTGTGATTCATGTGTCAATAGCTCCAAAACAGAAGTGATGGCCGTGTTCCAAACTGCGTAGCCATGCCACAGATTGAATCTTTTTTCTTTTAGGCTTCAGTCTGTACATAAAAGCCCAGGTATTATCTAAGCTTCTGCAAACCTATAAGGTCATTCCTCAAGTCATGCCCGATTTTAGGTTCAGAAAAAGGATTTCAAACGTTTTTTATTGACGTTTAACCAATAACGTATGTTCCATTATTATTAATAACTTCCTGTTAACTATACACCAGCTTCTAAATGTCACTTACCAATAACGTATGTTCCATTATGATTAATTACTTCCTGCCAACTATACACCAGCTTCTGAATGTCACTTACCAATAACGTATGTTCCATTATGATTAATAACGTCCTGTTAACTATACACCAGCTTCAGAATGTCACTTACCAATAACGTTTGTTCCATTACGATTAATTACTTCCTGCCAACTGTTCACCAGCTTCTGTATGTCACTTACCAATAACGTTTATTCCATTATTATTAATTACTTTCTGCCAACTATACACAAGCTTCTGAATGTCACTTCTATAAAATTCTTGGGGTTTGGAGGAAAAGAATGTAGAGAGGGTAGTTTTAACATCTTCATGTATTCCAAACTCTTTTCCATCAAGATAGTTCTGCAAACTTTGGAATACATGATAATCAGATGGGGGAAGGTCTGGAGAATAAGAAGGATGTGGAAGTTTATCCCAGTCTAGCTCTTCAATCTTTACAGATGTGATTCTTGCTGTATGGGACCATACATTATCCTGGTATAAACAAAACACCTTTACGATTGGTCAAAGTAGGCCTCTTTTCTTTTAGTGCAATATTCAAACAATCTAACTGTTCACAATAGAAGTCTGATGTAATCGCTACACTGAGTAGCAGCAACTCAAAGTGGATAACACCAACAATATCCCACCAAACGCTTGACAAGGCTTTCCTAGGATGGAGATCCATACAACATACAACATACCACTACTAAATGTGTAAATCGTACAGAGTTTTATATTGTATAAACTGTGGAACAGTGAGGATTTTGTACACAGGTTTCAACTGTAGCTGTGAACAGCTCCCACCACTTTGAGTATTCGTAAATGATCGAAGTGTTGGACGTGACAGTCTCTTTCACAACACAGAACGTGTTACGAATCACCAGGCCTTCGATTCAGAGACCAGACCCGTTAACAACTAAGTCAAGCCCGACCTGACTCATGGATAATTTAAAACCGCAAAACTGTAAGGAACATAATTATGTAACGAAAAAATATTCGTCAGTCTTTGGAAACGACAAACATTACTAACTATGAAACATCCTTGAGAAATGTGTTTAATTAATTGTTAAATGACAGAGCATTTCTCGATATTCGGGTTTTGTTCCTCCCGGTTCACGAGCTAAAGAACTGCCCCAATGTTACGGAGAAGACCATAGCTGTTTTAAACAACAGTGCCATTAAATGAGCACTGAACATGCGAACAGGTTTGGTTCTTTCTCCAACATGGATATCCAAACAAATCTAAAGAAAAGCGACCTGTGAACAGAAACTTGGCTAAAAATTAGGAACAAATTCCAAATTAAGGTTGATGACATCCTCACAAGAAGAACCCACAATAAAAATATAACAAAACGTCCGAAGGTTGATGACATCCTCACGAGAAGAACCCACAATAAAAATATAACAAAACGTCCGAAGTTATTTGGGTAAACTACAATATGTTTACAAGTCCTAGAATCACAAAAACACACGCAAATAAACAATCACTTCATAAAGTATATGTTTATCTTATAGCAAAGACACATCGAGCTATCTGCTGAGCCCACCGAGGGATATCGAACCCCTGATTTTAACGTTGGAAGTCCAAGACTTACCGCTGTACTAGAGGGGGCTTCATAAAGTAAGACGAAGAGAAAATACAAATAACGATAGGTTAGACAATGTAAACAAGTAGAGTGTCGACCAGTGTGTACACAGTAATAACAAAGTAAAGTGTCATCCAGTGTGTACACAGTAATAACAAAGTAGAGTGTCGACCAGTGTGTACACAGTAATAACAAAATAAAGTGTCATCCAGTGTGTACACAGTAATAACAAAGTAAAGTATCGTCCAGAGTGTATACAGTAATAACAAAGTAAAGTGTCATCCAGTGTGTACACAGTAATAACAAAGTAAAGTGTCATCCAGAGTGTACACAGTAATAACAAAGTAAAGTGTCATCCAGTGTGTACACAGTAATAACAAAGTAAAGTGTCATACAGTGTGTACACAGTAATAACAAAGTAAAGTGTCATTCAGTGTGTACACAGTAATAACAAAGTAAAGTGTCATCCAGCGTGTACACAGTAATAACAAAGTAAAGTGTCATCCAGTGTGTACACAGTAATAACAAAGTAAAGTGTCATCCAGCGTGTACACAGTAATAACAAAGTAAAGTTTCATCCAGTGTGTACACAGTAATAATAAAGTAAAGTATCGTCAGTGTGTACACAGTAATAACAAAGTAAAGTGTCATCCAGCGTGTACACAGTAATAACAAAGTAAAGTGTCATCCAGTGTGTACACAGTAATAACAAAGTAAAGTGTCATCCAGTGTGTACACAGTAATAACAAAGTAAAGTGTCATCTAGCGTGTACACAGTAATAACAAAGTAAAGTGTCATCCAGTGTGTACACAGTAATAACAAAGTAAATTGTCATCCAGTGTGTACACAATAATAACAAAGTAAAGTGTCATCCATTGTGTACACAGTAATAACAAAGTAAAGTGTCATCCAGCGTGTACACAGTAATAACAAAGTAAAGTGTCATCTAGCGTGTACACAGTAATAACAAAGTAAAGTGTCATCCAGTGTGTACACAGTAATAACAAAGTAACTTGTCCTCCAGTGTATACACAGTAATAATGGAACAAACGTTATTGATAGGTGACAGTATTATTATACACAGTAATAATGGAACAAACGTTATTGGTAAGTGACAGTATTATTATACACAGTAATAATGGAACAAACGTTATTGGTAAGTGACAGTATTATTATATTTGTATAGATACAACATAAAACAGACAGTACTATTATATTTGTATAGATACAACGTACAACAGACAGTACTATTATATTTGTATAGATACAACATACAACAGACAGTACTATTATATTTGTATAGATACAACATACAACAGACAGTACTACTACGTTTATATTGATACAACATACAACAGAGAGTACTATTATATTTGTATAGATACAACATACAACAGACAGTACTGGATATAATTACAGTAATAACAAAGTAAAGTGTCATCCAGCGTGTACACAGTAATAACAAAGTAAAGTGTCATCCAGTGTGTACACAGTAATAACAAAGTATAGTGTCATCCAGCGTGTACACAGTAATAACAAAGTAAAGTGTCATCCAGTGTGTACACAGTAATAACAAAGTAAATTGTCCTCCAGTGTATACACAGTAATAATAAAGTAAAGTGTCATCCAGTGTATACACAGTAATAACAAAGTAAAGTGTCATCCAGTGTGTACACAGTAATAACAAAGTAAAGTGTCATCCAGCGTGTACACAGTAATAACAAAGTAAAGTGTCATCCAGTGTATACACAGTAATAAGAAAGTAAAGTGTCATCCAGTGTGTACACAGTAATAATAAAGTAAAGTATCGTCCAGTGTGTACACAGTAATAACGAAGTAAAGTATCGTCCAGAGTATGCACAGTAATGACCAAGTGGAGTATCGTTCAATGTATAAACAGTAGTAACAAAGTATAATATCGTCCAGTATACACACAGTAGTAACCAAGTAAAGTATCGTCCAGTGTATAAACAGTAGTAACAAAGTATAGTATCGTCCAGTGTATAAACAGTAGTAACAAAGTATAGTATCGTCCAGTATATACACAGTAATAACCAAGTACAGTATCATCCAGCATACACACAGTAATAACCAAGTAGAGTATCGTCTATGCAGAGTCACAACGAAGAAGAGTATCGTCCAGTGTATACAGAATAATTGCCTATTATATTATATTTCTGTGTATATACAGTAGTAACGGAGTAAATTATAGTCCAGTGTATGCACACCAATAAAGAAGTTGAGTATAGTCCAGTGTATGTATGCCCAGTTATAACCAAGTAGAATATCGTCCAGCATATACACAGAAATATCAAAGTAGAGTATCGTGTAGTGTATACACAGCAATTACCAAGTACAGTGTCGTCTAGTGTATACTCAGTAATAATAATCAAGTAGAGTATCGTCCAGTTTATGAACAGTAGTAACCACGTAGACTATCGTCCAGTTTATACACAGTAGTAACCACATAGAGTATCGTCCAGTTTATACACAGTAACAACCACGAAGACTATCGTCCAGTTTATACACAGTAGCAATCACGTAGACTATCGTCCAGTTTATACACAGTAGCAACCACGTAGACTATCGTCCAGTTTATGCACAGTAGCAACCACGTAGAGTATCGTCTAGTTTATACACAGTAGTAACACATAGACTATCGTCCAGTTTATACACAGTAGTAACCACATAAAGTATCGTCCAGTTTATACACAGTAGTAACCACATAGAGTATCGTCCAGTTTATACACTGTAGTAACACATAGAGTATCGTCCAGTTTATACACAGTAGTAACCACATAGAGTATCGTCCAGTTTATACACTGTAGTAACACATAGACTATCGTCCAGTTTATACACAGTAGTAACCACATAGAGTATCGTCCAGTTTATACACAGTAGCAACCACGTAGACTATCGTCCAATTTATACACAGTAACAACCACGTAGACTATCGTCCAGTTTATACACAGTAGCAACCACGTAGACTATCGTCCAGTTTATACACAGTAGTAACCACATAGAGTATCGTCCAGTTTATACACAGTAGCAACCACGTAGACTATCGTCCAGTTTATACACAGTAACAACCACGTAGACTATCGTCCAGTTTATACACAGTAGTAACCACATAGAGTATCGTCCAGTTTATACACAGTAGCAATCACGTAGAGTATCATGCAGTGTATATACAGTAATAGCCAAATAAAGTATCGTCTGGTGTATATACATTAATAATAACCAAGTAGAGAATCGTCCACTATATACCAAGTAGTAACCAAGTAAACTATCGTCCAGTGTATAGACAGTAGTATCGAAGTAAATTATCGTCCAGTGAATACATAGTAGTAACCAAGTAGAGTATCCTCCAGTAATAACGAAGTAGAAAATTTTCTAGTGTAGACACATTAATAATAACCAAGTAAAGTATTGACCAGTGTATACATAATAATAGTTATTAGGAAGTAAAGTATTGTTGAATATATGAACAGTTATAAGGAATAAAAGTATTGTTTTGTCTATACACAGTATTCGGAAATAGAGTATTGTTAAATATGTGAACAGTTCGAAGGAATAAGAGTATTTTGAATCTCTATACAATTATGAAAAAGTAGAGTATTGTTGAATATGTAATCAGTTGTAAGAAATTAGAGTATTATTCAGTCTCTACAAAATGTAATGAATTAGAGTATTGTTGAGTCTCTACGGTATTAGGAAGTAGAGTATTATTGAGACTCTACACAGTATTAGTAAGTAGATTACTGTTGAGTCTCTCCACAGTTATTAGGAAGTAGAGTATTCTTGGATATATGAACAGTTGTGAGGAATAAGAGTATTGTTGAGTCTCCAAACAGTGTAAAGAAGTGGAGCATTGTTGAGTCTCTACAAAGTTATTAAGAAGTAGAGTGTTGTTGATTATATAAACTGTTGTAAAAAATTTGAACACCGTTGAAAAAACAGTTGTAAGGAAGTAGAATGTAGTTGAATATATAAAGAGTTGTAAAGAATTAGAGTATTGCTTTGTCTATCTTGTTAGGAATTAGCGTATTGTTGAATATATGAACAATTGTTAGGAATTCGAATATTGTTGAGTCTATACACAGGTGTAAAAAGTAGAGTATTGTTGAGTCTCTACACCTATTAGGAAGTAGGTGTTGTGGAATATATAAACAGTTGTAAGGAATCAAATTGTTGTTATGTTTATACACAATTAGGAAGTGGAGTATTGTTGAGTCTCTACACGTATTAGGAAGTAAAGTGTTGTGGAATATATAAACAGTTGTAAGAAATTAGTGTACCATTGAATAAACAGGTGTAAGGAAGTAGAGTGTTGTGGAATGTATAAACAGTTGTAAGGAATCAAATTGTTGTTATGTTTTTTACACAATTATGAAGTGGAGTATTGTTGAGCCCACATACGTTTGTGAGGAAGTAAAATATTGTTGAATCTCTTCACAGTTATTATGAAGTGTAGTATTGTGAAATATATAAACAGTTGTAAGGAATTAGAATACTGTTGAGTCTATACACAAGTGTAAAGAACGTATTGTTGAGTCTCTGCACAGTATTAGGAAGTAGTGTGTTGTTGAATATATGAAGAGTTGTAAGGAATTAGAGTATTGTTGAATATAAAAACAGTTGTGAAGAATAAGAGTATTGTTGTGTCTATATACAGGTGTAAAAAGTAGAGTATTGTTGAGTCTCTACATAGTATTAGGAAGTAGGTGTTGTGGAATATACAAACAGTTGTAAGGAATTAGTGCACCATTGAATAAACAGGTGTAAGGAAGTAGTGTTGTTGAATACATAAACAGTTGTAAGGAATGAAATTGTTGTTATGTTTATACACAATTAGGAAGAGGAGTATTGTTGAATATATAAACAGTTGTAAGGAATTATATTCTTGTTGTGTATACACAGTTATTAGGAAGTGGAGTATTGTTGAGTATACATTTGTGAGGAAATAAAATATTGTTCATTCTTTACACTGTTGTTAGGAAGTATAGTGTTGTTGAATACATAAACAGTTATAAAGAATTATAGTGCTGTTAAATATATAAACAATTGAAAGGAATTAGAGTGTTGTTTTGTCAATATACAGTTGTCAGGAAGTAGAGTATTGTTCAATATATAAACAGTTGTAAAGAATAAGGATATTGGTTTTTCTATACACAGATGTAATGAAGTAGGGTATTACTGAGTTTCTACACAGTACTAGGAAGTAGAGTATTGTTCAATATATAAACAGTTGTAAGGAATAAGAGTATTGTTTTTTCTATACACAGATGTAATGAAGTAGGGTATTACTGAGTTTCTACACAGTACTAGGAAGTAGAGTATTGTTCAATATATAAACAGTTGTAAAGAATAAGGATATTGGTTTTTCTATACACAGATGTAATGAAGTAGGGTATTACTGAGTTTCTACACAGTACTAGGAAGTAGAGTATTGCTCAATATATAAACAGTTGTAAGGAATAAGAGTATTGTTTTTTCTATACACAGATGTAATGAAGTAGGGTATTACTGAGTTTCTACACACTAGGAAGTAGAGTATTGTTCAATATATAAACAGTTGTAAAGAATAAGGATATTGTTTTTTCTATACACAGATGTAATGAAGTAGGGTATTACTGAGTTTCTACACAGTATTAGGAAGTAGAGTATTGTTCAATATATAAACAGTTGTAAGGAATAAGAGTATTGTTTTTTCTATACACAGATGTAATGAAGTAGGGTATAACTGAGTTTCTACACAGTACTAGGAAGTAGAGTATTGTTCAATATATAAACAGTTGTAAAGAATAAGGATATTGTTTTTTCTATACACAGATGTAATGAAGTAGGGTATTACTGAGTTTCTACACAGTATTAGGAAGTAGAGTATTGTTCAATATATAAACAGTTGTAAGGAATAAGAGTATTGTTTTTTCTATACACAGATGTAATGAAGTAGGGTATAACTGAGTTTCTACACAGTACTAGGAAGTAGAGTATTGCTCAATATATAAACAGTTGTAAAGAATAAGGATATTGTTTTTTCTATACACAGATGTAATGAAGTAGGGTATTACTGAGTTTCTACACAGTACTAGGAAGTAGAGTATTGTTCAATATATAAACAGTTGTAAGGAATAAGAGTATTGTTTTTCTATACACAGATGTAATGAAGTAGGGTATTACTGAGTTTCTACACAGTACTAGGAAGTAGAGTATTGTTCAATATATAAACAGTTGTAAAGAATAAGGATATTGTTTTTTCTATACACAGATGTAATGAAGTAGGTATTACTGAGTTTCTACACAGTACTAGGAAGTAGAGTATTGTTCAATATATAAACAGTTGTAAAGAATAAGGATATTGTTTTTTCTATATACAGATGTAATGAAGTAGGGTATTACTGAGTTTCTACACAGTACTAGGAAGTAGAGTATTGTTCAATATATAAACAGTTGTAAGGAATAAGAGTATTGTTTTTTCTATACACAGATGTAATGAAGTAGGGTATTACTGAGTTTCTACACAGTACTAGGAAGTAGAGTATTGTTCAATATATAAACAGTTGTAAAGAATAAGGATATTGTTTTTTCTATACACAGATGTAATGAAGTAGGGTATTACTGAGTTTCTACACAGTATTAGGAAGTAGAGTATTGTTCAATATATAAACAGTTGTAAAGAATAAGGATATTGTTTTTTCTATACACAGATGTAATGAAGTAGGGTATTACTGAGTTTCTACACAGTACTAGGAAGTAGAGTATTGTTCAATATATAAACAGTTGTAAGGAATAAGGATATTGTTTTTTCTATACACAGATGTAATGAAGTAGGGTATTACTGAGTTTCTACACAGTACTAGGAAGTAGAGTATTGCTCAATATATAAACAGTTGTAAAGAATAAGGATATTGTTTTTTCTATACACAGATGTAATGAAGTAGGGTATTACTGAGTTTCTACACAGTACTAGGAAGTAGAGTATTGCTCAATATATAAACAGTTGTAAGGAATAAGGATATTGATTTTTCTATACTCAGGTGTAATGAAGTAGGTTATTACTGAGTTTCTACACAGTACTAGGAAGTAGAGTATTGTTCAATATATAAACAGTTGTAAAGAATAAGGATATTGTTTTTTCTATACACAGATGTAATGAAGAAGGGTATTACTGAGTTTCTACACAGTACTAGGAAGTAGAGTATTGTTCAATATATAAACAGTTGTAAAGAATAAGGATATTGTTTTTTCTATACACAGATGTAATGAAGAAGGGTATTACTGAGTTTCTACTCAGTACTAGGAAGTAGAGTATTTTTCAATATATAAACAGTTGTAAGGAATAAGGATATTGTTTTTTCTATACACAGATATAATGAAGTAGGGTATTTCTGAGTTTCTACTCAGTACTAGGAAGTAGAGTATTGTTCAATATATAAACAGTTGTAAAGAATAAGGATATTGTTTTTTCTATACACAGATGTAATGAAGTAGGGTATTACTGAGTTTCTACACAGTACTAGGAAGTAGAGTATTGCTCAATATATAAACAGTTGTAAAGAATAAGGATATTGTTTTTTCTATACACAGATGTAATGAAGTAGGGTATTACTGAGTTTCTACTCAGTACTAGGAGAGTAGAGTATTGTTCAATATATAAACAGTTGTAAAGAATAAGGATATTGTTTTTTCTATACACAGATGTAATGAAGTAGGGTATTACTGAGTTTCTACACAGTACTAGGAAGTAGAGTATTGTTCAATATATAAACAGTTGTAAGAAATAAGAGTATTGTTGAGAGTATACAGAATTGTAAGGGAGTATTGTTTAGTCTCTACACAGCTGTGGGAAGGTAATGTTTTGTTGAGTCTCAAGATAATTATAAAGAAGTAATGTATTGTTGATTCTATACACAGTTGTGATGAGATATTGTTTAGTCTCTACTCAGTTGTGGGGAGGTAGAGTATTATCGAGTCTCTACAGAATTATTAAGAAATAGAGCATTGTTGAGTTTTTAGACATTTGTAAGGAAGTAGCGTATTTTGAGTCTCTCTATAGTTATTAAGAATTAGAGTATTGTTGAGTGCACATAGTTATTAAAAATTAAAATATTTTTGAGTTTCTGTATAGTTAATAAAAAGTAGAATATTATTGACTCCTTCTATAATTACCATGGATGTAATTTTTCTGTATAGTTAGTAAGAAGTAGAATATTATTGACTCCCTCTATAATTACTACAGATGTAATTTTTCTGTATAGTTAGTAAGAAGTAGAATATTATTGACTCCCTCTATAATTACTATGGATGTACTTTTTCTGTATAGTTAGTAAGAAGTAGAATATTATTGACTCCCTCTATAATTACTATGGATGTAATTTTTCTATATAGTTAGTAAGAAGTAGAATATTATTGACTCCCTCTATAATTACTATAGATGTAATTTTTTGGAATTCCTTTTTATTAGTTTATTAGTTATATATGTTAAACTTGTCCCATTGCTTAGAACTGTTTTTGTATACATTTTTGCTGGGTAACATAAAGTACTTGAGACAATTGGATATAAGAGTGACGAAATAACATTGGTGAAAACATATTTGTCTTTTTGTTTTTCTCGTTTCCAGGATCTATATATATATATATTTAAATCAGTAGTTATTGTACTTTTAAACTACATCTGGTATAATTTAAGTAAAATATTTTTCAAAAGCCCTAACTCCTTATCAACTTTTTACTGGTAGTTTATTTCCCTGATGCGAACGTGAATTCCAGTGTAGAAAATATAATTTACAGGCGTGATTTAAATAGTGAGTAGACCTGTACTCGTCAAACCAACCAATTATTTTTGATTAATTAAGTAATTTTAATAAGTTAAAAACTATGACCGGCTGGGATTCAAACCTCCGTATTTTGGTACCTTTTTTCTACGTTAATAAACTTGACAGGAGAATGGAGCCATCTTCAATGTTTTATCGCTTAAGTGTTTGAATAAACAAACCTTAATTTCTTTATTATAAATAACAAATGCTAATAATCAGCACTAGATGGCGCGGTCAAAAGAGCTAGATGTTGCATTCTCAATGTGTATTTTCAAATATTTCGTTCGCTTATTTCAGAAAGCTAAACAATGGCTATGAGCTCTGTACTAGGAGCAGAGATCAAAACACCCCGTGTTATGAACCTAATGGCCATTGCCCACAAATCTTGGGTTTATACAAATACAGTAATCGAATTCTGATCCTGTAATCTGCTGTCAACGAAATTCTATAATGTGGGGAAAATGTGAACTTTTATTTCGTGATAAAGAGAAAACCACTTGAAATAACAATCTGTCTGAAGATGGCTAGCATAGGTATTAAAAAAACATTTTAAAAATAATGTTGAGAAATAAAGTAGATTAACCTGAAGATGACCGAAGAAGGTCGAAACGTTGTTCTCTACTTTATTTTAATAAAAGTTTTAATTCACATACCAGCCGTCTTTGGTACTTTTATTTCATTGGCGTATTCCCAGTATGGATATGTTCTAATTTTACCATCATTAGCAATATACTCTGATTTTATTACCAGCGGTAACGGTGTATTCTGATTTTGTTACCAGATTATTAGTGTATTGTGGTTTCATTACTAGTAGTAGCGTATTTTGATATCAGTGCCATTAAGTATTGTATTTAATTATTGTAAGCGTATTACGATTAGTTTCACAGAAACAATGATATAAGAAACAGCATTTTTTTTACTATTTGTTCTCAATTATTCTTTTATGATATTGAAACGCACAGAAAAAATAATTATTTGTTTCCTTTTGTATAGAATAATTTCACGTTTAATTCAACTTTCGAATATACAGTATAATGATTTTTGTCGACGAAGGCCACCTAAAACTTGTAAGAATAATAGCCCAGCGCTATTATGCTAAAATTACAGGTACCAAGTCGTCTCCTTTTGTAATCGATGTGTATATATACACAAATTGTAGCCATCTGCCCTTCTTTCCCACGTAGGGTGGAAAGTGGCGGGAAGCAATCACGTGATTATTTCTGAAACCTGTCGCCTTTTCAGAGAGGTTCTTAAGAAGTTTGTGACCAGGACGGGATTTGGGACAGTCCCAACGACAGAGATTGCGTACAAAGCTTCTGACATAAAAGTATTCCGTTCATTTTTCACTCTTAAACTTCCGATGAAATACAATAACCATTATTTTTTCAATTTTCAAAGAATAATAGTTGAATTAACGAAACAAGAAAAAATAGACAAATTCTACCTTCCATTAATAATTTAAATATTTAACTGATAGTATTAAACGATTGTTGTAATGTTAAATTTCGAACTGTTTTGTTTATACTGTATTACGTGTTACAATTTTAAAGACATTGTTATATTTTTCTTGAGAGAAATATATTACAAATATTCGCAATCCGATTCAAAATTTTGGTAATAAGAAATATTCTCTTTGAAATGTTCTTCCCCATGTTTCAACGGTAAGTTTGAGGGCACATAACGCTAAAAAACTGGTTTAAATATCCGTAGTAGGCAGAACGCAATTAGTCCATTTCGTGTAGCTTTGCGCTTAATGAAAAACTTCTTAAATCCTGTAACGATAGGTATGGTTTGGTTCTAGGCTGTTTTCGTTTTTGGGATATTTCTGTCAAGAAATCAACTGAATCAACTAGACTATAATTAAAACAAATACTTTTATTCTAAATTTATGGGACTGTAAACTAAGTAATTTGGACAAAATGTTCACCGAAAAGATCGTATAATTACGATAACAGTTTTCCAATCGCAACAATTAGGCATACTTAGAGCAATCTGGTAAAAAAAAAAAGAGGTATTTAATATATATAACTATGTTTAGTAGTTTAAAACAACTAAAGTCTTTATGACAGAGTTATAGTTCAATTTGATCCACTACATTGAATAAAATACCTGAATTGATATAATTTTGAATACAAAAGTAACCATTTTTAACAGCACCATCATAACCATACATTCTATGAGCGCAGGCCTAATACGTCTACTTTCTTCGCAACTGAGTGATTCATACACTGGTGTAGTCACGTGCTGTGCATATCTAGAAATTGTCAACATCGTTTCCGTTTCTCTCTCTGATTGGCCAAACTAAAAAGGCTACCCCGCCTACGTTCTACGTCATGCAAGAATAAGCGGTTGTCTAGTCTTGAAAAGCTTGCTCGCTAGAAGGGAATTTAGTTGTGTCTCTGATAAAAGTACGTTGTGAGAGTAGATGTGAGTTTTTCAAAATGTCAACGGCTTTGGTATCATTTTGTGATTTCAACGAAACGTTTTACAAGGTAAGTCATGTGTTTGGTTTTTAAATTGAAGCAGCGGAAAATTCAAACTCCGAGAGTTGTGACCGTTAATGACCGGTTTTGAGGCCATCTAACCCAGTAATCATTTAAGTATTATACTAAAAGTAGGTCATTTTATAAGGAAGGCATCATTATCACAATCTGTGGTTTGGCACTATCTTCACGATGATGTTGTTTAAGTAACTACCAACGACAATTTAGGGATTCTTTTGCTAAAGAGTGGATGAAAACTTAGTATCTGTATGTAAATGGTAATTTGTCCTCATATCATTCTCTCTTTATCTCTATAGAATAACATTTCTGCACATAAAGGGTCTTTCCCGCTGGACAGGAGGCCTCTCAGTTCTCCACCGCTATGTGTACCTGTTTCTAGACGGAACTCTTCTAGTATTATCCCGACAACATCTACACCTATTTCGATGCAACAAAAGCTGACTAACGGAACGCTCCTATCGATCAGTTCACCAGAAGACGTTATTCCTGTGACCATCACGGAACATCATAAGCTTGACCGCAGTCTAAGCGAGCCTGTTTCCCAGTCCAAGCTCATACAAGCCAACTCTAGTCGTTACAAAACTGAATTGTGCCGACCATTCGAAGAAAATGGAACGTGTAAGTACGGAGACAAGTGCCAGTTCGCTCATGGACTTCAAGAATTGCGTACCCTCGCCCGTCACCCAAAGTATAAAACTGAACTGTGTCGCACTTTCCACACAACGGGTCTTTGTCCCTATGGACCAAGATGCCATTTTATTCATAACAACGACGAGTCGAGAAGATATATGCTCAATCTACAAGTAGGAATGAATCCTTCGAAGGCATCTCAAGCAGGGCTTAGCTTAAGCCGACCAAAAACTCTTTCCCTTGGCAGCTTCAGTATAGGTTCCGCCGGAGAGTTGTCACCTCCGTCCAGTCTGAGTGCCAGTCCAACTTCACTTAACAGCTTTTTTTCGGATGATATGTTGGGAAACATTCCTTCAGCACCGTATACTGCGGGGCCAACCCTTGGTTCAACATCTTTTCCCTTCTATGATTTTACTGGCTTGATTTCTCCATTAAAACAGCAAACCTCTGCATCAACGTTTGGTGGTTCCCAGTCGAGTATCAATCCTGTCGCTGCTTCCAATGACACATTGCCAGAGAATGTTATATATCCTAATCCACTGTTTTCTTCTTTCCATGCACCACCATCACCTGTAGATTCTGTAAGTTCAGAGTTGGGCGGAAGCCCCCGTGGTGCCGTTTGCAGTTCATCATTGGATGTAAGTCGAAACCTTTCCCGCTTGCCTATCTTCAGTAAATTGTCTCATTTCGACTCGGATTAAATATTCTGTATTTTTACGAATATGTAGGGGGGATACCAATACTGCTCAACTCCATGGATAATTGGGACCAACTAACTCTATTCCTGTGTACAGCTTGGAAATTATTTGTATCAAATTAGTCTAAAACTCTTAAGTTGTCTCAAATTTTTTATGTTAGTTTATCTTCTTTGTATGAGATGGTTTACATTAGTCACACACAAGTCATTACCGAATTAGACCAATAATATATATATATATATTTGTAACACGTTTGTACACTATAGAATACTGTCGGTAGTCTTGTTATATTTTTTGCATTCGATTTATATTACGTAAAATGTCGTGTTAATTTGCTTATGTCACATAGTAAATGTTTGATATTTTTGTTCATTTTTTTATTTCTAACTGCATATAACACGAGGATGTAATCTTATACATTGGTGAAAGTTAAAGTCTGCACGGATGCGTTTTCTTATATTGATGTGTTTGTTTAAAGCTCTGTTAATTAATGTCTTAAAATTAGTTGAGTTAGGCCTAGTTATCACTGGGGTTTTATCCAGTAGATTTGGTTTTTAAGCCTTATTAATGTATGTGTTACAATTTATGTATCGTGTATTTAAGTAACTTATTTATTTTTAAATATGCCTTCGATGGTAATTTAAAATATTATAAATGCTCATATTTGATATGGTAAATGACAATAGTTTAAATTAACTGATAATGTACGTTGTATACCGTATCTTAAAATGTAATGCCAAATATTATTTTGGGACAATAACGACAGGAAGTTACAACAACGTCGAAGAGTTGTGGATCTCCCGAAGGGAAAAGTCTGTCCTAATTTTTAAGTCGCACAAGAGTATGTCATGTTATATACTAAATGTGGTGCATAGTAAGGTGCCTTAGTCCGTTTCATTACTCCCCTAAAGTAGAGGTGGAAGTGGACCGAATATTATATTTTAATTAAAAAATATATTATTGTCCAGATGAACATAATCTTGTTTTTTCTTTTCTTTGAAGAAATAAAAAATATATAAAGCATTCCGTAAAGTATATAAGTAATAACTGACAAATTACATTTAGTACTTGTATTATTTTTAGGTAATGCATAGTATGGAGTGTATGGTATATCGAAATTGGAAATACATAGTTTGTTTTTTTTTCAAAACTTGCTTTGTAATAGAGTGATTTATGAAAGATAATAAAACAATTATTTTCGCTAGATCGAACACTTGCTGCGTCCTACATATCACGTGATGTTGATGGGTAAAGAAACTCATTACTTTTGTTTTACAAATATGAAACCGCGTTTCTCTTACGAATAATACAGTGTTAAAACTGCAATTATATTGTGAGATAGGATTATTTATTGTTTCATTTCTAACACTGTAATAGTTCAGCATGAATATTTAGGTCCATTAATTAAGTAAAAAGAAAATTCGAAAATCTTGCAAAATTGTGTTTTTTGTTTTATTCAAGTTAGCTTAATGGAGAACGAATTAACTCATCGCTTATGATCCTTTACCTACAACTGTATTTTCTTTTTATTTTGGCTTACATTTGTATGGATAAAGAATTTCAATGTTGCTTTAAGTGTTTATTTGTTATACTTTATTTATAACGCTCAATCCTGGAAAGTGAAGTTCTTATATTATGAACACTTTTGAGTGAAATTTAAAAATAACAGAATGTCGGCAACTTCAAACCTGCTTTATTAAGAGCTAACTTAGTGACTGGTATCAAACCGTATACCAGACGTAGCGTGAATAATACTTCTTTAGGCTAAGCTATACAAAGGGATACCTGCGCTATGTTCACCACGGGAATCGAATTCGGTATTTCGGGGATTTCAATGCGTAAATGTCTATTGACCCCCTGATAAAGTCGAAGTTGTGAGATGTAAAAACGAAGGGTGTCGGCCTGTTACCTGCTTCATCTGATATTCTAAATTGGTTTCCACACACAGATATTTATAAGGGATCTTTAATTTAGCGGCGACAGACGAAGCAGCTAGTCAACACCACCCTCCGTCCTCTCTTGGAAAATGGTACTCTCAAACAATGTATAATGGGATTGACCTTTGTATTATAACGTTTCCATGCTTGTAAGGGCTAGTAAAGCTACTCGAGGGCTATCTGCGCTAGCCGTCCCTAATTTTGCGGTGTAAGTCTAGAGGGAAGACAGCTAGTCATCACCACCCACCGCCAACGCTTAGGCTACTCTTTTACCAACGAATAGTGGAATTGACCGTCACATTATAACGCCCCCACGGCTGAAAAGGCGAGAATGTTTGGTGTGATGGGGATGCGAACCCGCGACCCTTAGATGGCGAGTCGCACGCCTTAATCCACCTGGTCATGCCGGGCCTCACCTGCAGTGTTGTGGTTATATAGATTTATTGGGTTGACATTCACGAGCCGTGATTTTCGAGTGGGATTGAAACAAACAAACAACAAAAAAAAAGACCCTCTATTAGTCACTTAAATTACTCCTAAAAAAGAAAGAACAAGTTTAACCGCCAGATATTCGATAGAATTCATTATATCGGCAATCTCTGACGTAGAATAAATGTATTGATACACCGGAAGGAAACCAATGACATCACAAAGATGGTTGAATTACGTAACGATATTCTTTGTAAGCTTCCGAATTTACTGCGGATTAACTGACAATGAATCATGTGTGATTGCATTGATAATATAGGTCTATAAAATTTGTATGTTCGAGACCGCTGAATAAAGAAAACTAGGTTATATATAAATTAAAGGGGGAGTAGGAGGTAATGTGTGTAGATACATAACCATAATTGTGGTACACTGTTGAAACAGACGACCTGTGTTTGACTAGACGGTTTTTACCGATGCAACACACGCGTATCCATGTATGTATATTTTGGAATTTCGCTCAAAGCTACACGAGGGCTATCTGCGCTAGCCGTCCCTAATTTAGCAGTGTAAGACTGGAGGGAAGACAGCTAGTCATCACTACCTACCGGCAACTCTTGGGCTACTCTTTTACCAACGAATAGTGGAGTTGACCGTCACATTATAACGCCCCCACGGCTGAAGGGATGAGCATGATTAGTGCGACGGGGATTCGAACCTGCAGGCCCTCAGATTACAAGTCGAGCACCGTAACCGTCGGGCCCCATGCATGCCTCTCTCAGTGAACAAAACAAGCCCAAACAAAAACGAAATTGAAGACCCTATATAGGTTAAAAGGCTCCTCAGGGTTAATTTTATGTCCCACAGGGTACGTTTTTAGTTTGTTCATTAAAATGTTGTTTATCACAGGTTTGTATTTGATATTTTTAACGTAGACCTTTTGATTTTAAACTTTGATTAACTGTTTGAGGATTTCTTTTTTCTCTATGGGTACATACATCCAGGAATGTCTATTTGTAAGTTAACATAAAGAGTTGAACATGTTATATTAAAAGGGTTTTTTTAATGTGCAAATCGGTAAATCAAGTGACAAACACATCAGAGTCTTAGTGGCAGAGCAGTATAGCTTCGGACTTATAACGCTAGAATTCGGGTTTCGATACCCTTGATGGCTGGAGCACATCCCATTGTGTAGCCTTGTGCTTAATTACCAAGAACAACGACAACCACATCCAATATAAATTCACGGTAGAATAGAATCTGTCAACTCAACATTTTGACATATTTATCATTACGCAGGTGATGTGATGTCACTAAAATTATTTTTGGAAAGGGGCTCTCCCTTTCCGACATAAAAGATACATAAACTCAGATCATAAAAGATATACTCAGGTCGAAGATTTAAAACGTAAATGACCAGGGTATTTCTTGTTGTGCCTAATAATATGGATCAAATTGGATGTCCAGGACCATCCAGAAAGAGACCTACAAGAAGTCGTATCTTAACCTTGGTAAGCAAAGCATGGCATCTTGTAGCACACGAAAATCCACACCATATGAACAAGAAGGATCTCCGTCTGAACCGAAAGCAGGGTATGGGTACATCAAAATAATGCTTCAAAAACTACCTATCGTTAAACCCTCAAATAGCTGGAGAAAGATATTGGTGTTTCATACGAGAACGTACTGATTACGTCAACAGACGCAATGCCTTTGGTTTGGTTAATGTGTTTGTTGAGACAGACTCTCATACTCGTATACTAGCTGGATTTTGGAAACATAATAGAAGCGTGATGTACTTTTGATATGACAGACTTACCATTGACTTTCTTGTAATGGAAACTATGATGTTGGGTTATTGTGAAAAAGCACGGTCGTTATACAGAGAATGATGGAATCTAACGACGTGAAGAGGCTTCAAATCGATGTTAATATGAGGTACTGTTTGTTTGTTTTTGAATTTCGCGCAAAGCTATTCTAGAGCTATCTGCGCAAGCCGTCCTTAATTTCGCAGTGTAAAACTAGAGGGAAGGCAGCTGGTTATTACCACCAACTCTTAGGCTACTCTTTTACCAATAAATAGTGGGTTTAATATTACAACGCCCATACGGCTGAAAGGAAGAGCATGCTTGGTGTGTCGGGGGTTCGAACCCGCGATCCTCAGATTACGAGTCTAGCACCTCGCCATGTCGGACTGTATAATGTACTTAACTTTTCTATGTATGTGTATATACAAGAGTTTGCTTATGGAAGTTAACAGAGAGTCAAAGATTAGAATGCACTTTCTTCATCATCAAACTATTTTACCTCGTTATTACTGGGGCTCCCTATGTGTGTTTTTATATGTAAAATAAGTTATTTCGTTCTTTTTAAAGGTATCTTACATTCAGTTTAATTACAGACGAAGACCTAAAATTACTCAGTCTAATACAAATAGGTAGTGGAAAGTTTCAAAGCAAGTCTGAGGGTTAATCACGAGAGGTTAGCGAGTTTTTCAAACGCCAAGATTAAAAACTTAGTTATTCTGTCTTTTGTGTCTCACATGAAACTAGTATCTTAATTATACGTATGATCTCTGAAGATTCAAGACTGTTACTCAAACAAACATGTGACCAGCTGGTTGGGGGCGCTCGACTCCCAGTTTGGGAGTCGCGGGTTCGAACCCTCGTACTCTCAAACATATCTTATCCTTTCAGCCGCGGGGACGTTATAATGTAACATTCAATCCCACAGTCATAAGCGAAAGAGCAGGTCAAAAGTTGGTGGTAGGTGATGATGATTTCCTGTCTTCCATCCAGTCTAACACTACTAAATTAGAACGGCTGGCGCAGACAGCCCTCGTGTAATTTTGCACGATTTTCAAACCAAGTCAAAGAGACAAAAAATACTTAAGCACTTGTGATTGAAGCCGCTTAGAAAAGAACCTTCTAGGATCCTCTTTTCAACTTTATTTTGACGTGTATATATATATATATATTGCTCTTTCTCCTGACGGGGATTTATTTATTTAGCTTTTATCTTAGCACAAAAGATAAATATGGATTGATCCGTAATGAACATACCGAAAATACACATTGAGTTTCCTTATTCTAAACACACTTATTAACATATTTTAGCGTTGGTGCTCACTAGATGGCTAACGCGCTCGTCTGTACTTGTTGCTAGGGTATAATATACGCATGCTCAGTGTTATTAACAGTTACAAAACATGTCCACGAATGCACGTGCTTTGCTTTATAGTTCGTCCAATGGCTCGCTTTAAATTGTCATGGACGAAAACAAACAAAAAATACTTTGATCACAACCAGTTAATAGGGTTGACAAGTAGCAGCGGGTACATTTATTTATGTTTGACAGTTTAAATTTATTTTATAATAAATTAATACCTAAAATAACTGCTCTCTTTGGAATTCTAGGAATGAGGTAGACACGCTAGCTTGTAGAACGTCTGGGTATAGGTTTAGGTTTTGCTTTGAAACAAACTTAGTTATTTTCAGTGGCTTTGTTAATAAATATAATGAATGAAAATTAGACCCTGTCCTATATATCCCAAGTAAACGGTAGTAGAGCGAAACTCGAAATCCAAACAAAATAATACATGACGGTGACTATTCTTTGGACTACACCTTCCAAAGTCTAGGGTGGGAAATGTTTCGTTCTAGTTTTCAGCATTAACTCCGTATAGATTACTCAACGCCAGTACTATCTATCTATCTTACCTAAGTTATTTTTTTCTTGCCATCCTACTTGTTTTGCGTGTAAATTAGAATATTTTTATACACTCAGTTATTTTCAAGTTATTCTAACTCAGAAGTAAATAAAAAAAATGCATCTTTCTGAAAATATCTTGTTTATTTTATTACAAAATTTATGTAATGGATTATGTGCTCTCTGTTAACTACGAAGATCGAACCCCGATTGTTTGGGTAATAAACGCCGAAGAGTACTTACTAGTCAGCTATCAGGAGGACGTTTATAAAGGATACAGATGATACAGCTTGTGATTTAGTTTCTTTGTTAAATGTTTATAGTTAACTAGAAGATAAAACTTCATCCTACGTCTCGTTGTAAATTTAGGTATAATATCAGAAAGTGAAACGATGAAGATGGTTTTGTCTTGTTTGAATACATCAGAAGAAAAAAAAATCATATGCTTTTATACATAATTATTTTGCCCAAGTTTGTTTTGCTTAAATGTATCCTCAAACCCAGGAAATTTAATTTGTTTCACAATTTCATGCAGCGCTACACTAGGTCCATCTACGCCTAGTTGTCCTTAATACATAATCAAGTAACAGTTAATATTCTGTAGAACAGTGAGAGGTTCAAAGTGCGAAGCTCACTTTTTGCGGTTACGGCTCGAATCACGAATTCCCGGATTCGTAGTTTGGGCAAGCTATTCTTTACAACTCAACACGTACGACCCAATATCCTTTTTTTTTTTTTAATTATTCGAAATTGTTAATCTCATTTAATAGTAAAAACAAAATAAGTTTTTAACTTACAATATACTTTATCTATGACCTCCTAGAGGGTCAGCCACAAGTCTATGGACTTATGACAATAAAAATCGAGTTTCGACAGCTGTGGGAGGTTGAGAGGATAACCCACTGTGTAGCTTTGCGATCACAACAAACACAATTATCCATTTCTGTGAACTGTTCGTGGAATATTTTTCTTGGTTGGTGTACAGTTTACATAGAGGGCGCTGCAAAAGAGAGGCTGTAATAACGTTCCAAATATATTTTTCAGTTTGCACGTGCAACAGGTGTTTATGAACAATCGGGTCATTCCACTTACTGACTTCTTTATATGTATCCTCTGTACAGGTACATCCAAACGTCGTGTGAAACGTATCTATGTTTATACTGTAGCCAAAGCAACGCGCAGAATTTACAACAGAAGCACTTTACCGTCCTTGTTATCGCATCTCAAGACAACCGATTCCGTATAGTTATGTTTTCAATACCAACGTTTTTATTTCATGATAAAGTTCTAATTCTATCTGCTCATCAAAGGACCGAAAAATACGCTTTCTTTACGTAATTATTACATTTGTTGGTTTTATTTTTTATTTTCTCGTGTTATGTTAGTGAAGTGAATTGGTCTTTTAACGGTTGTTTACTGTTAAGCACGAAGTAGCTACTCAATGGACGATTTGTCCTGCGCCCAGCACGGATATCGAAGCCCGATCTTTAGTGTTATAATCCCACAGGCTTACTGTTAAGTCACTGGGGTGACCTTCTGAGTATCGGCTCAACAGCAATGCTTACGTTCATCTACAACAGGTTGTAGCTTATTTATCTTTACTGTTTGTTTGGTGGTTCACATTGTGTATTTGTTTCAACTTGCAAGTCTCACACTCATACTGAGTTATCGATGTTTCCACGACTCCTATGAAACAGACTGTAATATTCACTTGTTAGTAATTTACCTGATGCTTAGTTTGTGTACTGTCCACTTGTTAGTCATTCATCTAATGCTCAGTTTACGTACTTTTCACTTGCTAGTCATTCATCTAATGCTCAGTTTACGTACTTTTCACTTGCTAGTCATTCATCTAATGCTCAGTTTACGTACTTTTCACTTGCTAGTCATTCATCTAATGCTCAGTTTACGTACTTTTCACTTGCTAGTCATTCATCTAATGCTCAGTTTACGTACTTTTCACTTGCTAGTCATTCATCTAATGCTCAGTTTACGTACTTTCCACTTGTTAGTCATTCATCTAATGCTCAGTTTACGTACTTTTCACTTGTTAGTCATTCATCTAATGCTCAGTTTACGTACTTTTCACTTGTTAGTCATTCACCTAATGCTCAGGTTACGTACTGTCCACCTGTTAGTCATTCACCTAATGCTCAGGTTACGTACTGTCCACCTGTTAGTCATTCACCTAATGCTCAGGTTACGTACTGTCCACCTGTTAGTCATTCATCTGATGCTTAGTTTGTGTACTGTCTACCTGTTAGTCATTCATCTGATGCTTATCTCCAATTCTTATCTCTAAACATAGTCGTTCGTATCTCGTACCTAAGTTTAGAGAAGAAATCTGTGGTGATTGAAACGTGCTCAGAATTAGCGTGTCTTAATAATAGACGTTTCAGTATTTTTGTTTGGACAGCAACTCAAAATAAAGACTGTTATGAAACATGGTTTCAGAGAAATACAAGCAGTATTAGGGTTAAGTATCTGGTAAGCTCATTGTTAGGTCTAGACTGAGAAAGTAACTGATCTTAGGGTGGACAAGATATTGCTGAGCCTTAGTTGCAGAATATATAAAAGTTTTGTGCTGAAAAACCTGTCTGACAAATGGGGTGGTATACAAAAAAAAAACTTCTCTAATATTCGTTGCTTCGAACTAGAAAGCACTTTAAAAGATGGCTACAAAATAGTCTTAACTTTCACACCACTGGCGTAACAACAGTGTACACTGAACAGCTGAAGAAGGCATAACTGTTCTTCTGTAGTTTACCACTACCAATGTTCATACGAAAAAATAAATAATTAAATTTTATGATTTTACTAACATCTCTTTGGTGATTACATGTTACTCAGTGAAACAATTATAGAATCATTAAGCCATTTCTGTAAGATATAATTTGCTATACGTATTTATAATTGCAATATAAACAATTACACGATATCGCGAGAACTTCAACTAGCGCCAAATCTGCTATGAGATGGCGCCACATGACTATACTTGACTGTATTTTTCATCAGTGGTATAGCAAATAACAACAATAATTATAAATAATTGTAATTAATTCAACTAATCTTCCCCAACTAATGAAAAGATAAAAATACTCATATTAATATTTTTTTAGAAACACAAATAGAAGCTGTAGTATTTGATTTTATTATTTACGTCCCATAAAAAAGTACATTGTTCAGTAATAACAATATAAAGTAATTCAATCAAAATTTACAGAAGTTTTCTTAATCCATTATTTCTCGCCGCTACTTTATATGGTATTGGTATAAGTTAAATGTTAAATAGTTTTTGTATACTGGGATAAAACGCTTTTATTTCATGGTAGACATTTTATACCAGTCCTTAGTAATGTTGAGTGATAGATTTTCTGTGCTAGTCCTTTGTGAAGTTTATCTTTGAAAAAACGAAAACGTATGATAGCCTTTCTATAGTAGTTCTTAATAAAGTTTAGATTTGAAACAGACTTACGATAGACTTTCTACAACAGTTCTTAGTGAATGATTTAAACTGATCTCACGAATGGTCACAAAATTTATTGTATTTATATGTTAAAATATACTTAAATTCCACATTTTTAACCTCGCCTTAAATTTAACCCTAACTAATTAAGTGAAAATATTTAAGTCGTACGCATCTAGGGGATTAACTTAGCTCACAAAGTCGGTTGCAAGGGGAATCAGTTGAATATTCTGTGATGTCATCGTTAAGTTATTAACGGGGTTTTCCCCCAATGTGTATCGAACCTTGCACATCCATTTTATCGTGACTCGGTTTTCTAGGAAGGTTCTACAACAACGACGACAGGAAGACGAAATTTTTTTCTCGATCGTCTGTCTTACGACCCCTGTGATGACTAATGTAATTTAATCGACGTCATCAATTTCAGTTTATTTTCTCTTTAAATTACACTCTGTTAAACCGATTTTTCCCCTATATTTGAAACAAGCTATAAACTATGTGTATGTATTAATAGTGGCAAGTTTGAAACTGTGTTTTTACCTTGTTCTCTTTCTATAATTCATACATGTATGAACGTTAATTAACCGAACAACAAATGTTCGTGAACATGTTTATTTATTTTTTTAGTTTTCAAAGTTTGTTAATTGAAACTTCTGGTGTTCTTAGTTTTATATAGCTTCATAATTTATTTTACAAAAAATGCCTAAAAGAGTCAGTGCCTTATTTCTCGAAGGAAATAACATAGAACTGAACGAAATAAACAGATGGAAAATAGTCTTACCAAGAATAAAAGTACAGAAGATTAAATAATAATATATGCAGAACCATTTTTTCTTTATCTACTATTTCGTAACTGTCTTAGAAACTTATATTCGTTCGAGCAGAAGACGAAATGTTGAAGTTACACACACACGAACATAAACTTTTGGAACCATTTCAAATAAAGTTCATGAGAAGAGAAGTAGTTACATTTTAAATGAAGTATTTGATATAGCTAAATATGACGTCACACTTCAAATGTTACGTCAATATTGTCACGTTTTTCATTGGAAGACTGAGGTAAAGTAAAACCACGAGTTAGTTTCCTGTTTTACAGATAAGAATTAACGTCTAATAAAATAAGTTATATTGGTGATAGATTTCGACTGTCTGAAATATGCTACTACGTATGTAAGTTTGTATGCCACGAATATTTCACTTCTATTCTGGACAAACGTGACAACTAGCACTGAAATTTCAGAAAAGAAACAATTTGCTTTACGCTTGTAATCAGCGTACGGAACTAACTATCACCGTACTGAGTACGTAAAAAATAAGCGGTCTGTGCTTTCCGTGCGCTATGAAAGGATGTATGTGAAGCTGTTGAAGGGAGCGAGGGAAGGTCACACAGTTCCAGTTACTGTTCATATATCTCCACTCTACAGTCTGACCTGTGATGTGATGGTCCGTTTCCTGTGTTATCGCAAGTCCCAGCCTTCAAAAGCGAGTTTAGTTTTTGTCTGACAATGATTTCCTGATTAAATTGTCGGTGCCCTCAACCAACCGAATCAGATTAGTTTGTTGTTTTAAATCAAAGTTGCACAATTGGCTAATTGCACTCTGACCAATGCGGGGATTAAACACACAAAATTAATCTTATAAGCCCTCAAGGTTTCACTTCGACATCTCGAAAATCGAATCTGTCATGTTTCATACTGAATCATGTGGAAAAGCAAAGACGTTTATCTTAAAATTAACCCTACTTTCAACAGAACTAGTTTTAAACCTCAATTTAACAGAACAAATTTAATAAACAATTTGAATCAGGGAATTTTAAACCGAAATTTAATAGAATATATCTTGTAAACAACTTGAATAGAACAATATAACAAACTTATAACTTCTATAAAAATATAACTAACTATATTGTTTGTTTGTTTCGAATTTTGTTATGCTACACGAGGGCTATCTGCGTTAGCCTTCTAATTTAGCAGTATAAGGCTAAAAGCAAGGCAGCTAGTCATCAACGCCCATCGCCAACTCTTGGGCTACTCTTTTACCAATGAATAGTGGTATTAACCGTCACATTATAACGCCCCCACGACTGAAAGATCGAGCATATTTGGTATAACGGGGACTCAGATGACAAATTAAACTCCCCTTCTAACAGGCTATGTCAGACCCACTGAATAAAACATTAGAACGAATTCGTGTTTTTTAACACACGCCATCACTGTACAGTTGTAATACAGAGTTGTACGTTAACACAGACGAACACTGGTTATCACACTTATGTAATGTTAACACAATCACTAGTTTGCTGACATCCACACAAGTTATAATAATAAATTGTAATGTTAACACTCACCAGTTTGTTGACACACATAATCAATAGAATGTTAACCCAGAAAATCTCTGTCTTGTTATCACAAACATTTTAACACAATTGTTAACACACCCATGCAACGGTTAGCACATCCACCAGTGTCTTAACATGCACACGTTATGTTAATAGAGACAATCACTGTTTTGTTAATACATTCATGTAATGGTTAACACATCTACCTGTATCTTAACATGCACACGTTATGTTAACAGAGAGAATCACTGTTTTGTTAACATACACACGTTATGTTAACAGAGAGAATCACTGTTTTGTTATCACATGAATTATGTTAGTACAGATGTTCAACTTCTTGTGAACACACATGTAATTTTAATACATACAATAACTGTTTTGCCATCACACACAAGTTAGGTTAACACGTGGTTGGTTAACGTTTATTGGAGCAAAGGATACAGGCTATATCCGCCAGGCCACACAATGGCTGGTCAGTACCACATAAAAGTAAACAATGAATTGAAAAACTGTGATCAATTCGTAGCTTAGTCAGGACAACTTATAGAAACAAGATGGGCAAAGAATAATAGGCCTCATCTGTAAAAACCTTACTATGATGTTGCCCGCTCCTAGTCGACTGTCAACTGGTGCCTTCAACACTGGACTATAGTCCATATATGGGATAGGCACTGCTTTGACGGCACCAGAGTAGACGGTCTTACCTTCGGTGTCAGAGGGCTCATTTCCGCGAATATCGACGTAGCCAGGTGTCCAGAAAACTGGACACGGAAAGAATATGAAGTAAAATGTCGTTGTTGAATATTGACCAGAATAGGGTGAGAACTAATGCTAAGCGATTCCAATAGAGACCTAAGAGAGTCAGTGTAAATAGTAAAATATGTGTACTGCTTAGCTTCTACATGATCCAGAGCAAGAGAAATGGCGTACAGTGAACACAGAAATTGTAGAGAGGATCCTGCGTGCAACTATCGAATCACAACAAACCATGGCAGAGCCCACAGAGTAGCCTGATTTCGAACCATCCATATAAATAGAAATGGAATAATGGTTAAACAAAATGTTTGACAAAGAGAAGCAGTGGGAAGTCCTCAGATGACTCAAAGATAGGTCACAGGTGGGGATGATAGTAAGCCATGGTGGAATGAGCTGACCAATGGAGACAGCAACGTAATCCAATGACAAACTCAAAACTCAGCCACCTGTGCCTAGATACAGAGGCGAAAGGGAAGAATGGCAGATCGTTTATTCCGAAAGAGCATAGCTCACTGAGGAAGTTAGACACAACTCCAGGTGGGATGCTGTGGTAAGAACTGAAATTTAATGGCATACTGAAAAGAAAGTTGCAAACGTCGGAGATGAAAAGAGAGTTCGTGGGACTCAGTGTATAAACTGTGGACTGGAGATATGTGGAAAGTCCCTGTGCAGAGCCATAGTCTCAACTGTGGACTGGAGATATGTGGAAAGCCCGTGTGCAGAGCCATAGTCTCAACTGTGGACTGGAGATATGTGGAAAGTCCCTGTGCAGAGCCATAGTCTCAACTGTGGACTGGAGATATGTGGAAAGCCCGTGTGCAGAGCCATAGTCTCAACTGTGGACTGAAGATATGTGGAAAGCCCCTGTGCAGAGCCATAGTGTCAACTGTGGACTAGAGATATGTGGAAAGCCCCTGTGCAGAGCCATAGTCTCAGGTGGCGAATGGAGTCTAGCATCGTCAAGGCCGAAGTCCTCCTAGAACCATAAGCCATGGACTCATAGTCCACTTTGTAGCAAATGAGAGCACAATAGATTCTGAGCAAGGAGTATCGATCTGGTCCCCAACAAGCGGAAGAGGGGATACAGAGGATGTTCGGTGCCCTTGTACACTTAACACGTAGCAACTTGATGTGTGGAATGAAGGTCAGCTTATGGTTAAATATAAACTCCAAAAACTTTACCTCAAGGACCACGAGATGAACAATATCACTGAAATGGAGCTCTGGATCAGGGTGTATGCAAGCAGTTTTAGAGAAAGAAAAGATAAAATTGATTGTTGAGGTTCACTTCAACAAACAGCAGTGTGAAGTTGCTGCTAGATAAACCTCACACTCGACGACCAATACGAGAAGTGGAAGTTGTCGACATACAGCCCATTTGCAACACTAGAAGGAAGTTGTGTAGTGATAGCATTAATATTTATACTGAAACGTGTGACACTCAAGACCCAACCTTGCGGTAGTCCAACTTCCTGTCTACACGGGAAAGTGTAGAATCCACATGGACTTGTAATCACATGTTCAGTAAAAAGTTGTGGATGAAAATGTGTAACTGGTCACATAACCCATAGGAATGGAGGTCCTTCAAAATGTGGTACCTTACCTTCATATACTGTCGTAAGACTTTACAAGGTTAAAGAACTCAGAAACAAGATGTTCTGATCAGCTGTTTGTTATCATACACACAAACGTAATGTTAACACAGACAATCATCTGTTTGTTTTCACACACACACGTAATATTCACACAGACGATCACCTGTTTGTTACTACACACACGTACTGGTAACACAGACATTCACCTGTTTGTTTTCACACACACACGTAATATTCACACAGACAATAACCTGTTTGTTGTCACACACACACACAGAATGTTAACACAGACAATCACCTATTTATTATCACACACACAACGTAAAGTTAACACAGACATTCACCTGTTTGTTCCACACACACACGTAATATTCACACAGACGATCACCTGTTTTTTACCACACACATGTAATGTTAACACAGACTATTAACTATTTGTTTTCACACACACACACGCACGTAATGATAACATAGACATTTAATTCTTTGTTATCACACACACGCACATGTAACGTTAACACAGACTATCAACAGTTTGTTATCACACACACGTAATGAAAACACAGACAATCACCTGTTTGTTATCAAATATACACATGTAATTTTAATACAATCACCCGTTTGTTATCACACACATGTAATGTTAATATAGACAATTACTTGTTTGTTATCCCACACACACGTAATGTTAACACAAACAATCAGTTCTTTGTTATCCCCACACACACGTAATGTTAACACAGACAATCAGTTACTTGTTATCCCCCCACACACGTAATGTTAACACAGACAATCAGTTATTTGTTATCTCCCCACACACGTAATGTTAACACAGACAATCAGTTATTTGTTATCCCCCACA
This sequence comes from Tachypleus tridentatus, assembly GCF_004210375.1. Classification (NCBI taxonomy): domain Eukaryota; kingdom Metazoa; phylum Arthropoda; class Merostomata; order Xiphosura; family Limulidae; genus Tachypleus; species Tachypleus tridentatus. The sequence continues at coordinate 155,905,742 of NC_134833.1, read as the reverse complement.
CACGTAATGTTAACACAGACAATAAGTTATTTGTTATCACACACACACACATAATGTTTTGTTGTTAATTTGACTTAAAAAATTGTTGTTAATACATCATAAAGAGGTTCTAATTGGTGTTTACTTCGCCCTATGATACGTCAAACAGAGAAATTACTTGAATATATTTTCTGTCATATACCTTTATTTTCTTATAGAAGTGGAAACTCTTACTCACGCACGGTTCAGGATTCTGTATGCTATTCTTTGTTAGAAAATAGAGGCCGAAGTGATTTTCTTTTCAAGCAACCATTTTAAGTCGTGGAGTTTTTTTGTTTTTTTTTTAGTGTTTAAACATTAACAAATTTATTTTAGCTATTTGGTAATAACTTTAATTGCAGAACGTATACCAGTTATGTTCTGCGCTTATCTGTATATTCACAAATACGCTTACAAAGTCCTTGTATTATTAGGCTTAATACATTGTTAGTATTGGTTATAGTTTGTTTTTTTAATTTCGCGCAAAGCTATTCGAAGGCTATCTGCTCTAGCCGTCCGTAATTTAGCAGTGTAAGGAGGGCAGCTAGTCATCACCACCCACCTCCAACTCTTGGGTTACTCTTTTACCAACGAATAGTGGGATTGACTATCACATTATAACACCCCCACGACTGAAAGGGAGAGCATGTTTGGTGCGATGGGGATGCGAACCCGCTACCCTCAGATTACGAGTCGCACGCCTTAACCAACCTGGCCATGCCGGGCCATTGGTTATAGAAGCTATGGTGTGATTAATATATTATAATACATGCTTCTTTACTTACACTTAGAATTTCTTAAAATTAATAATAATAAACGACAACATAAAGAGTTAGTATCATAACCACCACTTTTAAGTTCTTTAACAGGTGAATGAACGAAGAAAAATATCAGTTTAAGTTCATGGCGTAAAGTAGTCTTAATACTAACAACCACTGATATTAACTGAGCCTGTCGCCAGTGAGAGGCCTTATTAGGGGTTCCGTTGCTATGGCTACTACTAGAAGTTGTTAGATTCTTAGAGAGATCGGTTACCATAACTGTTTTGTAGCGTTTTACGTAATTAAATGGTTTTGAAGAGAGGTCGTTTCTATGGCTATTGGTAACTTATTTTTGTGTTAACGTTGTTTCCGGAGTTTTTGTTACTTCGGCTGTTACTCTGCTGTCCGCGAGCTCTCTGGGGAAGGTAATAAAAAACGTTCATCCTAACTCTGTCGTGTAATCTAATATACGATATTATTATCGTTCACAAGGACACTTTTTTTTTACGACTTGAAAACGTTTCTTTCGGTTTGAAGCAAATCTACTCTGGTTGGCCGGAGCTTTGATATATGCTGTTGTAAAGTTCCACAAATGAAAGCAGTTAATAACTTATTATTTTTTTTTTTTTGAGTAATTTTCACTCAGCGCGCTTACAAGGCCTAAAGCTAGTGTTGTCTGTCTCTGGTTACCGGTTACGTGGGTATTTCGATTATTTTAGGATTCCTTCCGTTTGAATGTAGTTTTGATTCGTGATGACAAGAAACCCACTTGAAGTAAAAATATATCTCAAGACAAAAGTTTTAATACCCATACCAATCGTCTTGGAATGCGTTGTTTTGATTCCTTCTGTATTAGCGGACTGGAATTAGTTGCGGCTATATGTTCTTAGAATGGTTCTCTTTTCCGACGACTATAGAAAGATTACTGTACTTCACTCACCGTTTATACTTACAGCACTGTAAAAGAAAGATCGGAGTTAGAGATTTTCACAATTGGAAACTCAATGAACACATTTACATGCTCCCTAATGGTAGTTCAAGTTTGTTTGTTTTTTTAACAGATATCTGTTGTTCTCTTCAGGCGTTTCAAAAAATAAGAAACAAAATATTTTTTTTATTTTCTACAATTACTAAAACACGTATTAGTAAAAACTGAAAATTACAGTTTGTTTATCTATTGAAATGTCTCAAGGACGTGAAAACTTTTGAGAAATGGGTACTTTTATCGAAGAAAATGTCTCGCAACACATGATCGTTGTTCGAAATAGAGTTCATGTTGTTATCAAATGTACAGAATATTTTCCTTTTCACTGAATAAGCCAATAAACAGCGCACTATAACATATAACCGGGCAGGTCTACCGCTATAATGTCGAATTATGATTTATGTTCTTATATATTTTCTAATAACAATCTATATGTGTATTTTATTAGTATTGCGTACATAATGATACTATAGAATAAACATGGTAATGTGTACATAATGATACTATAGAATAAACATGGTAATGTGTACATAATGATACTATAGAATAAACATGGTAATGTGTACATAATGATACTATAGAATAAACATGGTAATGTGTACATAATAATACTATGGAATAAACATGGTAATGTGTACATAATGATACTATAGAATAAACATGGTATTGCGTACATAATGATACTATAGAATAAACATGGTAATGTGTACATAATGATACTATAGAATAAACATGGTAATGTGTACATAATGATACTATAGAATAAACATGGTATTGCGTACATAATGATACTATAAAATAAACATGGTAATGTGTACATAATGATACTATAGAATAAACATGGTAATGTGTACATAATGATACTATAGAATAAACATGGTATTGCGTACATAATGATACTATAGAATAAACATGGTATTGCGTACATAATGATACTATAGAATAAACATGGTAATGTGTACATAATAATACTATAGAATAAACATGGTAATGTGTACATAATGATACTATAGAATAAACATGGTATTGCGTACATAATGATACTATAGAATAAACATGGTAATGTGTACATAATAATACTATAGAATAAACATGGTAATGTGTACATAATGATACTATAGAATAAACATGGTATTGCGTACATAATGATACTATAGAATAAACATGGTAATGTGTACATAATGATACTATAGAATAAACATGGTAATGTGTACATAACGATACTATAGAATAAACATGGTAATGTGTACATAACGATACTATAGAATAAACATGGTAATGTGTACATAACAATACGATAGAATAAACATAATAATGTGTACATAACAATACGATAGAATAAACATGGTAATGTGTAATAGGTGGTAATCTATATGGTAGTTATACTAGTAATATTAGTATACATGTGAATCGTAATTTGTTCTCTCTTTTGTGTCGGAACACTATTATATTCAAGAAATATTTTTAATACAATGATATAATGATTTCAAGAAGGCCTTTAAAATATTTGATAACTGATCATTTTTTCATAAGATTGAAACCCGGATCCTCCCAACATAAAAGTTGCCCTACATAGTAATAGTGGCACACGAGTAACAGCTTATTTGTAGTGACTAATTAGTTACATATCAGTGAACAAGGCCTACTCGTGCATTTTTGTGTGGGTGTGCGAAATATGCGAATCAACTGTATAAGCTAAGCCTAATACCTCTTAAGATAATAAGAGTAAACTTCATTCTTCAATAAACATCCTATTTGTTTCTCGGTGGCTCAGCGGTGAGTTTGAGACCTTATAAATCTGGAATTCATGGTTCGATTCCCATGGCGGACAGAGCCCAGATGATCCATTATGAAGTTTTGTGCTAAAAATCAAAGAAACCTTTACTACAGGGTGGCCTGTAAGTCCTTACCCATCCATATGTTATTATGTTATATTGAATTACGCATGTATTATAAATTTGTTTCTTTTTTTTTCAGAGAAATATGGCCGATGTCAGCCCATTTACACTTGAAGAGCGTATTGTGACAAGTACGTGGGTACATGGGCGCAAGAATACAAGTGACACCACACAGATACACTGGATACATAATATATATGGATGGGTAGGGACTTACCTGTCACCCTGTAATTATTTTACGAGTTATACGGATGAAAGCAATCAAACAAATACAAAAAAAAGGTAAACATTTACCCAACATTTCAACTTAGAAAACGAAGTAAAATGAACCTCGCTTAGCAGTAAAGAAAGTTTATGCACCTTTTCAAAGTACCGTTAAATAATAGTGTTATTGACCTGAAAGTTTCTTTTGTAAGAAACAAACTATATAATTGCATACCCTGCCTTTTATCTTCTGATAGAGTATAAACTTAAATAACGAAGTGTAATCTCTACCCAGTCACTGATATGAAGAAAATATTTTTTAACACATAACACACCCGAGCCTATAAAGTGATATGTCTTCTTGCGAAAGGGTAATAACCTATGAGAAGAGAAATGTTCTTATGATGATAAGCAAAATCAGCACATTTCTATTTATGTTACTTACCTATTTACGCATTTAAGTTACATCACTAGTAAATATTAGGTTCGTGAGACAAACCAAGGGCTTCGTGTCTGTGTTAAAGTTTTAGGGCGGATTTTACCGAGAGAAAAAAAGTATTCATATTATTAATGTTCAACGAATTAATATAATAACACAGTTAGTCACGAACGTTGTCTCGGCGATTAATTTTCGCGCAAAAGAAAAATTTAGGCCTACGTGTAATAACGTGATTATCTTTAGGCTTATACTTAAAACGTGATTATATGTATGAATTTTCCACTGTTCCATGTTACAATTTATAGAATGGAAGTATTATGGAATAAGTTTTTTGTCGGAATTACCAAAACAAAGAAAAGCAGATATTCTGTCATTCTTCTGGATTCTACTATATTATTAAAAGTTAGACCTAAAACCGAAAAATTGGTTAGATACACAATTTTTAACTCAAATGGTTCATTAATAACAAAGAAATATTATAACAGCGATTAGTTTATGTTTTTAGGGCCAAACAAATATTTAGGTTTTATAGTGATGCATGTTTTAAAATGTTTGGAAGTATATGTATGGCTCATTAAAACGCTGATTTGGTTGAAAATCACAACCATAGATTAATCACCTACAATTATTTGATTGATTATTTTGTACACCTAAATATTAAAATACTGCGTAAAACATATAGGATTTGAAAATCTTGAAACTTAAGTTCTACCCATTCATATGTCCTTATTACAAATACATAAGAATGGACAATTGACATATACTGATATCGAGAAATGTCAATTATAAAGTAGTGCTCTAGCATTACACTATAAAAACGATTTTGTACTCTGTATCTTACTTAATTTTACTATTTTATTACCGAAACAGATTTAACATATATATTGGAACATAATGTGTGTTTTTTTATTATAAATATAATTTTGTATTGTTAACTGAGCAAAAATCATGTAGAGCTAACTTAAATTTTTTTTGGTGGCCGAGCTTTAAGAGTTATGGTCGAAAATAACGTTAAAAGTGAGCGTACCCAAAACTCTGATGAAGTTATATATCCTAATTTTTATAAGGAAGAACGTAATAACAGTACATTTAATTAACTACGTTCATTACTGGTTTGTTCTTAAGTTAATAATGATCCATAAAGTTACTACTATGTGTTTATTTTACACTTTCGTAAAGTATAGTTTGCTCTTCATCCCATGTATTACACTATGTGACACAAATTTTGTTCCTGGATAGTTTGTGTTATTTCTTAATTGCTTATGTTGTAAAAGTACAGAAAATGGCCAGTATTCCTTCCAAACTTTGCTTTTGTGATCTGGATAATGAAATTTAGAAATTAACCTATTTTTTATGTAAAAACAGGAAAATTTACACATTTTCATTTACATTAGGTCTGAATAAAACAACATATGAATCAAGATTTACATGTATTTATTCTAAAGTTATATAAAAATAAACAAAAATGTTTATAAGTGAGTAGTTTTTCGAGATTTGTGACTTAATGTAAATCATTTTCACATATCAGCCTCTAAATATAGTCTCTCATCATGTTTTCGTTATACGCTCCTAGGTCACAAAAACGAAGTTTGAAGAGAAAAATAGATCTTTTCCATTTACTTTAGGCATAAGCAATTGGGAAATAACACTTTCTGTCCAGGAACAAGAAAAAGTAAAAATTTTGTTACATACTGTTATTTATTCGGTTATGTCATACCCTAATGAGGTCGGACCTAACCTAACGATTCGTGTATCGTATTATGGATCTGACGGTCCATGGTAAAACGGACGTGGACAACGCCCCCTCCCCAGCTAACTCTTCACTAAGCTGCCTTCCTTTGGTCCAGTCTATCAGTTCAAAATTAGGGACGGACACAGACACACAACTCTTATGTATCTTACGCGAATTTTCAGAACAAACAAACCATTCTACAGTACGGTGGAAACGTTTCGTTCACCAACTTTACTGGTTTTGTTTTCAACATAAGCCGCCACTATGACAAAGGTAGGTTTAGACAAATCAGATAAAAAATTAATTAATTAAATACATGTATACACAAAATATCTTTATTTCTTGTTTTAGCACATATGCAACAATTAAACATAAAGGATGTCTGCCTATCTAAATATTTAATATAGCACATTTCTTTTAGATCGATGTGTGTATTTTCTGATAGCAAAGCCACATGGGGTTGCTGAGTTCACTGAGGAGAACTGAATCCGTGAATTTAACATTGTAAATCCCTAAACTTACCGCTGTACCAGCGGGAGATGTGTAGTTCGGGGTCGATTGTAAAATTACAACTTGCGTGACTTATTCTCGTAATAGGAGCATAATATTAGTTCTGACAAGCCAATGGATTAAAAACAAGTCATTCTGGAGGGAGCGTGTTTCTGATCAATAAAACAACAAGCAACTTTTAAGCGATCGCATCCGGGATTTTTGAATAACTTTCTGAATTACTCTCATTCGGATTACAAAATAGTTCAGTGAAAGAATTCGAGAGGGCCTAAAGTCACTGTGATACCGTTCACATTAATTGATGTGTTAGCGTAAGCTTCAACATTTCCCGAGTTTGCGCAACCTCGTGACGTCACCGATCACAACTCTCGATTTCCATGGAAAACGTCTGTTGTCGTACGAATTTGGTCATTGTCTTAATCCTAATAAACAACAACTGTTTAACGGATATGAGTTTTGAAACACACAGCTAACAAATAATTAATGACCTTGATAGTCATAGCTTATTTCAGAAAAACATGTCTTCACGTTGAACACTTTTCCAGCAACTCACATCTGGTCTGCCAAAAATTTAGGTAATTTAAATCGTTTCTAGCTTAAGTCTTCTCAGTTGGAATGGTGGAAGAAGACGGAACTAAATGATTTGAGTTATTAAATAGAGTAAATGTTCCCCCAAAACAAAAAGTTTAACCTCTAAGAAACTCCAAACCAATATCCTCTAGAGCCCCATTGAAAGTTCTGTGCCCCCGCATTGAAATATGGCTTAGCATTCTGACAACTTGTTTTGCCTGTTTGGAATTAAGCACAAAGCTACAAAGTGGGTTATCTGGGTTCTGCCCACCACGGGTATCGAAACCCGGTTTTTAGCGGTTAAGCCCGCAGACATACCACTGTGCCACTGGGGGGCGTGCATCTTGTGAGAGTTTGTTTACTAAAGTGGAATAGAAATGTCGAGTGATTAATTATAATTTATGAATGAACAATGTAATTCTTGGGATAACAGGTGACATGTTGGAAATAGGTGAAACAGACGGAGAGAAAACACACGTATCGTATAACTTCTTGATACCTTGGACAAACAACTTATATATGCGACTCACTCCTTACCACAACAACCAGACAAGACTGGTCGTTTAACTGACCGCTAAACTAAAGATGAGAAACTATAAGGAATATCCCTCACCCCTTCATTTCACGATTAATAATAATTGTTAAGCGATTTCTTCTACTTTCAGTAGCAGTTAAATAAATGCCCGACTAATTATTAGAAACAACAGATTTCCTCACATACTGACCAACGTCACAAAATCTGTATGACGTAGAATTAACGTAATATTTCTGTTGTGTCAGTCACGTGACACACAGTCCGTGCAATACATGAATATATTTAAAGTACGTAAATCTCAGAAAAGTGACATCATTCTAAACATGTTTGTAGGCTTAAGGACACCTTGTGAGTCAATAGCACGCTTCCTTCCTTTTGCTTACCTTGGAAAAGAAACCGAAACCACCATCTCTAGTTTCCACGCATTTGAAATAAACCGATAAATTCATTTCGTGAACAGGATATGACAAAGAATAGATAACCGAAGATAATCAGTTATTTCTGGAACATACTACCACATCCATAGGATTTCATAAGAGTAGATTCACACTATTTTGTACCACTGCATACTTGTCTTTTTTGTGACTTTAGAACAACTTGTGTAATTACGATTTTGATTCGTTAGGAGAGTGAATTTAGAGCCGCCTCAAGAGATTAGAATATAGTTACTAACTGGCCCTTATTTGTAGTCGTGGTTCATTTTTAATAGATGTGACAAGTGTCATCTATATCACGTACTGTGGGGTAAAATTAGGGTAAAATAATTCTTATGAAATCTTTCAGAAGTCAGTCCCCAGGTGGTGGGACTTCAAAGAAGTATAGTGTATACAAATCACTCTTACAATAACTTGAAACAAGTATAGCGTATACAACTCACTTTTACAGAAACTTGAAACAAGTACAGTGTATACAACTCACTTTTACAAAAACTTGCAACAAGCACAGTGTTTTCAACTCACTTTTACAAAAGCTTGAAACAAGTATAGTGTATACAACTCACATTTACAGTAACTTGAAACAAGTACAGTGTATACAACTCATATTTACAAAAACTTGCAACAAGCACAGTGTTTTCAACTCACTTTTACAAAAGCTTGAAACAAGTATAGTGCATACAACTCACTTTTACAAAAACTTGCAACAAGCACAGTGTTTTCAACTCACTTTTACAAAAGCTTGAAACAAGTATAGTGTATACAACTCACTTTTACAAAAACTTGCAACAAGCACAGTGTTTTCAACTCACTTTTACAAAAGCTTGAAACAAGTATAGTGTATACAACTCACTTTTACAAAACTTGAAACAAGTATAGTGTATACAACTCACATTTACAAAAACTTGCAACAAGCACAGTGTATACAACTCACTTTTACAGAAACTTGAAACAAGTATAGTGTATACAACTCACTTTTACAGAAACTTGAAACAAGTATAGTGTATACAACTCACATTTACAGAAAATTGAAACAAGCACAGTGTTTTCAACTCACTTTTACAAAAGCTTGAAACAAGTATAGTGTATACAACCCACTTTTACAAAAACTTGCAACAAGCACAGTGTTTTCAACTCACTTTTACAAAAGCTTGAAACAAGTATAGTGTATACAACTCACTTTTACAAAAGCTTGAAACAAGCATAGTGTATACAACTCACATTTACAAAAACTTGCAACAAGCACAGTGTATACAACTCACTTTTACAGAAACTTGAAACAAGTATAGTGTATACAACTCACATTTACAGAAAATTGAAACAAGTATTGTGTATACAACTCACTTTTACAGAAACTTGAAACAAGTATAGTGTATACAACTCACTTTTACAAAAACTTGCAACAAGCACAGTGTTTTCAACTCACTTTTACAAAAGCTTGAAACAAGTATAGTGTATACAACTCACATTTACAGTAACTTGAAACAAGTAGAGTGTATACAACTCACTTTTACAGAAACTTGAAACAAGTATAGTGTATACAACTCACATTTACAGAAAATTGAAACAAGTATTGTGTATACAACTCACTTTTACAGAAACTTGAAACAAGTATAGTGTATACAACTCACTTTTACAAAAACTTGCAACAAGCACAGTGTTTTCAACTCACTTTTACAAAAGCTTGAAACAAGTATAGTGTATACAACTCACATTTACAAAAACTTGCAACAAGCACAGTGTTTTCAACTCAATTTTTATACAAAAGCTTGAAACAAGTATAGTGTATACAACTCACATTTACAGTAACTTGAAACAAGTACAGTGTATACAACTCACTTTTACAAAAACTTGCAACAAGCACAGTGTTTTCAACTCACTTTACAAAAGCTTGAAACAAGTATAGTGTATACAACTCACATTTACAGTAACTTGAAACAAGTATAGTGTATACAACTCACTTTTACAGAAACTTGAAACAAGTATAGTGTATACAACTCACATTTACAGAAAATTGAAACAAGTACAGTGTATACAACTCACTTTTACAAAACTTGCAACAAGCACAGTGTTTTCAACTCACTTTTACAAAAGCTTGAAACAAGTATAGTGTATACAACTCACTTTTACAAAAACTTGCAACAAGCACAGTGTATACAACTCACTTTTACAGAAACTTGAAACAAGTATAGTGTATACAACTCATATTTACAGAAAATTGAAACAAGTATTGTGTATACAACTCACTTTTACAAAAACTTGCAACAAGCACAGTGTTTTCAACTCACTTTTACAAAAGCTTGAAACAAGTATAGTGTATACAACTCACTTTTACAAAAACTTGCAACAAGCACAGTGTATACAACTCACTTTTACAGAAACTTGAAACAAGTATAGTGTATACAACTCACATTTACAGAAAATTGAAACAAGTACAGTGTATACAACTCACTTTTACAAAAACTTGCAACAAGCACAGTGTTTTCAACTCACTTTACAAAAGCTTGAAACAAGTATAGTGTATACAACTCACTTTACAAAAACTTGCAACAAGCACAGTGTATACAACTCACTTTTACAGAAACTTGAAACAAGTATAGTGTATACAACTCATATTTACAGAAAATTGAAACAAGTATTGTGTATACAACTCACTTTTACAGAAACTTGAAACAAGTATAGTGTATACAACTCACATTTACAGTAACTTGAAACAAGTACAGTGTATACAACTCACTTTTACAAAAACTTGCAACAAGCACAGTGTTTTCAACTCACTTTTACAAAAGCTTGAAACAAGTATAGTGTATACAACTCACATTTACAGTAACTTGAAACAAGTATAGTGTATACAACTCACTTTTACAGAAACTTGAAACAAGTATAGTGTATACAACTCACATTTACAGAAAATTGAAACAAGTACAGTGTATACAACTCACTTTTACAAAACTTGCAACAAGCACAGTGTTTTCAACTCATTTTTACAAAAGCTTGAAACAAGTATAGTGTATACAACTCACATTTACAGTAACTTGAAACAAGTATAGTGTATACAACTCACTTTTACAGAAACTTGAAACAAGTATAGTGTATACAACTCACATTTACAGAAAATTGAAACAAGTACAGTGTATACAACTCACTTTTACAAAAACTTGTAACAAGCACAGTGTATACAACTCACTTTTACAGAAACTTGAAACAAGTATAGTGTATACAACTCACATTTACAGAAAATTGAAACAAGTATTGTGTATACAACTCACTTTTACAGAAACTTGAAACAAGTATAGTGTATACAACTCACTTTTACAAAAACTTGCAACAAGCACAGTGTTTTCAACTCACTTTACAAAGCTTGAAACAAGTATAGTGTATACAACTCACATTTACAGTAACTTGAAACAAGTAGAGTGTATACAACTCACTTTTACAGAAACTTGAAACAAGTATAGTGTATACAACTCACATTTACAGTAACTTGAAACAAGTATAGTGTATACAACTCACAACTTGAAACAAGTATAGTGTATACAACTCACATTTACAGAAAATTGAAACAAGTATAGTGTATACAACTCACTTTTACAAAAGCTTGAAACAAGTATAGTGTATACAACTCACTTTTACAAAAGCTTGAAACAAGTATAGTGTATACAACTCACTTTTACAAAAGCTTGAAACAAGTATAGTGTATACAACTCACTTTTACAGAAACTTGAAACAAGTATAGTGTATACAACTCACATTTACAGAAAATTGAAACAAGTATAGTGTATACAACTCACTTTTACAAAAGCTTGAAACAAGTATAGTGTATACAACTCACTTTTACAAAAGCTTGAAACAAGTATAGTGTATACAACACACTTTTACAAAAGCTTGAAACAAGTATAGTGTATACAACTCACTTTTACAAAAGCTTGAAACAAGTATAGTGTATACAACCCACATTTAGAGAAACGTGAAACAAGTATAGTGTATAAAAGCCACCCTTACAGAAACTTCAAAAACGTATCCCTTATACAACCCACATTTGTAAAATTTTGAAAAAGTATATATATATACAACCTACCTTTTCAGAAACGTGAAATAATTATACTGTATACAACTTACATTTACAGATCGGTATAACAAATATACTGTAAACAACCAAATTTACAGAAACTTGAAACAAGTATAGTGTATACAACTCACTTTTACAAAAACTTGCAACAAGCACAGTGTTTTCAACTCACTTTTACAAAAGCTTGAAACAAGTATAGTGTATACAACTCACATTTACAGAAAATTGAAACAAGTATTGTGTATACAACTCACTTTTACAAAAACTTGCAACAAGCACAGTGTTTTCAACTCACTTTTACAAAAGCTTGAAACAAGTATAGTGTATACAACCCCCATTTTCTGAAACTTGAAACAAGTATAGTGTATTCAACACATCACTACAGTAAAAACAATCAATAATACTGTATATAACCTACCTTTACATTAACAAGAAATAATTCTACTAAATAGAACACACGTTTACAGAGACTTGAAACCCTATATTGTATGCAGCCCAAATGTAGAGAAACTTCAAGCAAGTATACTGTTTACAACCCACACTTATAGAAGTTTCAAACAATTATACTGTATACAACCTACCTTTACAGAAACTTCAAACAAATATACTGCATACAATCCACATTTACAGAAACTTAAAACAATTATACTACAGAGAATCCACATTTACAGAAACTTGAAACACGTTTAATGTATATAAACTTTATTTATAGAAACGTGAAACAAGAATAGGGTATAGAAACCACATTTACAGAGACGTGAAACGTGTACCGCGTATACAACCTGCCTTTAAAGAAACCTGAAATTATTTTGCTGTATTCAAAAGACATTTAGAGAAACGTGAAACTTGTATACTAGCAGTATACAACCCACATTTACAAAACCACAAAAAGGTATACTGTATACAAACCACCATTATAGTATACTGTATACAAACCACCATTATAGTATACTGTATACAAACCACCATTATAGTATACTGTATACAAACCACCATTATAGTATACTGTATACAATGCACCATTATAGTATACTGTATACAAACCACCATTATAGTGTACTGTATACAAACCACCATTATAGTATACTGTATACAAACCACCATTATAGTATACTGTATACAAACCACCATTATAGTATACTGTATACAAACCACCATTATAGTATACTGTATACAATGCACCATTATAGTATACTGTATACAAACCACCATTATAGTATATATACTGTACACAAAACCAACCATTATGTATACAAAACCACATTATTATACTGTTATACAATGCACCATTATATACTGTATACAAACCACCATTATAGTATACTTATACAAAACCACCATTATAGTACTGTATACAAACCAACCATTATAGTATACTGTATACAAACCACCATTATAGTATACTGTATACAAACCACCATTATATGTATATACTGTATACAAACCACCATTATAGTATACTGTATACAAACCCACCATTATAGTATACTGTATACAAACCACCATTATAGTATACTGTATACAAACCACCATTATAGTATACTGTATACAAACCACCATTATAGTATGCTGTATACAAACCACCATTATAGTATACTGTATACAAACCACCATTATAGTATAATGTATACAAACCACCATTATAGTGTACTGTATACAAACCACCATTATAGTATAATGTATACAATGCACCATTATAGTATAATGTATACAAACCACCATTATAGTATACTGTATACAAACCACCATTATAGTATAATGTATACAAACCACCACTATAGTATACTGTATACAAACCACCATTATAGTATAATGTATACAATGCACCATCATAGTATACTGTATAAAAATCACCATTATAGTATACTGTATACAAACCAACCATTATAGTATACTGTATACAAACCACCATTATAGTATACTGTATACAAACCACCATTATAGTATACTGTATACAAACCACCATTATAGTATACTGTATACAATGCACCATTATAGTGTACTGTATACAAACCACCATTATAGTGTACTGTATACAAACCACCATTATAGTATACTGTATACAAACCACCATTATAGTATACTGTATACAATGCACCATTATAGTGTACTGTATACAAACCACCATTATAGTATACTGTATACAAACCACCATTATAGTATACTGTATACAAACCACCATTATAGTATACTGTATACAAACCACCATTATAGTATAATGTATACAATGCACCATTATAGTATACTGTATACAAACCACCATTATAGTATACTGTATACAAACCACCATTATAGTATACTGTATACAAACCACCATTATAGTATACTGTATACAAACCACCATCATAGTGTACTGTATACAAACCACCATTATAGTGTACTATATACAAACCACCATTATTGTATACTGTATACAAACCACCATTATAGTATACTGTATACAAACCACCATTATAGTGTACTGTATACAAACCACCATTATAGTGTACTGTATACAAACCACCATTATAGTGTACTGTATACAACGCACATTTACAGAAACTTGAAACATGTATACTTTATACAACACAAATTTACAAAAAGTTGAAACAAGTATAGTGTATGTAAACCATTTTTATAGATCTTTAAACAAGTATAATGTATTCAACCCTACATTTACAGGAACTTAAAACCTTACACTGAAACTTGAAACAAGAAGAATCAATTTATACTGTATAGTGGTATACAAAATACATTTACAAGAACTTAAAACAACTGAAACTTATACTGTATACAACCCACATTTACTGGAACTTAAAACAAGTATACTATTATACAACCCACATTTACTGAAACTTGAAACAAGATTACTAGTAGTATACAACCCACATTTACTGAAACTTGAAACAAGATTACTAGTAGTATACAACCCACATTTACTGAAACTTGAAACAAGATTACTAGTGGTATACAACCCACATTTACTGAAACTTGAAACAAGATTACTAGTAGTATACAACCCACATTTACTGAAACTTGAAACAAGATTACTAGTGGTATACAACCCACATTTACTGAAACTTGAAACAAGATTACTAGTAGTATACAACCCCATTTGAAGAAACTTCGAACAAGTGTAGTGTATACAACCCATCTCTACAGAAACGTGAAACAGTTATGCTGCATACATCTGACATTTACGCAAGCTTGTGATAAGAATACTGTACACAACTCATATTTATAGGAACTAGAAACAACTATAGTGTATTCACACCACGCTTAGAGTAATTACAAATAAATATTCTGTACATACATTTGAAAGAGGTATACTGTATACAACCTACAGTTACTGAAACTTGAAACAAGTATACAAGTAGTATACAACCCACATTTACAGAAACTTAGAAAAGTGCAGTGTATACATCCCACCATTATTGAATGTTGAAATAACTATACTTTGTACAACCCACATTTACAGAAACATGAAACACGTGTATTAGTAGTATACAACCTTCATTTACAGAAACATGAAACACGTGTATTAGTAGTATACAACCTTCATTTAGAGAAAACTAAAACACGTGTATTAGTAGTATACAACCTTCATTTACATAAACATGAAACACGTGTATTAGTAGTATACAACCCACATTTACATAAACATGAAACACGTGTATTAGTAGTATACAACCCACATTTACAGAAACATGAAACACGTGTATTAGTAGTATACAACCCACATTTACAGAAACATGAAACACGTGTATTAGTAGTATACAACCCACATTTACAGAAACATGAAACACGTGTATTAGTAGTATACAACCCACATTTACAGAAAAATGAAACACGTGTATTAGTAGTATACAACCCACATTTACAGAAACATGAAACACGTGTATTAGTAGTATACAACCCATATTTACAGAATCATGAAACACGTGTATTAGTAGTATACAACCCTCATTTACAGAAACATGAAACACGTGTATTAGTAGTATACAACCCACATTTACAGAAACATGAAACACGTGTATCAGTAGTATACAACCTTCATTTACAGAAACATGAAACACGTGTATTAGTAGTATACAACCCACATTTACAGAAACATGAAACACGTGTATCAGTAGTATACAACCCACATTTACATAAACATGAAACACGTGTAGTAGTAGTATACAACCCACATTTACATAAACATGAAACACATGTATTAGTAGTATACAACCTTCATTTACATAAACATGAAACACATGTATTAGTAGTATACAACCCACATTTACATAAACATGAAACACGTGTATTAGTAGTATACAACCCACATTTACATAAACATGAAACACGTGTATTAGTAGTATACAACCCACATTTACAGAAACATGAAACACGTGTATTAGTAGTATACAACCCACATTTACATAAACATGAAACACGTGTATTAGTAGTATACAACCTTCATTTACATGAACATGAAACACGTGTATTAGTAGTATACAACCCACATTTACAGAAACATGAAACACGTGTATTAGTAGTATACAACCCACATTTACAGAAACATGAAACACGTGTATTAGTAGTATACAACCCACATTTACAGAAACATGAAACACATGTATTAGTAGTATACAACCCACATTTACATAAACATGAAACACATGTATTAGTAGTATACAACCCACATTTACATAAACATGAAACACGTGTATTAGTAGTATACAACCTTCATTTACACAAGCTTCAAACAAATATTGTGTACAGAACCTACATTAAGATAAACTTGAAACAAGTGTAGAGTATAGAACCCACTTCTACAGAAACTTGAAAGAATTATGCTTCATAAAAGGCACATTTATGGGAACTTAAAACAAGTATACTGTATACAACCCACATATATAAAACTTTGAAACAATTATACTATATTGAAACTACATTTAGAGAAACTTGAAATAATGCTTGTGTATAAAACCAGCCGTTGCAGAAACTTAAAAGAAGTATAGTGTATACAACCTACCATTAGAGAACCTTGAAACAAGAATACTGTACACAACCCACATTTACAGAACATGAAACAGGTATAGTGTATACAACCTACATTTCGAGATACTTGAAACCACTATACTGTATACAATTCACATTTAGAGAAACTTGAAACAAGCATATTAGTAGTAAACAACCCACTTTTATAGAAACTTGAAACGAGTATAGTGTATACAACACAGATTTACAGAACATGAAACAACTACTGTGTATACAACCCAAATACACAGAATTTTGAAACAAGTACAGTGTATACAACTCGCCTTTACAGAAATTTGATACATGTATACTGTACATTTGGTGAGGGTAGGCTGTATACTGTACGTTCGGTGAGTGTAGGCTGTATACTGTAGATTTGTTTCTAGTTACTGTAAGATAGGTTGAATGCACTACACTTGTTTCAACTTTCTGTAAAGGTTGGTTGCATACACTGTACTTGTGTTTGATATACCTAATAACCCTGAATTCAACACCACGTGTGTGCGTGTAAATTAAACATACATAATGGGTAGTTACAGTAGGATTGTTATTGCCCCCTTGTACGTGGTCAGGGGCCGGCATGGTCTAGCGCGTAAGGCGTGCGACTCGTAATCCGAGGGTCGCGGGTGCGCGCCCGCGTCGCGCCAAACATGCTCGTCCTCCCAGCCGTGGGGGCGTTATAATGTGACGGTCAATCCCACTATTCCTTGGTAAAAGAGTAGCCCAAGAGTTGGCGGTGGGT
Source organism: Tachypleus tridentatus (assembly GCF_004210375.1). Lineage (NCBI taxonomy): Eukaryota > Metazoa > Arthropoda > Merostomata > Xiphosura > Limulidae > Tachypleus > Tachypleus tridentatus. The sequence continues at coordinate 155,887,844 of NC_134833.1, read as the reverse complement.
GGTGATGACTAGCTGCCTTCCCTCTAGTCTTACACTGCTAAATTAGGGACGGCTAGCACAGATAGCCCTCGAGTAGCTTTGTGCAAAAAACAAACAAACCATGCGGTCAGTAGTTCGGTGACAGGGACATTGTTACTTCTTTTGGACAGCACTGAAAAAGTTGCGACACGACTTCACAATTATAGGGTAAGGTTTGTTTGTTTTTTAATTTTGCACAAAGCTACTCGAGGGCTATTTGTGCTAGCCGTCCCTAATTTAGCAGTGTAAGACTAGAGGGAAGGCAGCTAGTCATCACCACCCACCGCCAACTCTTGGGCTACTCTTTTACCAATGAATAGTGGGATTGAGCGTCACATTATAACGCCCCCACGGCTGATAGGGAGAGCATGTTTAGTGCGAGCGGGATTCGAACCCACGACCCTGAGACTGCGAGTCGAACGCTTTAACCCACCTGGCCATGCCGGACCTTATAGGGTAAGGAGATTTTTAAATAATATTTAAATATATCAATTTGTTTGTTTGTTTTGAATTAAGCACAAAGCTACACAATGGGCTATCTGTACTCTGCCCACCACGGGTATCGAAACCCGGCTTTTAGTGTGTAAGTCCGCAGACATACCACTGTGCCACTGGGGGGCAAATATATCATTAATAAATACTTATCTATAGTTACAAGTTTCGTTTTGTAACAGTGGCATCTATCAGGCCCACAGTTTTTATATCCTTGGCTTAAAATTTAAATTTACATTATTATACATGTTTGTCAGTTCTCTTTCATCGGTTTCATCTCTTGCTCACAAACCTCGCGCTACTGATAACAAATGCATAACGTCGGACTGATCTCACATTTCTGCATGTTCTTAACAGTTTAAGATATAAGTCCGCGTTATTAAGTTACAATTTAACCCCTTTACATCGGTTTCATCACCTACCGACAACTCTCGCATTACCAATAACAACTGTATGACGTAGGAATTATGTTACGTTTCTAGAGTCTGTATTAATGAGTTTTAAGGTTGAGTTATTCTGAAAATAAAATATGTTTTCCAGACTGTCCTATATATAAAAGCTGTTTGTAAATCAGCGACACACTGTTGTGAGAAACAAATGATTTTTTTTATACCTCACGTGGCCGCATAGATATTTAGGTTTCACGCTTCGCTGTATTAGGCTTAACTATTACGTAACGTTTACTGCTTCAGTGATAGCGCGGAACGTCTTTTCATGTGCCATTATAACTAAGAAACGAACCGTATTTCAAATGGAGCTTAAGAAACGATTAAGGAACCAGTTAAAAGTCTAATGAATCATCCGCCTTCATGTTATTTTCGCCCACGGAGGGGCGACAGTATTGCAATCGGGTCATTTGTGTATGTGTGTGTTTCCTCGCGCATTTTTCGAAAACTAATATCCTTATACGAACCAATCTTTTACAGAAGATGGGAAGTCAGTATGGGACGGTCTTCCTATAACTTGGGTCGGATTCAAATGCAGATCTGGATTCAGGATCACTTTGAAGCATTATCCGGTTAATTTGTTTGTTTGTTTGTTTTTGAATTTCGCACAAAGCTACTCGAGGGCTATCTGTGCTAGCCGTCCCTAATTTAGCAGTGTAAGACTAGAGGGAAGGCAGCTAGTCATCACCGCCCACCGCCAACTCTTGGGCTAATCTTTTACCAACGAATAGTGGGATTGACCGTCACATTATAACACCCCCACGGCTGAAAGAGCGAGCATGTTTGGCGCGACCGGGATGCGAACCCGCGACCCTCAGATTACGAGTCGCACGCCTTAACACGCTTGGCCATGCCGGTCCTATCCGGTTAATAACTCTGTAAAGTGTGAAAAGATTTCATGGACACATTAAGGTTGAGGTTCATCATTCTTCATAAAATGATACGGATCGTTGATCATTCTGGATCTGAGAAGGATTTTCAAGGGTTAAACTTAACGTTATCTGATATAAGCGCATTCAATCTTCAAAAGGAACGCTGGGAATCCCTCAAATTACTCTTGTTTTTCGAGGTGTCGTTTTCCAGGGACACGAGCCAGTAACTTTCACTTATTTGCAACACTTTAAAATCGATCATTATAAATATCCGTACCTTTAGAAGGACTTTTCTTTCTAAGTTGAGACCGCTCTTTAACCAGATATCTTGGTGTACATCAACAAAGTTGTGGCACAACTCATGCAGACTGAGAAATAGTGCAGATGTTCCAATCACGCGGAATGCCAAGATGTTTTACTTTTAACTTATAAGCACAATGTCAGTAAATAGTGTAAGTACTGCTAGTATGAACAACAAAATAATATATTACAGAACAAATAAAATTTGTATCCTAAGTATTCCTCCCGACATAACCAAGTGGTTCGGGCGTTCGACTCACAATCTGAAGGGTCGTGATTTCGAATTCTCGTCACACCAAACATGCTCGTCCTTTCAGAAGTGGGGGCGTTATAATGTGACGGTCAATCCTTCTATTTGTTAGTAAAAGAGTAGCCCAAAAGTTGGCGGTGGGTGGTGATGACTAGCTGCCTTCCCTTTAGTCCTTCATTGCTAATTTAGGGACGACAAGTGACAAGTGTAAATATTTTGAATAAGTTACGGTTCGTATCATATCGTTAGATTAGTCTTAAAAAGTTCTATGATACTTCTGTTATGACTGAATTCGACTTCTCACGTGAAACTCACGAGAAACTTTTGATCTTTCCTTGAACGAAAGGGTTAAGTAGGAGTTTAGTAGTTAACAAATATAACCTTGAAGTGATAAATGAAACCTTTAAAAGTTAAATTCTCAGGTATGCTTCGAAATACTTACCTGACAGAGGATAACCCGGGTTTTAATACTAAAATACAATAAAGAAAGAAAGCTAAGCTGCTCAAGGCACCTACCTCGTGCATATGACCTGGAACAATACACGTCCGAGTGTAGGAACGTGGAGGTTCCAGGCAATTACATAATTCGCCGACAGAAAAAGGAATTGTTAACTGTTAGACATCACAAGTGACGTCACAACTATCTTTTCTGTATTAAACACAATTAATGACCAATCAGTGGAATCTATTACCTCACGCGTAAGTTTTTTGTTTTTTTTAATTTCGCGCAAAGCTATTCGAAGGTCTATCTGTGTTAGCCGTTCCTAATTTAGCAGTGTAAGACTAGAGGGAAGGCAGCTAGTCATCACCACCCACCACCAACTCTTGGGCTACTCTTTCACCAGCGAATAGTGGGATTGACCGTCACATTATAAAGCCCCCACGGCTGAAAGGGCAAGCATGTTTGGTGCGACCGGGATTCGAACCCGCGACCCTCAGATTACGAGTCGAACGCCCTAACCACCTGGTTATGCCAGGCTAACAAAAGTAAAAACAACGTTATAAAAACGAGAAAATAACACGCGTTCACAAGAATTACATCCTTCATTTACAATGGAGTTAGATTAACAATTCGTATTTCTACGTGGAAGTGAGTGATCGTAGTTCAATTAGCCATGTAGGTCCACAAATACATTGGTGTACTCAACCAGTAAGTCACTAAGACTTTGTAAATGTGCTGAAGGTAGATAAATGATAAAATCAGCACATGTGCTGATAACTGAGTATTCACTATTGGTAACATAGCATTTACCATCATCGATAGCACTGGCTACCTCTACTTCCCTTGATATTCTGATGGTTATTACATAAAGAAACTGAACTGCTAATCATGGGTTATTGCAAAGCAACACAAATGTTTTGTTCCTTAACACTGTCTGTGTTATTGGAGATATAACTGTACATCTTAGGTGTTGGCAAAACATTCAAATTACACTGCACTACTCGCCAAACCTTGTCCATAATTAACTACCACAAAACGTGTGTACGTAGAAATTTTATAGATTCCCCCATAAAGCACACACGTGCAATCCCCCTTCCCCAGGTTGGTTGTATTTGACATTGGATTTTTTTCCCATCCAGACTCTTCACGCCTGTTGCAAAATTAAAGCTGGCATATAGTTTCTGTAGTATGTTAACAATAGTAATGGCAGAACTAACATTTGTTATCTTTTTCCTGTACTTCATGCAATTTGAGCTTCAGTAAAAGCAGCCACAACTTACTTCTAATAATCTTCCACCTGTCATGCTCTTGGTCTTGATGGAGGTATCCACTTATCTTGTTGGCCAGCATGATATAAGCAATTCTCATGGAAATACCTTTGCTGCCTGTAATCATACCAAATGCTCTGTTCTTCTCTTCCAGAACAAAGGCGTTAGTTAGCTGCATCTCTTGTTCTAGAGCAAATTTGGCCTGACTACCAGGTCCTCTTTTACCACCTCTTTAAACACTGGAACAAGGATCTGCTTCACCTCACCATAGTCACCATGTAATCTTGGTGTATTTCTTATCCTTACGGACTTATAGTCTGCCCTGGACTATATAGTTCTGTATGATAGAAGAAGCTTCAGGGAATAGGCAGATTCCAAGAGCCCCGCATTATACTCAATTCAACTCTTAGCCCTAGGGCTACAGAATTATGAGCTAGAGGACGCATGGGTTTTGAACAACTTCGGGTCAGTCTTTTACTTTGGTCGAACCAATAAATCATATTTTATCACAGAGAGGGTTTATGCTGCCCCACATGTCACATTATTTGTCTGTGAGTACCTGCTTTATGAGCTATCAGCGATACAGTTCTTCTGGGTACATATCATCCATCAATGGCCTCTCCCCCAGCTCGTGGTTTGCTTGGCACCTGTCTCTATTTAACACTATCATTATTGGTGAGGGCTCCCTCTGTGCATCTGCAAACAATACATACAGTTGGTGACTTTCATTCAACAACAGTTAACAAGATCATCTCCCTCCATAGACAAGTCCTCCACAACCGTCATCTGTGATCTCCTTTGTGTGTGACCATTATCTGACCTGCTGGCATTTGTTAGTAACTATTATCCGCCAATATCAACTATGGTTACTGTGAGCGACCTCTGTTTGTGGACAAAACTCCAACCTAGTGACTAATCATCACTGTCATTTTTACCTGTGAGCGCAGGCCATCTCACCTACTGACAAAACAGATCCAGTTCATGGCTACCATTCATGGCCCTTTGCATCTGGTTCTCAGTTCGGCGGTAGGTCACTTTCATCTCATCAAGGCCTGGAATGACCTAGTAGTTAAAGCATTCGACTTGCAACCCGCGAGACGAGATCTTGAATACGGTTGATCCTTCAGGGAAAGTTATACTGTGACAGTCAATCCCACTATCCATTGGTAAGAGTAGCCCTTTAGTGGAAAAAGTCACCATTTTTCCACCAATTTCCAGTGCCTTCATCGCTGGGCGTCTATGATATAGTTGATGTTGTTGAACTTCATTCACAAACGGAAGTTTTACTGTCTCTAGACTCTTCTTCACTGTGGCTAGCATCGACCTGTAAAACCTTAAAAAATCCGTTAATAGTTAAATATAACACGTTTGATGTCCATCGATGGGACAGTATGAAGTTTATGGGACATTGGTAAATTTATGGACTTACAACACTAAAATACAGAGTTCTGGGTTTTCGAAACATCCATCTTAAACTCTTTTCAGGATTCAGGTATCTTAATCACTAAACTTTGGAACTGAGAATTCATGTGTTCTGGCTTATTACGAAGAACTGTCTATAAACATGTGTAACAACAAGAACACTACTACTTTCTACATAGACTAAAACGACCCATTCTAGTAACGAAAGGAAAAATCACAACAGTTATCTTCATTACAGAAGATTACATTTAATATTTCTGAATAATACCTTTGACATTTGTATCAAATAACAGTGCCACCTGCTGTCGATGTCAGGCAAGATCAAATCAAAAACTTATTTTAACAACTTTAGTATTTTGCTAACTGTGTCAAACGGATATTAGTCAATGTCATAGTTAGTTACTATTTAGTTATTAAAATTGTCATTATAATTGTACAAGAAAACAAAAGGATATAACCTGTACATGTCTTATGAGATATCTCACGAAGAATACATAGATCTATAGCAAACCAGTTGACTGTACTCGTAACTAGCTTGGATGTTACTAAGTAACTGTTTCTTTGTAAGAAAAGTATATTCTTATAACCAGTCAACAGACTGTTCTTTTCGAGTATAGCCTCGAGATAATATATTTACACAACACTCAACAAATAAAACCTCAACAAAGTATTCTTACACTGCGCTTCTGGAATACAGTTTTAAAAATATGCTTATATTAAACTCCTTATAAAAAACCTAAAAACAAAACTCACACGTTTGTTTCACTTTCTTATTAAAGCCTCAATAATATATACTTGCACTCAACCCGCCAAGTAAAGCGTCAAGAAACCAGACTGTTCCCCTACCCCTAAAACAATGTTTCAAGAAACTAACCTTATACCGTACTCCTCACATTTATTCGAGTTTGATAGTAATGAGAAATTTCAACAAGTGCATTATAAAATAAAACAATAATTCGTTATAACCAAAGATGTTTTCACCAGGAAAGGTTTGTCTGTTTTTAAGCCAGAGCTAAAAAAGCGAGCTATCTGTGTTGTGGGCACTACAAGTAACGAAACCAGATTTTTAGAGTTAAAAGTCCCATTAATATGTCCTCTTGTACAGGAGTATATCTGGGCACACATACTGCTAGAAATCGGGTTCCGGTACCCCTTGTGGGCAGAGCACAGAGAGTCCTTTATGCACACATACTGCTAGAAACCGGGTTCCGGTACCCCTTGTGGGCAGAGCACAGAGAGTCCTTTATGTAGCTTTAGTGCTTAATAACAAACATAACAACCCATCAACACGGGAAGACAAAAGAACGGTGACTCTATTTGGTCCTAAATTAAACAGTAAATTTGTTAAGATCGTGCAAATACTTGTGCAATTACGTCAGCATGTTTGGGTCAGTTATAAATCACATTGCTTTGTTTCCCGACATTAAATTATAACCCAAAATAAAGTGGCTGTAAACATTGCATGAAATCAGAAACGACCACGTGGCGTCACGTAATTAACTTTCAGTTATTTGGAATTTAGAAATACACACACACATATATATACATAACATGTAAGTATATATACTACATATAATACAAACACACATATGAATAGACCCAAATAATAAACGGTTCGTTGTTGTTTTTAAACATAAATAGACAACGGGGATATCTGTGCTCTGCTCACAAAGGGCGTCGAAACATGATTTTTAGCGTCGTAAGCCTGCAAAGTTATTGATGTGGACTCCAGAAGAATAGCTTATTCTGAAAGTCCATGATTCGTGTCGCAGAAAAAGAGAAAAAGATTACTCCATATTTTGAGGTCGTGGGTGTCTTATCTCTCTGATGATCAAACTTCATTCTTTGGTTCGATCAGAGTAGCTCAAGAGTTAGCGGTGGGTGTTGTTAAGCTGCTACCTTCATTTTAGCTTGTCAGTTTAAAATTATGGACCGCTCGCGTACATAACACATACGAAGCCTTGCATGAACATCCCAGAACAAAGTTAGTAGAATTTTGGGCTAAGAATATTTAGCCCTAATGGTATATTTTGCAACATATTGGGTAAAAGCCAAAGAAAAAAGTGATCCCACGTTGTTAATGTAGGACTTCTGGCAAAAGGGATGACAACTAGTAAACAGCAGACTATGTAGACACCAGGAATGACTGTCACTATTATAACATACCTGAAGCTGAAAGTGCGATAAATGTTTAATGGCATGATACTGCGGACTCAAAAATTGAATTTTCCAATACTAGTGGCTAGCCACCAGGTCAAATAGCCACAAGGTCAAATCAGATTCTAAACTAATGAACAACTATCAGAAGAAAATAGCATTATACGAAAAAATGAAAATTCAAATGCAATGTTACTTATATTGAACAAGAAAAGGACCTAGTATGGATCGGAGATAAAGCAGACCGTTCTTACAAACTAGCTATCCACTTTAAATATAATCTGTTGTTCATTATCCTTCATGACACTGTGTAGTCACACAAACTAACTATCCTCTTTAAATAGAAACTGTTTATTATCCTTCATGACACTGTGTAGTCACACAAACTAACTATCCTCTTTAAATACAAACAGTTTATTATCCTTCATAAGACTGTTTAGTCACACAAACTAACTGTTCTCTTTAAATAGAAACTGTTTATTATCCTTCATGACACTATGTAGTCACACAAACTAACTGTTCTCTTTAAATAGAAACTGTTTATTATCCTTCATGACACTGTGCAGTCACACAAACTAACTATCCTCTTTAAATACAAACTGTTTATTATCCTTCATGACACTGTGTAGTCACACAAACTAACTGTTCTCTTTAAATAGAAACTGTTTATTATCCTTCATGACACTGTGCAGTCACACAAACTAACTATCCTCTTTAAATACAAACTGTTTATTATCCTTCATGACACTGTGTAGTCACACAAACTAACTGTTCTCTTTAAATAGAAACTGTTTATTATCCTTCATGACACTGTGTAGTCACACAAACTAACTGTTCTCTTTAAATAGAAACTGTTTATTATCCTTCATGACACTATGTAGTCACACAAACTAACTATCCTCTTTAGATACAAACTGTTTATTATCCTTCATAACACTGTGTAGTCACACAAACTAACTATCCTCTTTAGATACAAACAGTTTATTATCCTTCATGACACTGTGTAGTCACACAAACTAACTGTTATCTTTAAATAGAAACTGTTTATTATCCTTCATGACACTGTTTAGTCACACAAACTAACTGTTCTCTTTAAATAGAAACTGTTTATTATCCTTCATGACACTATGTAGTGACACAAACTAACTATCCTCTTTAGATACAAACTGTTTATTATCCTTCATAACACTGTGTAGTCACACAAACTAACTATCCTCTTTAGATACAAACTGTTTATTATCCTTCATGACACTGTGTAGTCACACAAACTAACTGTTCTCTTTAAATAGAAACTGTTTATTATCCTTCATGACACTGTGTAGTCACACAAACTAACTATCCTCTTTAAATAGAAACTGTTTATTATCCTTCATGACACTGTGTAGTCACACAAACTAACTGTTCTCTTTAAATAGAAACTGTTTATTATCCTTCATGACACTGTGTAGTCACCCAAACTAACTGTTCTCTTTAAATAGAAACTGTTTATTATCCTTCATGACACTGTTTAGTCACACAAACTAACTATCCTCTCTAAATATAAACTGTTTATTATCCTTCATGACACTGTTTAGTCACACAAACTAACTATCCTCTCTAAATATAAACTGTTTATTATACTTCATGGCACTGTGTAGTCACACCAACTAACTGTTCTCTTTAAATAGAAACTGTTTATTATCCTTCATGACACTGTGTAGTCACACAAACTAACTATCCTCTTTAAATAGAAACTGTTTATTATCCTTCATGACACTGTTTAGTCACACAAACTAACTGTTATCTTTAAATAGAAACTGTTTATTATCCTTCATGACACTGTGCAGTCACACAAACTAACTATCCTCTTTAAATACAAACTGTTTATTATCCTTCATGACACTGTGTAGTCACACAAACTAACTGTTTTCTTTAAATAGAAACTGTTTATTATCCTTCATGACACTGTGTAGTCACACAAACTAACTGTTCTCTTTAAATAGAAACTGTTTATTATCCTTCATGACACTGTGTAGTCACACAAACTAACTATCCTCTTTAGATACAAACTGTTTATTATCCTTCATAACACTGTGTAGTCACACAAACTAACTATCCTCTTTAGATACAAACTGTTTATTATCCTTCATGACACTGTGTAGTCACACAAACTAACTGTTCTCTTTAAATAGAAACTGTTTATTATCCTTCATGACACTGTGTAGTCACACAAACTAACTATCCTCTTTAAATAGAAACTGTTTATTATCCTTCATGACACTGTGTAGTCACACAAACTAACTGTTCTCTTTAAATAGAAACTGTTTATTATCCTTCATGACACTGTGTAGTCACACAAAATAACTGTTCTCTTTAAATAGAAACTGTTTATTATCCTTCATGACACTGTGTAGTCACACAAACTAACTGTTCTCTTTAAATAGAAACTGTTTTTTATCCTTCATGACACTGTTTAGTCACACAAACTAACTATCCTCTCTAAATATAAACTGTTTATTATCCTTCATGACACTGTGTAGTCACACAAACTAACTATCCTCTTTAAATAGAAACTGTTTATTATCCTTCATGACACTGTGTAGTCACACAAACTAACTGTTCTCTTTAAATAGAAACTGTTTATTATCCTTCATGACACTGTGTAGTCACACAAACTAACTGTTCTCTTTAAATAGAAACTGTTTATTATCCTTCATGACACTGTTTAGTCACACAAACTAACTATCCTCTCTAAATAGAAACTGTTTATTATCCTTCATGACACTGTGTAGTCACACAAACTAACTATCCTCCTTAAATATAAACTGTTTATTATCCTTCATGACACTGTGTAGTTTCAGAAGATAAATTTTCTTCTATCGATCTAATGAAATAGAGTAATGATAATCAGAAGTAGATACATAAGAACTTTAAAGGGCAATAGGTAAGAGAGAAGAATTTTAGAACATCGTTAAAAAACCTTTGATATAAATAAGGATTAAAATATAAAAACTCAACTGATTGATAATGAGGTAAAAAAGTTTTTAAAACTGAACAGAGAGATTGCCACAACAAAACCAAACAGAAAAGCTGTAGTGGGGATATCAAAAAGTGTAATAAGATAATGATAGAATGAAACATTAATAAAAACAATGGAACTGGTAAATGTAAAAATTAAACCGATTACGTTTCTCTATATATTTTTAAGAATTTCAGTCTAGAACAACGGTTACTGTTAAATACGTAATGAAACCTTATCCGTCCAACCACAGCCAGATAGTCAGGGCGCTGGGCTCGTAATCCGACGGTCGCGAGTTCGAATTCCCGTCATGCCAAACATGCTTTCCTTTCAGCCGTGGGGCGTTATAATGTAACGGTCAATCCCGAAATTCGTTGGTAAAAAAGTAGCCCAAGAGTTAGCGGTGGGCGATGAAGACTAGTTACCTTTCTTCTAGTCTTACACTGCTAAATTAGGGACGGATAGCAGAGATAGCCCTCGTGTAGGTTTGCGCGAAATTCAGAAAAAAAACGAATCCCAGTTACATCAAACATGGTCGCTCTTTCAGCCGTGGGGTTGTTATAATGTTACGGTCAATCCCACTATTCGTTGGTAAAAGAGTAGCCCAAGAGTTGGCGTTGGTTGGTGATGACTAGCTGCCTTCCCTCTAGTCTTACACTGTTAAATTAGGAACGGCTAGCGCAGATAGCACTCGTTTAGCTTTGAGAAAAATTCAAAACAAACAAACAAACAAAAACTTACCTGATTTATAGTGTTCATCACTACCACTCCGACATCTGTGACTACAGGCTAGTCCTGAACTATTTTAGCCATTACATTGTCAGTTACACCCCAGAACCTAGCCGGTAAGTTCAGTAACATCGCCCAGTTGAGAAAACCAGTAACTATGGTGAAAAGAAACCATTGAAATACATCCGGCTTAGTTCAAAATAATTTGCAGAGAGAAAAGTAGAATGGTGAAGTGACAAATATTCTATCTTCTTGCTACCAATTTAAAAGGACCAGCGTTAACAACAATAAGCAACCTTCCAGCTGAAAGGCCTGACAACTATCAAACAATGAAAAGAAGTATGTGAAGAATATGACAAAATAAATCGTTAGCCAAACTTGCAGAAGATTTAGAAAGTCTTGCCTAATTATCTTACATGAATGAAGGGTTCTTTGGCTTGTGATCAGTTTATAGATGAGAACATAAAAACCGTGTAAAGCAAAATAGGTGCACATCTTTAACCTGTTCAGTGCCGTAGACGAGATAACTCGTCCAAGCCGATCGGTAATACAGTGCCATGGACGAGTTAATTTGTTCTCCATAATACCTAACTTCAACGCCAGATGTCAGCACCATATATGCATTTGACCTACTTACAAATTGTTTCACTTTCGACCCAAAATGGCGTCACGATAAAAATTACAAAATAAAGAAGCATTAGAGTTGTATTGTAGCAGCTGAAATACTTGGCAGTCAACAGGTTAAAGGAAGGTTTTCAATTGGTAATGGAACTTGAATCGATTACAGTTGTAGATAAACAAAAAGACATCAACTAGAAATTACTGGATCATCAAATCAGTAGTGTCGAAACATCAAATTCTAGAAAAACCTGTCATAGAAATGGAAGAAATAAATTATATAAAAAAAGATATTTCAAACGTAACTTGAAAAAATATTGCCAGGAAATACAGTTAATAGTTTATATGGGATAACAAACCCTCTCATAAGTTGTCAAGAGGGGAACTGTTATTAATGTAAAGAAACTGGCTGTTACAGCTGTTAAGATTTTTGAGGATAAATCGTAGAAACTAACCACAGCAAATTACAGTTACTAATCTAGGACGAGCTTTCAGTGACAACACGGTGGTTGTCATTGTACAAACAAAATGTGAAATACTAATAACAGGAGTTATTAATAACAAACTTGCATCTGGTAACTGAGACACAGTAGAATCAAATACTTCAATTTGTCCTCAGAAATCAATGTTTGAAAGAAATCTCATCGTTGTGAAGAAAAACAAACGTAATTATTAGGATCATTAACACAATGAACCATCAGTTGGAGTCAAATCTGAAGAGAACATTGCGGCATGTGAAGGTGTTTATTATTTCCACATCAAACGACTCTTAGAACTGGGTACCTTTGAAACAACGTATAGAAAAGAAGTTTAATATCAAATCTTTGCAAGAAGACAGTTTACCATTTCACATACAAGAGTTGTGGAGGTATAACAGTTGAACAAGCTGAGGAAGAAGAGGTGGAAGCTATGAAGAGGCAAGAAGTGGCAGAACCAAGTACATGTCCTGATAAATCATCGGTTGTAGTTGGGAAGAGAAATGGTGGATCCACAAAGTATTCTGTGTAGACTAGAAAAAGTTGGATGAAGTCATAACGAAGGCTGCCTGCACAATACCAAAAATTGACTTTACTACTGATGACCAATCTGAATCAAACACTGAGTCCTAAGGATGGATATTGGTAATTGTAAATCGAAAAAGTACGTAGAAAGAGGACAGCCTTTACAATAGGAAATGAAATTTATTGTCTTACCATTTAGATTATGTAATACACCTGCAATATTATTCTGACTAATGAAGTTTACTTTCTCTTAACTGCCTTAGAATGGCACACATGATTTGAAAATGTTTGTTATGGATTACGGTCTAAGGAAATGTCTAGATAGTTTGAAGAAAAAGATAGAACATGGATTCAAGAAGTGTGAATTTTTGCATCAACAGGTGAGTTTTCTGAAGCACAGAGTCAACAGAAAAGGAGTTTCTACAGATATTAAACCTGTTCAGTATTGGCTAACTTCAAAGGGTTTGTTTGAGGTTAAAAAATTATGGACTGTGCTCTTATTATCGTCATTTTGTCTGACATAACTTATACTGTACTCAAGTTACTTGAAAAGTCAAAAATGTTTCGTTGAACTGTTGACTGTGAAGAAGTAGTTAACAAACTGAAGAAAGAATTGAGGAATATTGAAGTTATACGTGACTATCATCCAGAAAAACTTCAATCAGCAAATAAAAAGATGAAAAACCATTGTGATGTAAATGCTGATAAGAGTCGTTTATATCAAGCTGACAAGAAAGGATGAATTCCAAAGCTAAAAAGCTGTTAGGATAGTCCACATTTTGTATTAAAAAGAAAATATAATGTTGTTTATATCGTCCAGAAGGATAAGCAGCTCAAGTCAAAGGTCATCCATCACGACCATCTTTGGAAGTATGTCAGTGAGATAATAACAAGCTGGATAACTTTAGAGAAAATTTGTCTTGTACAAAGTCAACTTACTGGAAAACCAAGGATTTCTGTAAAGACGACTTCCAGAGGATCAGAAAGGTGAAAACCACCAATGGATTCACTCAACCGTCTACCTAGGGAAAACTTTTCTAGTGACATTGTGACCATAAAGGACAAGGAGACATCGTATCTGCATACCACATTCCTTGGTAAATGGACAGCTTTGTTCAATGAATCTCAGTACTCAGGAAAGGACCAGTGTTGTAACCTATAGTTTTAATATTTTAATTTGATGTTTGTGTGCTAGAGGTCGCGCTACACTATAATCTAGGAATTTCGCGTAGCAAATAGAAAACTAGTACACTATAAATACAATTAAAGTAAAGCAACGCGTTAGTGAGTTACTTCAATGCTAGTTAAACAGTAACAGTTACTCCACCTGTGATTAATTTAAGAGTTAAGCAATTAGGGTTAGTTTGTATGTAAATGCAATTCTATACGTTCAGAAGTAACTTAGGCTCACATTAGATTTTAATGTTCTTCTGAACGTGATGTGAAGAATCGTATTCGAAGTTAGGCTAACAACTAAACGTAGCCTGTCGAAAACGTTATACACTTATTGAAGAAAATACGAATTTATTATTGTTACATGGACTGAAAATCGTATTATTTTACCAACTAATTGAAAACAACGCGTTCAACTGTAGAATATGTTATAATAATATGTTCTGGTATTGTTGATAAAAGTCACAAATTAAGCAAAAATACATTGTGCAAAGGTTTTTCATATCTAATGTTTATTTCATATATTATCCATCGTAGCAAAGTATAGAACTGTATGGGTACGCGATTATCCATCGTAGCAAAGTATAGAACTGTATGGGTACACGATCATCCATCGTAGCAAAGTATAGAACTGTATGGGTACACGATTATCCATCGTAGCAAAGTACAGAACTGTATGGGTACACGATCATCCATCGTAGCAAAGTATAGAACTTTATGGGTACACGATTATCCATCGTAGCAAAGTACAGAACTGTATGGGTACACGATCATCCATCGTAGCAAAGTATAGAACTGTATGGGTACACGATTATCCATCGTAGCAAGGTATAGAACTGTATGGGTAACACAACTGATATTAATTCACACGGAAATTAAATTATTTATATATTGCTTTCTGTTTTACTTACCATGAAGTTGGGCCTGATTAAAATTGGGTTAAATACTATTCAAAAAGTACAAAGTTTATGTTTTTTTTATTAGCCACCAGCTCAATACGAATCCACCCAGTAATACAGCGGTTCACTCCAATCCTGGGTCATTTTGTACATATTTTGATTGTTTATATATATGTATACTAGAACGTTTAGCTAATATATTTATTTATAGTTCGTTTGTCTGTAGTTAAAGCACACAGCTTCACAATTTGATATCTATATTCTACTCAACTCAGGTATCGAAACCCGGTTTCTAACGTAGTAAGTCAGCAGACAGACTGCTGTGCCACTGGGAGAGAATATATAATTATGATTTTATTTTAAGTGCCTTGAAGTTTAGAAAGTTACGGTTTAAGCCCCGAAAATTGGGCATAACACTAAACGTTTCAGAATATGAATAATATAACCCAAGGTTGGTCCATGAAAACACAGTTGTGATTTTTTTTTAAACAGTAATTAAATCAAACTTAATAGAATGCCAGCTCTGGTTTTGAATCCTAAAGAACAAAACTGAAAGAAATGCGAAAATAAACTCTACAATTTACGTGATTTTTATCACATGTTTTAACACCTTTAACATGCTATAAACTGTGCTAGTTTCGAGTCAACCGAAAGTGTGAACGAATTTTTTTGTACTCGGTTTCTATTACATTTTAATAGGTAAAGAGAGAAGAACCATCAAACGTAGGAGTGTACACTGACTGATGGCAGTGCAGCAGCGACACCTACATCAGCGGTGTCACTTACCATCACCAAATAAATAAGAAATTTAAGTATTAAAAATGCTCTCCTTATCTGTCTATCTCTTTGCACCTCCACTTGATGCCGTTTCAAGGTCATCTTCATGGAACTCACAGTCAGAACTAATTACAGAACATGTTTACAATCTGAAACGAGCACGTGGTCTTTCTGATAGTTATCACAAGTGGGCTATAGAACGATAACATTTGTCTGGCACCGAACATGTGGTAGAAATTTCGTCACGTGATCGTCTGTACACTTGTATTCAATTTCTCGTGATCAGAGATCAGATGGCGGTGGTGTACGTTACCACGTTTTATGTTATTAGAACGTTACGCTATTGAAACGTGTTCTCCAATTACAGACGCCGTTAAGTAGTTACTGACAAGGTTTATTTTATACCATGTTTGATTTTACTTTCTCGCAGAATTAAGAAAGACAAAGAATAATCAAATAGTTCTCGCCTACTTTCCTTTTCTGCCTATTGAGTACCTTGACCATCCATAGAAATATAAAGTGTGATAGTTACTGCTTGATATTTTTATGAAATATTAATACTCTTATCTCTCCTCAGTGGCACAACTGTACGTCTGTTGAATTGCAAGGCTAGGAACCGGGTTTTAATACCACTGGTGGGCAGAGCACGGATAGTCCATTGAATAGTATTGTGATTACAATTTTAGTTAAAATAAAGTACAGAACAACGTTACGACTTTCTTAGGTTATCTTCAGGTTAACCTGACAATTACCTGAGAAAGTCGAAACGTCGTTCTGCACCTTATTTTAATTGAAGTTTTAATACCCATACCAGCCATATTGAAAACGCATTTTTGCATCAAGCGGGTTTCTCGTCTATCACGAGCTTTGTTCTTAACTCAATGCAACAACATATTACTACTATCAGCATAAAATAACTGTGCTCCTTATGACATGTAGGCACCCAAATGTGCCTATGATACATATGAACTCCAATGTACCGATAAAGCTCTCCCGTTCTCCCAGTTAATTCTGTGGAATTCCCTATTCCCAAAAGACAAGTGTCTACCGAAAACCAAGTCCCATTACGACACCTGTTCATGGTATAATATACAAAATAGTTTAATTAATGAATGATATTTCTTCTGATTTAATTACTTTTAAATCGGTAAATATTCGTGTCTTCTTTGCTTACTTGACTTTTGACAATTTTTAATATAATCGTGCGTCGTGTTTGTTTTTTCGATGTAACTAAACTGTTTTAGGTTTCAGTGGTTACCGTGTATGACTCAAGATAAAACAGGCAAAAAGAAATCACCTTCTTGGTTTGTTTTGAATTTCGCGCAAAGCTACACGAGGACTCTGCGCTAGCCGCCCCTAATTTAGCAGTGTATGTGTTTTCTTATAGCAAAGCCACATTGGGCTATCTGCTGAGCCCACCGAAGGGGATCGAACCCCTGATTTTAGCGTTGTAAATCCGTACACTTACTGCTGTACAAGCTTTAGCAGCGTAAGACTAGAGGGAAGACAGTTAGTCCTCATCACCCACTGCCAACTCTTGGGCTACTCTTTACCAATGAGAAGTGGGATTGATCGTAACATTATAACGCCCCCACGGTTGAAAGGGCGAACATGTTTGGTATGACGGGGATTCGAACCCGTAACCCTCAGATTACGAGTCAAATGCCTTAATCACCTGGCCATGCCGGACCTTCACGTTTTTAGTCTTACATTTATTTACTATTAAAAATATATTGAACAGCTAATATAATACCATTTTGATGAGGCACCACGAGACAACGATTCAACTAAGATGGCTGGAGTTTCGAGGAACAACAAACTCGTGTTTGTTTTTCCTAACGACGTATTTGTGAATTTTCATTAAAAGAAACACCTACTAGTATACATAATGGGCTATTTAAAATTATTGCTTCTCACAGTATTTTCCAATAATTCTCCAGAGAAAACATCGAGCTAATTAATGTCATTGCTTTCCAGTTACGCACTGTCAATCCAGTTCGTTTATTTCCACGCCAGTCTACGTTACGCTCTATAAATTCCAGTTCGTCTATTTTCACGCTAATTTACGTTTCGTCCTGTCAGTCAATTTCCCTTATTGACACGTTGGCCTACGTTACGTACTGTTAGCTCTGTATGTCTGTTTCTACGTGTTAGTTTTCTTCTCAGCTCAGCTTATTTATATATTTATTTCAGTCTACGAAAAACTCCAGAGTATTTAATGTGTTTCATGTTTATAAGTGTTATTGCTGGTCAGTATAAAGCAACGTGTACAAGTATTTTGAAGATGTCACTGAATATAGCATGAACTAAAAAAACTGTGTGAAAACTAACTATGAAGAGACAGATGACACGTCTTGTTTCGTCTGAATCTTCGTGTATTTCTATTTGTAAACTTTCAGTTGAAGTTTACAGTGTCGGGACAATCGTTATCGATCGTAATCTCAAAACACTCAGTCCTTCGCTAATAAAAACTTTTGATTTTTATCAAAACTTATGGCAGGCTTGTGGTGGTAAGCACAAGTTAAAAACCCCTCTGTATGTTTTATTTTGTTTGTAATTAGACGTAAAGTTACGCAATGTACTATTTGTACTCTGGCCACCAGGTGTATCGAATCAGGTTTTACTTTATAAGCCTTCCTACTTATCACTTTGTCACCAGGGCGCTACACTTTAAAAGAAAATGAAAGTGGGAGAGCTTAATGTTCCTACCTTGTTTCACTTTAGTTGTAATTAATGAGGAGAGACGAAAACGAATTAATTATATATTTATTAGTAAGTGGCGAGGGCAGTTTTTCTCAGCTTATATTCCTCTCCATGTTATTCAGTTCAAGTTATTCTTTCTTCCTAATAAGCCACCCAGTGGCACAATGGTATATTCGCCGACTCCCAACGGTAAAAACCCCGTTTCGAAACCCCTGGTGGGCAGAGCACTAATAACCCATTGTGTAGCTTTTTACTTAATTCTAAACAAAGAAGCAAACCTTCCAATAAAATCATTGTAATTTCAAAATGTTCACAATTCTCTTGCGAGTTATGAAAATACGAGACGCGGAAAACCGCTATTGTTGTTAATAGGAAATTATATAATACATTTAAAGCATACAGATTATCTTCAAAGCCATATCTACCTTTTTTTTCTGAATAAAAACAGCTTATCATGGCAATTAATTCATCTGCTTACTTTAACGTCACACCAGTTGGAATAAAAGCAACTAAATTATTCGAACTTATTTTGATAAAGTTAAGAATTTCACTCTCTCTTTCGAATATTGACTGTAGTTTTCTGTTTAAGAAACTCGAAATATCACTACTTTATGGCGAAGGTCTTCTGGTTAGGGTGAAGGATGAACCTCTCTTGGCGGTCTTTTATTTTATTTTTACAAGAAGGAAGAATGTTTGTTTTTTATTTTTGTATTGTGACATTATTGTTATCTTATGGAAGTAAGAAAAATAAATTTTATTTGTGGAGGTAGCCTTGTGTTCCACGACAGAGAACAATCTTTACTGGCTTTGCAGTAAGGTCTTCTGATTTGGCTGAAGGATAAGTCTCCATATTGAGATTGTTTGGTTCAAGAGAGGGTAGGCTCTGTATCGTAATTGTAATACAGTGTTAATAGAGCAGCAAGAGCTGAGTGGCCTCGTGTTGTGGACTCGAGTCGGATGGCTGCGAGTTCGAAGTTAGTCCACGTTATGATGTTGTGTCCTTGAAAGAGACACTAACTTGTCCATTGTTCCAGTCTACCCAGGTATACAATGGATACCAGATGCTAGTTGGAGGTTATTCTGTGATGGAGAGGTATCTGTCCAGGTGGAATGGTTATCACTCACATCTGCTTGTGCCATTGCAACCAGATCTCGTAAACACTTGTTGTATGTGCATTGTTTAGTCGAAACAAAAATACTGTTTCTAATAGGAAATATATTGTGTTATAGTAAAATTCTGTTTTAGAAAAAGGAATAAACCGACAATACTGTGTTGGTCTGTCAGTCTTCTTTTTCTTAGAATCGAAAGAAGTCTATTACTGATGTTATAGTAATCCTCTGCGTTAGTATAAATATAATTTGCACTGATGGTGTTGTGGCAGCCTTCTTTCCTGTCTTGTTTTTGTTGTTGTTAGGGGAGGGTGCGTATATGGTCAGTGTTATGGTGGTATTATACTTTGGAAGAGGATAGATTTTTACAAGACAGAGTCACCTGTATGGTAATTGTTATCATGATTGGTTCCAAATGAGGAAGAGTTTCTCGTCACAATATGTTTGTTTCAGAAAACGAATAAACTACATTTACATTTTTATAGTGCACTTCTGGATAAAAGAAGAAATGAATTCCATTTACATTGTTGTAGTTGTCTTCTGGCTAGAAGAAAAAAAACTATTTACATTGTTGTAGTGGTCCTCTGCCTAAGAGAAAGAAATAAACACTATTTACATTGTTGTAGTGCTCTTCTGACAAAGAGAAAAGAATAAGCTCTATTTACATTGTTGTAGTGCTCTTCTGACAAAGAGAAAAAATAAACACTATTTACATTGTTGTAGTGCTCTTCTGACAAAGAGAAAAAATAAACACTATTTACATTGTTGCAGTGCTCTTCTGACAAAGAGAAAAGAATAAGCTCTATTTACATTGTTGTAGTGGTCATCTGCCTAAGAGAAAGAAATAAACACTATTTACATTGTTGTAGTGCTCTTCTGACAAAGAGAAAAGAATAAGCTCTATTTACATTGTTGTAGTGCTCTTCTGACAAAGAGAAAAATAAACACTATTTACATTGTTGTAGTGCTCTTCTGACAAAGAGAAAAAATAAACACTATTTACATTGTTGCAGTGCTCTTCTGACAAAGAGAAAAGAATAAGCTCTATTTACATTGTTGTAGTGGTCATCTGCCTAAGAGAAAGAAATAAACACTATTTACATTGTTGTAGTGCTCTTCTGACAAAGAGAAAAGAATAAGCTCTATTTACATTGTTGTAGTGCTCTTCTGACAAAGAGAAAAAATAAACACTATTTACATTGTTGTAGTGCTCTTCTGACAAAGAGAAAAGAATAAGCTCTATTTACATTGTTGTAGTGCTCTTCTGGCAAAAAAAAAGAAATAAGCTCTATTTACATTGTTGTAGTGCTCTTCTGACAAAGAGAAAAGAATAAACACTATTTACATTGTTGTAGTGCTCTTCTGACAAAGAGAAAAGAATAAGCTCTATTTACATTGTTGTAGAGGAGCGGACATCTGGCTAAAAGAAAGGAAAAAATTATATTTACATTGTTGTGATGGTATTTTGTCTAAGAGAAATAAATAAACTCTATTTACATTGTTGTAGTGGTCTTCTGGTTAAAAGAAAGAAATAACCTCTATTTACTTTGTTGTAGTGCTCTTCTGGCTAAAAAAGGAATAAACTCTACTTTGTTGTAGTGCTTTTCTGGCTAAGAGAAAGGAACAAATTCTATTTACATTGTTGTAGTGATCTTCTGGCTAAGAGAAGGGAAAATTATATTTACATTGTTGTGATGGTATTTTGTCTAAGAGAAATCAATAAACTCTATTTACATTGTTGTAGTGGTCTTCTGGCTAAGAGAAAGGGATAAGCTCTATTTACATTGTTATAGTAGTCTTCTGGCTAAGAGAAAGGAATAACTTCTATTTACATTGTTCTTGTAGTGGTTTTCTGCCTAAGAGAAAGGAATAAACCCTATTTACTTTGTTGTAATGCTCTTCTGGCTCAGAGAAAGGAATAAACTCTATTTACATTGTTGTGGTGGTCTTCTGACTAAGAGAAAGGAATACATTCTACTTACATTGTTGTGCTGGTATTTTATCTAAGAGAAATCAACAAACTCTATTTATATTGTCGTAGTGGTCTTCTGGCTGAGAGAAATGAATAACTTCTATCTACATTGTTGTCGTTGTCTTCTGGCAGAAAGAAATAAATAAACTCTTTTTATTGTTGTGATGGTCTTTGAGAAAGGATTTACATTGTTATAATGATGTTCTGGTTAAAGAGAATGAAGAAAACTTTATTGAGCTTGTAGTGAACTATTGCTTGAAGTATGAAGATGGTTATCAGTTTAAAGAAAAACAAGAGCTTCTCTTAACAGATTTGTTTGTTGGTGGTGTAGTAGGAATGAAGCTTTCGTGATGTGATGGTCTTTTGTGAGAGAAAGCAGCTGGACGTGAAGATACTGTAGTTATTGTTCGATCTGAGAGATAATGGAGAGAAATGCTGTTTCCATTATTAAGATAAGTTTTAATTTCGCCCTTCTTGTTAACAAAATCATGTGTTCGGGAGTACGTTTCGAAAGTAATGCTTCTTTA
Organism: Tachypleus tridentatus; assembly: GCF_004210375.1. Classification (NCBI taxonomy): domain Eukaryota; kingdom Metazoa; phylum Arthropoda; class Merostomata; order Xiphosura; family Limulidae; genus Tachypleus; species Tachypleus tridentatus. The sequence goes on along the minus strand of NC_134833.1, from coordinate 155,865,670 downwards.
ACTTAATTAGCCTGACTGGGGACATGTATATGTAACTCTAGTCATCATAGTGATTAACTTCATTAGTCATTGGTAAAATGTGTTTTCCAGTATACTTTTAATGTTTGTTTCGCTGTTAAATTTCTACATTCTTCTTCTTAGTGGTATATGAAAGAGGTTATTCAATGCACTCTATATTTACGTATAAAAGAGTACAGGTATAGAACATATATCTTTTATGATACATATATGTGGAGTTCTCTTTGTTAAGTAATCACAATTCGATCATCCACTGTACTGGTCTTCACTTTGGTGGCTCTGCGGTACAGCTTTACATTTCAGGGCTAGCAGGTCAATGCGATACTATAAAATATTCCTTGCTGCTGATTGGCTGATTTCCATCTGATCAGCATTCAGAACTTAGAACGACTGTAAATTATCTTGGAAACAGATAAGAGTCTCTGTCCTTAGTATAGAGATTTCTTTTTTTGTATCACGAGAGCAAAATCTCTGTTGATGGTGTAATGGTATTTCTTCTGGCTGCAATGTTCTATTTACAAACTGTTACAACTAAAACTTCCAAATTTATTTTCCCTACTTATAAGCTTTTAAAATTATTACCTCAACTTTAGTGTCCCCCTGTTGCAAATTTTTATAACTTCTACTTCAATCCTAATTTACTAATAATCAACTTTTACAACTATTCGTGTTATATTTTTTTTTTAGTTTTCGTAGATGCAATCTAACTAAACATTTATGAAAAGGAATGGAAGTATACACTATAAATGCTATATTTATGAATTTTTATCAGTACCTTTACGGATAACGCAGGTAACCCTTGTGTAGCTTTGCGCGATAATGCAAATCAAATAGAACAAAACGATTTTTGATCAAGAACATGGAATAAAATAATTGTCTCGTTGTGTTGTCTTAGAAAGAAAAATAAACTTTTCCTAGTTCCGTTGTTCTTATTGGTTGTATCTTTCTTCTTTCAAAATTTTCCAAAATTATAATTTAAAAAACATTACTTCTCCATTACCTGCCACATTACAAGCATTATTACGTTTACCTTAGGGATTTCATCAATTACACAATTACACGCTTGTTTCTTTTCTTTTTGTCGAGTTACACAAGATGAAAAGAAAGGTTCTGTTTTCTTTTTCATGAATTTTACTTAAATGAAACCGTCTGTATATTTTTTTTAATGAATTGTTTGAGTTTTACGCGTTAAGGTTAATTGAATAATGAAATCACATGTATTTGTACTGGTGACGAAAGGTAGGTAGCGCTGTTAAAAAAAGACAAAAAAACTTTTGTTTTTCAATATCGTATTTGATAAAATATTGTTTGCTTCTAACCGTGAAACTAGCCATGTCTTACAAATTTCATTTCAATTTATTATTCAGGTTTTTACCAAATACGTCTTGTATGTAAGACACAAGGAAGAAAAAAAGACTTCTAAGATTACACTGTGTCACAAAACTATGTTGGAAAAGCCAATACACTATTTTTACGTCTCCATTACAAATGTTCTTGTTTTGGGTCGCATGATTAGTACTTTCTCTAAATGTCTATATATAATGAAGAATTGTCAGTACTGCATGAGTATAAAAACACTAGAAATATATACATATTTGGGCGAGCATAGCTGTATATAAACTAAAGATGCTAATGTGACATAGCTGGCGAGCATAGCTGTATATAAACTAAAGATGTCAATGTAACATAGCTGTCGATCATAGCTGTATATATGAATTCAGTGTAAAAACTTATTTGTTGGTAAGCACAAATTGGTTATCCAATCCGAGCTCTTCCAGGGTTTCTGGCTCTACAGGCTTTTAGAATTGCCACTGAGCAGTGGGGATATAATTGAAGGTTGTAGTGTAGATAAACACAGTAGAACCAGACGAAAATAGTAAAATAAAACTAAATTTGTTCAAGTAAGTGTCTTAGCCACAAGGAAAGCATATTGACAAGCTGTCTCAACTCACCTTTTGAAATAGCAGAAAGGAGAGTAAGTAACCTACTATACGACAGTACAGACTAACTGCCCTTTGTCCACCACCAAATTTCACATATTGTAAGTTTTTCAACATGCCACTGTTCCAATGGTAGGTAATATTGTTATCAACTGATAGACATGTGGATACGTACTGACAAAAGTAAGCAAGAGACCAGAAAATAAAGAATGAAAGACACATGTAGACATAAAAACAGAGAACTGAGACTTGGGGGTAATTAATGTATAGTCTGCCGCTTCATATGACACACTGAATATTAATATTACAAACACATTAATATAGTCACTTCCTATACACGAATATGTAGTGATAGAACACAAGCACAGCATACATCAGTATAGAACATGAGTACGGCGTATATCAGTATAGAACATGAGTACGGCGTATATCAGTAATATACGACAACCCTCGTATCACTAGTTCTTCATCAAAACACAAACTCAGTATGCATAAAAATGAGCTAAATAAACAACAAAAAAAAAACATTTAATAACAAATTCATTAATTCAATGTCAAATCGTCATTTAGTCTAGTCAAATTCGCGTTTTATATTGCTCAAATTGTTGTAAAATTCTGAATGAAATTCTAGGCGTTAAGCCACACAATAATTACGTAAAGACAAACTTCCATCTAGCTAAACATTAATCGTAACATTTCAGTTAGAAACGCAGCCAGTATTATGATCCACCGAAATTATCTTCACAAACGTTGATTTCACGTCAATATCATTCATCTAATTTTACGGAGACTTATCAAGTGTAGACAATTTGTTTGATTTGTTTTTGAATTTCGCACAAAGCTACACGAGGGCTATCTGTGCTAGCCGTCCCTAATTTAGCAGTGTAAGACTAGAGGGAAGGCAGCTAGTCATCACCACCCACCACTAACTGTGGCAATCATTGTTTTCGCTTTTTTAATTTAACGAATCGTAAATAATGTACCTTCATGAAACACATTCCTCAAAACTAGCTTTAAGATGAAGTGATACACTTATATATTTTAATATTTCTGTAAAATAAGTGTACTGAATAAGTGAGGTAAGTCGGGATTTAATGTTCCCCTTCAATATGGAAAGAAACAAAAAACGGGTCACCACCCCATTCGTAATAAGCTCCTCTAGTAATAAATTACTATCAACCAGCTATGAGCACACGCAGTATATGGTAAATTAGGGACTCTACTGGGTGTCAAAAATCGTTGTCATACAACGATAAATGGCCGCTCTATGTCTGTTCGTTCATATTTCCGAAGCCCCATCATTCACTTAAGACAATGTTCTTATTGTGTCAGACCCTCTTCATGAGAACGTGGGTGGGGTACATGTCAAGCACGTGATATGCATGCGAAGCTGTCGGTTAACCTTTGCATAAGGTCTGCATGGAATCAATTTACAAATAAACATAGAGACGAAGTGTCACTTCACCCAAGCCGGAAATACGCTTCACCAGAGAGAGTTCGTATAACCATCGTTTCGTCGGTGTTTAGGGAAAAGTGCCAATAAATTTTCTCAAATAGTCCATTACGGTTCTACTAAATTGGTCTGTTTGCAGGAAAAAGAAGGAAACACAAATTCCAACAGAGCTATAAGACAAGTCTTTTAGCTTTACATTTTTATATGGTTAACGCTTGTATCTTAATTCCAATATCTTAGTATTTTCACCACTTCATAATGAACAGTTTGACAATTAAACATTACACACGTGCTAAATTATCAATAACATCTGATCAAAGCCAATTACCCTCTGAAATCAGTTTGTTTGCTTTTGAATTTCGCGCAAAGCTACACGAGGGTTATCTCCACTAGCCGTCCCTAATTTAGCAGTGTAAGACTAGAGGGAAGACAGCTAGTCATCCCCGTCTAACGCCAACTCTTGGGCTGCTCTTTTACCAACGAATAATGGGATTGACCATCACATTATAATGCCTCCACAGCTGAAAGGGCGAGCATGTTTGGTGCGACCGGAATTTGAACCCGCGACCCTTAAATTACGAGTCGAACGCCTTAACCCACCTGGCCATGCTGGACCAGTTCGCTAGCTAGTGTAATATAAAGTTTTAATGCTACAAAAAATTGGAAGAAGAAAACCAAAATTATAAAACCTGAAAAAATAAAATTGTGTTAATATTTATTGTAGCATTAAAACTTTCAAAGGCCCGGCCAGCATGACCAGATAATTAGGGAGCTTGACTTTGTAATTTGAGGGTCGCGGGTTTACACCAAACATGCTCCCCTTTCATCTCTGGGGCGTTATAATTCGACGATCATTCCCACTATTCGTTGATAAAAGAGTAGCCCAAGAGTTGGCGGTAGGTGGCGGTGAGTAGTTTCTTTCCCTCTCGTCTTACACTGCTAAATTAGGAACGGCTAGCGCAGATAGCCCTCGATTAGCTTCGCGCGAAATTCAAAAACAAACAAAAAACCTTTTCATTAGTTGCTTGCAGAATTGCCCAGCGTTTTCAAAGGAAAACCAAACTATCTCCGTTTCCCGCTCCATATTTTGATGGATAAAAAAAATATTTTACGAATTTATAAAAAAATAAAACCAACAACTTAGGTTTAATTTTTAAAATTAACTACGAACCTGTTTCAAATCAGGGATTTTATGAACGATGTTTTTTTTTCTTTCATTGGAAAGAATAAACAGGCCCATATGAAGAATATTTAGGTTATACACGAATGAGTGTACCAGTTCTGGTGAATGAGATAAGCCTAACTCTTTATCCCTGTTCAAATAGTAAAATTTCAAATATGCTGGAAATTTAATATATATTTTAATGCGACACCGTCGTAACATTAAGTCATTGATATATGAAATATACTTCAAATAAAATGCAATATTATACTTTATAATACACCAAAAGAAAAAAATCCACTTCCAGGTATCAATCCACTCGAAAAAAACGAAAGTGGAGTAAAATACACTCGCTGATTTAACATTAATCTCGTCTAACACAATACATTTACAAATGTAAGCCTTACCCTTTTCACATAGTCTATTTTCTGGCAAACAGCATAATTTTACTCTCTAGACTAGGCCTACTGTTTCCTTTTTCATAACATTCTAATTATGCACACATTTCTTTTCTTTGTGAGGTTAAGTGTATAATTTATTAGTAGGTGTATAGTTAATGATCTATAGTTAAATAGGCTTATAACTCTGTATTCTAATTTACTCAAATTTCCTAAAAACTGTCAAGTTGATGTAAAATTTATTCATGTAATGTACGTGTTAATTATAAAATTACCAATTCTCTAGCAAACGATAGATGCTTATATCAACAAAAAATTGTCGTGTTGCGCATCTTCACGAGATAGAAAGGTAAACTGCGAGGTGAATGCGGTGGACAAACAAACAGATATATTTTGAGTTATATATATATATGTATATATTTGTGCGCCCGATTTGATTTGGTTTCTCATCAGAATCTTTATACACTTAGTCTAAAATCCACTTGTACGTCTAAAGCCACGTGTTGTACGTTTTAGATATGTACATATCCTACTATCTTTTTCGGTAGAAGAAAGGAATTATTGGGAACCCAGACGGAAAAGTTCTGTAAAAGAATTCAGAGCGGGAAGTTTAGTCATTTTTCTGTACCTTTATACGAATTAGTTACTTCATGATCCGAAGGTGTAGGGTTCGAATCCCTGTCACACTAAACATGCTCACCCTTTTATCCGTTGGGGCATTATAATGTGACGGTCAATCCCACTATTCGTTGGTAAAAGAGTAGCTCAAGAGTTGGCGGTGGGTAGTAATGACTAGCTGCCTTCCCTCTAGCCTTACACTGCTAAATTAGGGATGGCTAGCGCAGATAGTCCACGTGTAGCTTTGCACGAAATTCGAAACAAACCAAACCAAGTTACTTACTTACTTAGATAAAAATTGATTGAAATCGTGAAATTTTGACTAATTTAGTTTTGTTCAGCCAATACTGTGAAATAGTCGTTGTTAATATTCGGACATTTAAAAGGTGGTTTTAAATGGACGATTTTTATGGCCGCCATTTCGTTTCACCATTCCCCCTATTATTAGGTACTACAGTATTTAATGATAAAAAAAATAGTATTAAGCTTGCAGTTACAAACGACAAGTAAAACAGACGGTATTAAAGTATGTTTTTTTTAATCAGGATTATCTTAAAACCATAAGGTGTAGATGTAATAATTTTGAAAGGTCACGATATTTTGTAAAAATGTTTAATTCCATAAAAAGAGGTAATTGGATCGCTGTTCAACTTACCACAAAATAAAATATATAAAGTTAAATGAAACAAAGTAATGATAAAAAATAATAAATAAAGTAAGTGAAGGGTTCCAAGGTAAAACAATTAATATTATGTAATAAATAGATTACGACTAAGCCACTCCCATGACTGTGCTATGCAAGCCAGCTTGATGATCAATGTTATTGGACGAAAGATCTCGTCGCCACTGGATACAGCAGATATAGTGTGATTGACATATTATAATTTACTTTCATTTGTACATTTTTGAACGAACTTATGAATTATCACCCAATTAACTTTCGCATACACATTAAACGTGTTAAGATTTCCTCAATGCCCCTACCACATGAAACATGTTAACATTTTCCTCAATGACCCCAGCACATCAAACATGTTAACATTTTCCTCAATGACCCTATCACATCAATCATGTTCACATTTTCCTCAATGATCCTATCACATCAATCAAGTTAACATTTTCCTCAACGACCCTTTCACATCAAACATGTTAACATTTTCTTCAACGACCCTAGCACATCAATAATGTTAACGTATTCCTCTATGACCCTAGCACATCAATAATGTTAACATTTTCCTCTATGACCCTAGCACATCAAACATGTTAACGTATTCCTCAATGACCCTAGCACATCAAACATGTTAACATTTTCCTCAATGACCCTAGCACATCAATCATGTTAACATTTTCCTCAATAACCCTAGCACATCAATCATGTTAACATTTTCCTCAATGACCCTATCACATCAATCATGTTAACATTTTCCTCAACAACCCTAGCACATCAATAATGTTAACGTATTCCTCAATGACCCTAGCACATCAAACATGTTAACATTTTCCTCAATGACCCTAGCACATCAAACATATTAACGTATTTCTCAATGACCCTAGCACATAAATCATGTTAACATTTTCCTCAATGACCCTAGCATATCAATCATGTTAACATTTTCCTCAATGACCCTAGCACGTCAATCATGTTAACATTTTCCTCAAAGACCTTAACACATCAATCATGTTAACATTTTCCTCAGTGATCCTATCACATCAAACATGTTAACATTTTCCTCAATGACCCTATCACATCAAACATGTTAACATTTTCCTCAATGACTCTGGTACATCAAATATGTCAACATTTTCCTCAGTGACCCTATCACATCAAGCATGTTAACGTTTTCCTCAATGACCCTAGCACATCAAAGATGTTAACGTATTCCTCAATGACCCTAGCACATCAAACATGTTAACATTTTCCTCAATGATCCTATCACATCAAACATGTAAATATTTTCCTCAATCACCCTAGCACATCAATCATGTTAACATTTTCCTAAGTGACCCTATCACATCAAACATGTTAACATTTTTCTCAGTAACCCTAGCTCATCAAACATGTTAACATTTTCCTCAATGGCTCTGGTACATCAAATATGTCAACATTTTCCTCAGTGACCCTATCACATCAAGCATGTTAACGTTTTCCTCAATGACCCTAGCACATCAAGCATGTTAACATTTTCCTCAGTAACCCTAACTCATCAAACATGTTAACGTATTCCTCAATGACCCTAGCACATCAAACATGTTAACATTCTACTTTATCATCCTATCGCATCAACATTTTAGTTCTTCTTAATGACCTTATTAAAGATAATAGACTCAATGACTCTACTACATGTTAACATTCTCCTCACTAAATGAACTTATCACGTCAAACATTTTTCGCTCTTATTGACGAGCATACCAGATGAATATTTCAACAGTCTTCTCAATTACCTTACGATAGTTGACATTTTAACGCTATTTCAATGGCCCTATTACATTTAACGATATCCTCCAAGACAATATAATACAAAACATTTATAAAGTTCTTTTCAATCACCCTACCACATAAAACATTTAATGTTCTCCTCAGATGTTATTCCATTTAACGATGTCTTCAAGGAATATAAATTATGGCATCTCAGGTTGGTATCATAGAATGCGAAAGACATCTGGCTGTCTTCAGGGAAGATTCAACTGAAATGGCACGAGAAGAGATGTTATATGGTGTCAGTCATGTTACGTATGTACTAAGAAAATGAGGTTATTTAGAAAACAAAAAGAAACAACCTCAAACCTGCACCAGGATGGTGCACCAGTGTTGAGAATAACAACTGACATCATGGGGCATTTGCTAATATTGAAAGATGGACTTTTATACAAAGTGGTCAGAATCTTAATGTGTTCCCATATCAAGAAACAGCCACAGTACCAAACGTACTGGTTGGTTAAATAGTTTTTCACCAATATTCAGTTTAACCATACAGCTACACTTTCAACAGAAGAGGAACTTCGAGTCAGTAGAATTTAACGAATGTTGTGAATTACTGAACATAAATAAAACCAGGACAACACCATTACATCATCAATGAGATGGAAGGGTATAAAGAAAACCAGAACAATACCATTAAAGCATTAGTCAGATGGAAGGTTATAAATAACACCAGGACAACACCACTACATCCTCAATCAGATGGAAGGGTATAAAAAAACCAGAACAATGCCATTACACCCTATAACCCGCTGGGACAGCGGTAAGTCTTCGGATTTACAACACTAAAATCAGGGGTTTGATTCCTTTTGGGGGACACAGCAGATAGCCAGATGTGGCTTTGCTATAAGAAAATACACACAATTACACCCTCAGTCAGATGGAAGGGTATAAATAAAACAAGTACAACACCATTACATTCTCAGTCAGATGGAAGGGTATAAATAAAACCAGAACAATACCATTACACCCTTAGTCAGATGGAAGAGTATAAATAAAACCAGGACAACACCATTACATTCTCAGTCAGATGGAAGGGTATAAAGAAAACCAGGACAACACCACTACATTCTCAACCAGATGGAAGGGTATAAATAATACCAGAACAATACCATTACACCCTCAGTCAGATGGAAGGGTATAAATAAAACCAGGACAACACCATTACACTTTCAGTCAGATGGAAGATATAAATAAAACCAGGTCAACACCACAACATTCTCAACCAGATGGAAGGGTATAAATAAAACCAGGACAATACCATTACACTCTCAGTCAGATGGAAGGGTGTAAAGAAAACCAGGTCAACACCACTACATTCTCAACCAGATGGAAGGGTATAAATAAAACCAGAACAATACCATTACACCCTCAGTCAGATGGAAGGGCATAAATATAACCAGGACAACACCATTACACTCTCAGTCAGATGGAAGGGTATAAAGAAAACCAGGACAACACCACTACATTCTCAACCAGATGGAAGGGTATAAAGAAAACCAGGACAACACCATTACACCCTCAGTCAGATGGAAGGGTATAAAGAAAACCAGGACAACACCATTACATTCTCAACCAGATGGAAGGGTATAAATAAAACCAGGACAATACCATTACACTCTCAGTCAGATGGAAGGGTGTAAAAAAAAACCAGGACAACACCATTATACCCTCAGTCAGATGGAAGGGTATAAAGAAAACCAGGACAACACCATTACATTCTTAACCAGATGGAAGGGTATAAATAAAACCAGGACAATACCATTACACTCTCAGTCAGATGGAAGGGTGTAAAGAAAACCAGGACAACACCATTACACCCTCAGTCAGATGGAAGGGTATAAATAAAACCAGGACAACACCATTACACCCTCAGTCAGATGGAAGGGTATAAAGAAAACCAGGACAACACCACTACATTCTCAACCAGATGGAAGGGTATAAAGAAAACCAGGACAACACCATTACACTTTCAGTCAGATGGAAGGGTATAAATAAAACCAGGTCAACACCACTACATTCTCAATCAGATGGAAGGGTATAAATAAAACCAGGACAATACCATTACACTCTCAGTCAGATGGAAGGGTGTAAAAAAAAACCAGGACAACACCATTATACCCTCAGTCAGATGGAAGGGTATAAAGAAAACCAGGACAACACCATTACATTCTTAACCAGATGGAAGGGCATAAATAAAACCAGGACAACACCATTACACCCTCAGTCAGATGGAAGGGTATAAAGAAAACCAGGACAACACCATTACATTCTTAACCAGATGGAAGGGTATAAATAAAACCAGGACAATACCATTACACCCTCAGTCAGATGGAAGGGTATAAATAATACCAGGACAACACCATTACACCCTCAGTCAGATGGAAGGGTATAAAGAAAACCAGGACAACACCATTACACTCTCAGTCAGATGGAAGGGTATAAAGAAAACCAGGACAACACCACTACATTCTCAACCAGATGGAAGGGTATAAATAAAACCAGGACAATACCATTACACTCTCAGTCAGATGGAAGGGTATAAAGAACACCAGGACAACACCATTACTGTGTACAATGTAATGTTGTTAGTATCTTAACATGCGTTTTACTGTGTACGATGAAGTGATACTAGGATCTTAACGTGTGTTTTACTGTGTACGATGTAGTGATACTAGGATCTTAACGTGTGTTTTACTGTGTACGATGAAGTGATAGTAGGATCTTAATGTGTGTTTTACTGTGTACGATGTAGTGATACTAGGATCTTAACGTGTGTTTTACTGTGTACGATGTAGCGATACTAGGATCTTAACGTGTGTTTTACTGTGTACGATGTAGTGATACTAGGGTCTTAACGTGTGTTTTACTGTGTACGATGTAGTGATACTAGGATCTTAACGTGTGTTTTACTGTGTACGATGTAGCGATACTAGGATCTTAACGTGTGTTTTACTGTGTACGGTGTAGTGATACTAGGATCTTAACGTGTGTTTTACTGTGTACGATGTTGTGATACTAGGATCTTAACGTGTGTTTTACTGTGTACGGTGTAGTGATACTAGGATCTTAACGTGTGTTTTACTGTGTACGATGTAGTGATACTAGGATCTTAACGTGTGTTTTACTGTGTACGATGTAGTGATACTAGGATCTTAACGTGTGTTTTACTGTGTACGGTGTAGTGATACTAGGATCTTAACGTGTGTTTTACTGTGTACGATGTTGTGATACTAGGATCTTAACGTGTGTTTTACTGTGTACGATGTAGCGATACTAGGATCTTAACGTGTGTTTTACTGTGTACGATGTAGTTATACTAGGAAGTGATACTAGTGATACTTACTCTGCAAGTTTTAGAGTTTATAGGATCTTATCCTTGGTTGTGTTGTGTAAAATGTAGTGTTTTCAGGGTCTTAACCGAGGGTCATGGGTTCAAATCCCCGTCATACCAAACATGCATGACCTCTCAGCCGTGGGGGCGTTATAAAGCGACAGTCAATCTTACTATTTGTTGATAAAAGAGTAACTCAAGAGCTGGCGGTGGGTGGTGATGACTAGCTGCCTTCCCCCTAGTCTTACACTGATTAATTAGGGACGGCTAGAGGAGAAAGCCCTCGTGTAGCTTTGCGCAAAATTCAAAAACAAACAAACAAACAAGTTATTACCTCCGGTATATTTTAATCCCTGATTGTGTGAGATTGTGTATTAGCCAATAAGATTTCTCGAAAATGGCTGAATAGATTTGAACGAAAATTGGTGTACGTTTGCACTACGACCGAACTTCGAAATGTTTAATTGTTTTGTTTTTTTGTCATCAACAGCTACGTCACAAAGGTTTCAAAAAATCTTTATCTTTTAACAATGGGACCGTTTTTCACACTATTTTTGCTTCACAACTCTTTCAAAAATTGTCGTATTCTGATGAAACTTGGTGGACTCATGTAGAACGTTATTCTTTATTGTCCTGCCAGAAATGGTCCGTGGACGTCAATATCGACAGACGTACTGACTCATTTTCGTACTATTTTTGGAGAGGTTTGAGTGGCGGAGTTACGCGATCTACCGACTACCCCTCTAGTTGTAAATGTTACTGGTCTATTTGTACGCGTCTCGTAATTGGGTAAAACTCTCGTTAAATAACATTTGTTGCTGAGCTATTTTATTTTTACAAAACTAAACATTCAACACAGAGAAGCATAAGATATTTTATATATTCATAATGAAACATGCATTTTTTGTCAAATATGATAAATAACAAAATTTGACTAACCTTCTTTTCGAATTAATTTCAACGTTATGTAACACAATTACTTCCTGAATCCTACATAAGAAGTGTGCGTTTTCTTATAGCAAAGCTACATCAGGCTATCTGCTGAGTCCACCGAGGGGAATTGAACCTGTGATGTTAGCGTTGTAAATCTGTAGACTTACTGCTGTACCAGCGGGGGTCCCCACATTAGGATGTTGTTTGCAGTTAAGCACAATGCAACACAATGGGCTATCTGTGCTCTGCCCATCATGGGTATTGAAACCACTTGCGGAAGGGGGGGGGGGCTCACACATTAGGGCCTCAGTACAAGAAGTTGTTAGGTGCGTAAAGCTACACAATAAGGCATCAGCACTCTATTTACTACGGGAATTCGAAATTCGAATCTCAGCGTTTTAAGTCTGAAACTTCACGGGCCTGGCATGGCTTAGCGCGTTAAGGCGTGCGTTTCGTAATCTGAGGGTCGCGGGTTCGCGCCCGAGTCGCACCAAACATGCTCGCCCTCCAAGCCGTGGGGGCGTTATAATGTGACGGTCAATCCCACTATTCGTTGGTAAAAGAGTAGCCCAAGAGTTGGCGGTGGGTGGTGATGACTAGCTGCCTTCCCCCTAGTCTTACACTGCTAAATTAGGGACGGCTAGCACAGATAGCCCTCGGGTAGCTTTGTGCGAAATTCCAAAAAAACCAAACCTGAAACTTCACACTGACCCACTTGGAAATAAAAAGAAAGTTTCATTTCAATTGCCAATAAACAATTCTCGAAACAAAGCTCGAATTTTCACCTTATTGTCATTTATCTTGAAAATGTTACAAGGCTTTCCATGTAAAAACACCTGAATATTTTCAAACGTACTTTACTTATATATATATATATATATACTGTTCTTGTTTATGTTTTAAAAGGGAGATTTATATAGTTTATTTGTATATCTTTTTATTGACAAAATAATTTCACCATATTTTGTCCTTTTAAAATTATTGCTATATTTCTTATATAAATGTTTAAAATTCCCTCGAGTTGAGTGCTAGATATCTACTCTGTTTTGTTTTTTTTCTGACAACTTCAACGAAACCTCACGTGCCTGGCAATAGTCTCTTTTATTTTACGTACGTAATGTAGTTTTACTTTAATTTTCCTAACGTTGACCAGTAAGTAAGAAAGTAGAACTATTTGTTGAGTTTTCTCACGTTTAGTTTCCTATTTATGCTTCTAGATTTCCAGAAACTCTCCAACACACATGGGAAACATATATGTTGATCAGAGTCGAAATAAGGACACAGGCCCGGCATGGCTAGGTGGGTTAAGGCGTTCGACTCGTAATCTGAGGGTCGCGGGTTTTAATTCCAATCGCACTAAACATGCTTGCCCTTTCAGCCGTGGGGCGTTATAACTTGAGGTCAATCCCACTACTCGTTGGTAAAAAAGTAGCCCAAGAGTTGGCGGTGGGTGGTGATGACTAGCTGCCTTCCCTCTAGTCTTACACTGCTAAATTAGGGACGATTAGCGCAGATAGCCCTCGTGTAGCTTTGCTTGAAATTCAAAAACAAACAAACAAACAAGTACACTAGTGCTGAAGGCTGAAACAAAATGATTAGATTGGTGGCCAACTGAGAAGTGTTAATTTCGTAAAGTTATGACGTGACCTTGTCCTCACAGTGCACGTCAACACGCGGTCCTCAAAGAAGAATAAAACATATATGTAAACCTGAACAATTAGATAACTATATATATAAACATTAGTGAAACACAAAGTGCCTGCAATAGTTAATCCCTAAGTGACCACTCAGAATATTTTATTATATTAAGATCCATATAAATTGTTTTGTTTTTGAGTACAAGACTATACATTGGGCTTACCTGGCTCTGCCCAGTGCGGGTATGCTACTGTAAACGAACCCTCCACTGCACAGCGGTAAGTCAGAAGGTTTATAGCACTAAAACCTGGGGTTCAATACCCGTGGTAAACAAAGCATAGAATATACAAGCTTAACAAGAAAGACCTTTTTAAAAGTCCGTTAATTCTGTATGACTAGAAGTACTTAATATTAAAAATCAATAAATAACGGAAATCTTTGAATCCATCACTAAATATAATGTATGCAATTATTAAACGGTACTGTCGCTGTTTATCTAAGTTCCCGACATCATGACTTATAAAATTCTTTAAACCTTGATGAGGTGGATATGCGCATGCGTAATCTGCGCTGTAGAGACATGTACCACGACCGTGTACGAAAACTAAACAACGCCAGAACAGAGTATGCATCGAGGGAAACATTAAGACATGTTTAACAGCCCTCGTGTAGCTTTGAGCAAAATTCAAAAACAAAACTTCTATGATTACCAACCAGGGGCGTAGATCCTGGGGGGATGGGGTATACATCCCCCCTACAGTTTGGTCTGTTGAATTGTTTTATTAGATCACAGGCCTACAAATTGTGTGTTTGTTCTTGTGATTCTCGTGTTCTCACCAATCGAATTACATAATTAGGCCTAGATGTAGGCTTTTTCAGTAGCCGAAATGTACATCTTTAATATAGGCGTGCTTCTAAGCTTTTCGATCTAAGCGATAGTTCGTAAGTATCAGTCAGTAGGCCTAAGTATACATGCAAGTATCGTGGCAACAAGATTACTCTGTGACTGCATGTTTACAGCTTTCAGGTTCATGTAATCAGAGATTACCAATTTGCAAATTGAACAGTCCACATAAGTGGTTGCAAAATCACCCCCCCCCATCGGGTGAAAAAATCTACGCCCCTGTTACCAACTGTTCAATTTCACTTGAACTTTGGGATGAGCATACCTAAAAACGCACGTGTTCAATAATATTTTAATAAACAAAGTCGCAGTAAGGATTGTTGTTAGAGTGGGAGAGAATAAACGATTTTAGGCATAATACCCTCCCTAAAAAAGTTGAAAAAAAATCATATACAGTGTAGTAACACATAGTTTGTGTAAATTATAGTGTTTGAGCAATATTATTTGTTTCTTGTTGGTATAAACAAGAAGCAACACAATGAGCTATTTGCGCTGTGTCCACCATGGGTACGGAAAGATAGTTTTTAACGATACAAGTCTTCGGAGATACCACTGAGCCCCAGTGGAGACTGGGGTAAGCAGAAGAGAACCATCAGCTATGAAATCGTAGCAACAGTCAGAATATCTTCTATGTGAGTCATCCACTGGAACAGCGATAAGTCTACGGATTTGTAGTGTTTTTAACGATACAAGTCTTCGGAGATACCACTGAGCCCCAGTGGAGACTGGGGGAAGCAGAAGAGAACCATCAGCTATGAAATCGTAGCAACAGTCAGAATATCTTCTATGTGAGTCATCCACTGGAACAGCGATAAGTCTACGGATTTGTAGTGTTTTTAACGATACAAGTCTTCGGAGATACCACTGAGCCCCAGTGGAGACTGGGGGAAGCAGAAGAGAACCATCAGCTATGAAATCGTAGCAACAGTCAGAATATCTTCTGTGTGAGTCATCCACTGGAACAGCGATAAGTCTACGGATTTGTAGTGATAAAATCAGGGATTCAATTCTCCTCAGTGGACACAGCAGATATCCCGATGTGGCTTTGCTATAAGAAAACACACACTTCCGTATAGAAACAATACATTCATCTGGCAAGTATTAGCTTAATCAAACACATACAGAGAGGGAAATGTTGGTGTCAAAATCGTTATTCTTGAATCAAAGCAACGTGGACGTTTGTCCAAAAACTGGCGCGTGTCCAGCAGACAGGTAAAATAAACAGTTTATCGTGAATTTCATGTAAAGCTACGCGGAACGTACGTGCGCTAGCCGTTCCTAATTTATCGGTATAAGATTCGAGGGAAGGTATCTTCTCATCACTACACACCGTTAACGCTTGGGACACTGTTTTACAAACGAACATTAACCGTCACATTATAACGCTCCCACGGCTAAAACTGTAGGCATTTTTCGTGTGATGAAGATTTGAACCCCAGACGTTCAGGTTATGAGTCGAACGCTCTAATCACCTCGCCTATCAGGCCTAGAGCAGAAATTCAAGATTATTATGTAATTCTAAAGCAGTTAGATGTTATATGAATTACGTCACTGTATTACATTTTATAAACACGAACAAACACTAAACGTTTATTTCCATAATTCAGTATTTTAGACTGGTTACTACTAAACATTTCAAGAGGTAACAACTGAGGTAATTAGCAACAAAAAGTGGAAAAAATTAATAAATATTTTGATAAAGTAATCTACATAAAAAACTGTAAAGAGAAATAATCCACCACAAACTACCGTAAATAGAAACAACATAAGTAGTCCACCATAAATTATTTTAAATATATAAAACATAAATAATACACTGCAAACTCCTGTAATTATACAAAAAAAAACAATCCACTACAAACTAATGTAAATATACACAACATAAATAATGCACTACAAACTACTGTTAATATATACAATATAAATAATCCATAACAAACTACTGTAAATACACTCAACCTAAATAATCCACTACAAACAATTGTAAGTATACACAAAACAAGTAACCCACTACAGACTACTGTAAGTATACACAAAACAAGTAACCCACTACAGACTACTGTAAGTATACACAAAACAAGTAACCCACTACAGACTACTGTAAGTATACACAAAACAAGTAACCAACTACAGACTACTGTAAATATACACAAAACAAGTAACCCACTACAAACTACTGTAAGTATACACAAAACAAGTAACCCACTACAAACTACTGTAAGTATACACAAAACAAGTAACGCACTACAAACTACTGTAAGTATACACAAAACAAGTAACCCACTACAAACTACTGTAAGTATACACAAAACAAGTAACCCACTACAAACTACTGTAAGTATACACAAAACAAGTAACCCACTACAGACTACTGTAAGTATACACAAAACAAGTAACCCACTACAAACTACTGTAAGTATACACAAAACAAGTAACCCACTACAGACTACTGTAAGCATACACAAAACAAGTAACCCACTACAGACTACTGTAAGTATACACAAAACAAGTAACCCACTACAGACTACTGTAAGTATACACAAAACAAGTAATCCACTACAGACTACTGTAAGTATACACAAAACACGTAACCCACTACAGACTACTGTAAGTATACACAAAACAAGTAACCCACTACAAACTATGGTAAGTATACACAAAACAAGTAACCCACTACAAACTACTGTGGGTATACACAAACAAGTAACCCACTACAGACTACTGTAAGTATACACAAAACAAGTAACCCACTACAGACTACTGTAAGTATACACGAAACAAGTAACCCACTAGAAACTACTGTAAGTATACATAAAACAAGTAACCCACTACAAACTACTGTAAGTATACACAAAACAAGTAACCCACTACAAACTACTGTAAGTATACACAAAACAAGTAACCCACTACAGACTACTGTAAGTATACACAAAACAAGTAACCCACTACAAACTACTGTAAGTATACACAAAACAAGTAACCCTACTACAAACTACTGTAAGTATACACAAAACAAGTAACCCACTACAGACTACTGTGGTATACACAAAACAAGTAACCCACTACAGACTACTGTAAGTATACACAAAACAAGTAACCCACTACAGACTACTGTAAGTATACACAAAACAAGTAACCCACTACAGACTACTGTAAGTATACACAAAACAAGTAACCCACTACAGACTACTGTAAGTATACACAAAACAAGTAACCCACTACAAACTACTGTAAGTATACACAAAACAAGTAACCCACTACAAACTACTGTAAGTATACACAAAACAAGTAACCCACTACAGACTACTGTAAGTATACACAAAACAAGTAACCCACTACAGACTACTGTAAGTATACACAAAACAAGTAACCCACTACAGACTACTGTAAGTATACACAAAACAAGTAACCCACTACAGACTACTGTAAGTATACAAAACAAAAATAATCCACTACAAACATCATACTGATAAGCATATTCAACATAAATATTCCACTACAAACATCATACTGATAAGTATATTCAACATAAATAATCCACTACAAACATCATACTGATAAGTATATTCAACATAAATAATCCACTACAAACTTTCGAAAATGTACACAACATATATAATCCACTAACTACAACTGTAGATACAAACAACATAAATAATCCACTACAAATTATTGTAAACATACACAACATGAATAATCCACTGCAAACTACTCTAAATATAAACATTATAAATAATCCACTATAAACTATTGTAAATTTACACAACATAAATAATCCACTACAAACTACTATAAAGACACACAACATGAACAATCCACTTGAAACTACTGTAAATATACCCAACATAAACAATCCACTACAAGCTACTGTAAACATACACAACATAAATAATCCACTACAAGCTACTTGAAATACACGGTATCCCGACATTTCGCACCCGACTCTTGGCAGCCAACAATTCTACAGCCGAGCTCGTTGGCAGCCGACAATTTTACATCCGAGCTCGTTGGCAGCCGACAATTTCGCACACAGGAAAATTGGCAGCGGACGATTACCCAGCCGAGTATTTACATCAACATTACAGTTTAAGAAAAAAGACTCATATGTCATACAGCCATGTAGCCACATTTATTCACAGTCAGAATCATACAGTCATGCTGCCACATCTGTTCACAGGTTAAAGCAGTAGTCTTAAAGTAGTCTTAAGCGCGTCCGCTGTATCATGCGCTTGAGGTTGTCCGCACGTGGTAGGCTTGCTATAACAGCTGGCGCTACTGTGGTGGTGTTGTTAGCCAAAATGGTAATATGCGGCTCCGCTATAGCACCTGCCTGTGTTTTAATTGCAGATACAACTTTCAGGATGGA
This sequence comes from Tachypleus tridentatus, assembly GCF_004210375.1. Classification (NCBI taxonomy): domain Eukaryota; kingdom Metazoa; phylum Arthropoda; class Merostomata; order Xiphosura; family Limulidae; genus Tachypleus; species Tachypleus tridentatus. The sequence continues at coordinate 155,846,427 of NC_134833.1, read as the reverse complement.
TTTTCTCGGTCCATCGGGTGCGTGGCTGTGCTCCTTGAGGCAAGCTGTAACTGTATCGTCTTGTACATGAATTTTCAAATGGATGTTAATTTGTCGTTAAGTTAACGTTAGTAACATCATGAACAACACCATAACTTAACTATGCATTGCTTGACTGGGTTATCATCTCCTGCCAATTTTCCTGGGTGGGAAATTGTCGGCTGCCAACGAGCTCGGCTGTTAAATTCTTGGCTGCCAAGAGTCGGGTGCGAAATTGCGGCTGCGAAATGTCGTAGAACCGAAATACACACAACACAAAAATCTACTGCAAACTACTATAAATATAAACACCATAAAAAAACACACTATAATCCATTATAAATATACACAACATAAATAATCCACTACAAACGTCTGTAAATACAGACAACATAAATGGTCCACTACAAAATACTGTAAATACACATAGCTTGAAAGATCCGCTACAAAATACCAGGAATACACACAACATAAATAATCCACTACAAAAACTACTGTAAATATACACAATATAAATGATCCACTACAAACTACCATACATATATACAACATAAATAATCTATAACATAATACTGTAAGTACACACACCATAAATAACCCATTACCAACTACTCTAAACATACTCAACATAAATAATCCACTCCAAACTACATACTGTTAAGTATAGACAACATAAATAATCCACTCCAAACTACATACTGTTAAGTATAGACAACATAAACAATCCACTATAAACTAGTGTAAACACATTTAACATAAATAATGCACTACAAACTATTGTAAATGTGCATAACATAAATAATCCACTAGAAACTACTGTAAATATACACAGCATAACTAATCTACTACAAACTACTGTAAATACACTCAACATATATAATCCATAGTAAATTCTTCTAAGTACACACAGTAGGCTTCTATAGGTATACAAAACAAAATTAATCTAAAGCACAGACACACCCAACATAAACAATCAACGGTAAATAGATGTTATTAATCGCAATATAAATAATCCATGGTAAAGTGTTCTAATTACAGACAAAATAAACAATCCTCAAAAAACTATTGTATGTACACCTTACAAAAACAATCAGTGACAACCTCTGCAGATGTACAGACAACAGAAGCAATGAATGACAACCTCTATAACTATACAGACAAACAATAAACAGCAAATTACTGTAAAAAGATACAACATAAACAATTCCCAACCATGAACTGTAAGTACAAACAACATAAACAGTCCACACTTGTAAGTGGTGTTAATGCAGGTAACATAAAGAGTTCATTGCATTCTTGTGCAAATACTCATTAATCCGTTAAAGAAAAACAACTTTGTAAATATATACGAAACATTAATTACACACAAGAAACTGTTGTAATTACACAATACACTTTGTAAATAAACACAATATAAACAGTGTACGGTAAAGTGTTGTGAGTACATACAGCATAAACAATCAACAGGGAATTGCTGTAAATACATACAGAACCTAAGCACTTTACCACAAACTAGTGTACATACACATAGCATAAATAATCCGCCATAGCGACAGTAAGCACACACAACATAACTAATCTACTACAAACTATTGTAAATATACACAACATAAATAATCCCTTACTTCTACTGTAAATACCCACACCACAAATGATTCACTAGTAGCTACTGTAAATACCCACAACACAAATAATCCAATAGAAATTAATGTAAATACTAAATAAATCATCCACTACAATCTATTATAAATACACACAAGATAAATAATCCACTACAAACTATTGTAAACATACAAAAGATAAATAATCCACTACAAACTACATTAAATATACACACAGAAATAATCCACTATAAACTAATGTAAATACACTTAACATAAGTAATGCACTACAAAGTACTGTAAATACACACAACATAAATAATCAACTACAAGCTACTGTAAATAAACGCACTGTGAATAATCCATTACAAACTACTGTTAGTATATACAAAATAAATAATCCACTGCAATCTACTGTGAATACACACAACATAAATGAGACATCACAAACTACTGTAAGTACACACAACATAAATGATCCACTACAAACTACTATACATACATACAACATAAATAATCTACAACATAATACTATAAGTACACACACCATAAATAATCCATTACCAACTACTGTAAACACACTCAACATAAAGAACCCACAAGAAACTATTGTAAATAGACACAATCTAAATAATCCAATACAAATTACATTAAACACACACAAAATAAGTAATCCACTGCAAACTACTGTAAATACACACAACATAAATAATCTAATACAAACTACTGTAAATATACACAACATAAATAATCCACAACAAAATATTATAAATACACACAACATAAATAGTCTTCTGCAAAATACTGCAAATACCCATACCATAGATAATCCGTAAATTCACACAACATAAGTAATCCACTATCAGCTATTGTAAATACACACAAGATAAATTATCCACTACTAAGTACTGTGAATGTACACAACATAGGAAATCTACTACAAACTACTGTATATACATACAACATAAAAAAACCACTAAAAACTGTTCTAAATACACATAACATAAATAATCCACAACAAACTAATGTAAATATAGACAACAAATAATCCACCACAGTTTACTGTAAATACTTACAATATAAATAATCCACTGAAAAATATTGTTAATATACACAACATAAATATTCCACTGCAAACCACTGTAAATACACGCAACATAAACAATTCACTACAAACTCTTGTACAGGGTGAGCCAAAAGTAGGTGGACAGCATTTGGAATAGGTTTATGTATCGGTTATATTAATGCAATTGTATATTATAACTATGTTGCAACTATATTATTTGTGTTATATAATTACAATTGTATAATTACATTTGTTTTAATTTAATCTGTTTTTTTTTTTTTTTAGATTGTTAATAGAACCCATAATGTCAAATACTTTAAATACAGATAAAAGAATATGGGTGTTAAAAGAGTATTGGAAATCTCAAAATAGTGAAACCGTAAGGAGAAAGTGGGTTGAAACATTTGATACTCCAGCTCCAAAAAGACAAACCATTTACCGTATCCGTGACAAATTCGACGCCACTGGCTCAATCCTTAATGCTGCTAAAACTGGTCGACCCAAAACAGTCTGTACAGAGAATAATAAGCAACGTGTTGCCGATGCATTTGTTCAAAGTCCAAACAAGTCCACCAGAAGAGCTTCTATGGAATTGAACATACCACAAACCTCTATTAGGCGAATTATAACGCAAATTGGGTTGAAACCCTATCGACCACAACTAATTCATGGCTTATTGGAGGATGATCCAGACAGGCGACTGCAATTTAGTGAAATTATGCTGAACAAGATTGAAGAAAACCCAGGAATTTTAGATAACATTGTGTGGAGTGATGAAGCTTCTTTTAAATTATCCGGTCATGTCAATAGACATAATTGTGTTTACTGGTATAGTGAGAACATGCATTTAACATTAGAACAACAGCTAAATCAGCCTGGTGTCAATGTTTGGGGTGGTATTTCAAGTTCTGGTGTTTATGGACCATTTTTTTTGGACGGAACAATTACAGGAGATAAGTATCTCGAAATTCTAAGGAATCAAGTTGTTCCTCAGTTACAGCAACAACAAGATGGGGCCCCTCCACATTATTCCAAAGGAGTTCGTGAGTATCTTGATGAAACATTTCCATTGAAATGGATTGGTCGAAGAGGTCCAATCGATTGGCCGGCACGTTCACCGGACTTGACCCCTATGGATTTTTTCTTTTGGGGAGTACTCAAGGAAAAAGTTTATAGTCAAAAACCAAGAAGTGTCGGTGATTTAAAAAATTACATAAGAGATGCATTTCAAGAAATTAATGCCCAGAGTGACTTGTGCAAAAATGTTTATCGAAGCGTAAGAGGTAGACTTCAAAGCTGTGTAAATCAAGAAGGAAAACAATTTGAGCATTTGCGTTAATAAATAACATTTTATTTTCATTAATATAATTGTCTTATTACATATAGTTGTACGTATACGTGATCTCTAAATAAATGTTTTTTTACTGTCCACCTACTTTTGGCTCACCCTGTATATATATGCAACAGAAACAAATAATGACAACCTCTGTAAATGTACAGATAATATAAACAATAAATAGCGAAGTACTGTAAAAAGACATAAACTGTAAGTATTCATAACATAAAGAATCCACAACAAACTAAAGTATATATAGACACACAACGTAAACGAAATACGGTAAACTTTGGAAGTACACACAACATAAACAATCCACAGTAAACTGGTGTTAGTGTACTTAACATAAAGAGTTCACTGCAATCTCTTGTAAATACTCACAAGATAATTAATTCGTTAAAAATAACACTTTGTAAATGTACGAGGTCTGTTAAAAAAAAATACGCGGACTGACGTCATAAAACAAAATGTACTTTATTTACAAGTTACGGGTCTGGGACCCCTTCAAAGTACTCTCCTCCCCAACGCACACACTTATCCCAACGGTGTTTTCACTTGTTGAAACAGTCCTGGTACGTTTCTTTTGTAATGTCCTCCAGCTCCTTCGTCGCATTTGCCTTAATCACGGGAATCGTCTCAAATCTTCTTCCTTTCAAGGGTCTTTTGAGTTTGGGGAACAAGAAAAAATCGCAAGGAGCAAGGTCAGGTGAGTAGGGGGGTGGGGAAGAACAGTAATCGAGTGTTTGGCCAAAAACTCACGAGTTTTGAGGGCCGAATTTCGCAGCAACGCGGTGCATCTTCACTTTTTCGGTCAAAATCTCGTAACAAGATCCAACTGATATACCACACTCTTCAGCAAGCTCCCTGACAGTCAGACGTCGATTTGCCCGCACCAGGGTGTTGATTTTGTCGACGTGTGGGTCGTCAGTTGACGTGGAAGGACGTCCAGGACGCTCATCATCTTCAATGGACTGTCGACCATCCTTAAAACGTTCATGCCACTTGAAACATGCCGTACGCTTCATAGCAGCATCACCGTAAGCCGTGTTAAGCATAGCAAAAGTTTCAGTCGCAGATTTTCCAAGTTTAACACAAAATTTCACAGCAAGTCGTTGCTCCTTCAGGTCATTCATTCTGAAATCCGCCAAACGAAAAAATCGCACTTCACTTAAAACCGCGTAGCTAATACACAAATGAAGATATCTGCAATCGGGAAATGGCGTCGTAATCAGCTGATATGTGCAAATTTAACGACACCAAGCGGATTCCCCTGGAACCAACTGGAGCCGCGCAATTCAAACAGTCCGCGTATTTTTTTAACAGACCTCGTATACGAAAGATAAGTAACACACAAGAAACTTTTAAATACACACAACGTAAACAGTATACGATAAAGCGTTGTGAGTACATACAGCATAAACAATCAACAGGGAATTGATGTAAATACATACAGAACATAAACAATCCACAGCAGATTACTGCAGATATGGGCAACATAAACAATCAACAGTATTCTGTTCTGAACATTTACAACATAAACAATTCACGATTAACTGCGCAAAATAAATGCACTAAAAAGAAATAATTCATCATCAACTGTTGTAAGTATATTCAAAACAAAAACACCAAACATCTGTAAATATACCCAGAACCTAAACGACGTACGCCAAACTGCTGTAAATATACCCTTGACATACGTTGTTTATGTTCTGTAGATATACATAATGCATAAAATTTCAAGAACAAGGTATGAACGTGATGTGAGATACTCAACCCATTGTTCAGTTCAACATTTCATTCTGATTTAGTAACCCGTTGAAGTTAATAATGTGTTGTCCGATTCTGATACTGATTAGCAATACCTACATGCACTGTGTAAAGTTCGTATTGCCGAGAGGATCACGAAACTTACATATCAGAATGATTTATAATTCAATGTTCATTTTGTTGTTGTTTTGCTTTGCTGAATATTTAAGAGTTTGTTTGAACATAACTACACAGGCGGTTAGCGCACAGACTTTCCTAATGGTGAAGTTGCAAACGCGAGGAAAAGCAGCTGGTAAGTAACACCCACCGACAATAGTGAGTTTCACTGTCACTCTTGAGATGCACCAGGGATCCAAATTACAGAGCACGTTTTGGTTGTTTTGTGGAAACCGGTCACAATCCGTGATCCCTCGTATTTGTAATCTGTGTTTGCCAATTACTAGGCTTTGGTTTGTTTTTAATTTCGCGCAAAGCTACACGAAGGCTGTCTGCGCTAGTCCTCCTATTTTAGCAGTGAAAGACTAGAGGGAGACCAGATAGCCATCACCCCCACCAACAACTCTTGGGCTATTCTTTTACCAACAGTAGCAGGTTTGACCATCGAGTTGTAACGCCATCACGACTGAAAGATTCAGCATATTTAATAGGACGAGGATTCGAACCCGCAATCCTCAGATTGTGAATCAAGCGCTCTAACCTCCTGGCCATGCTGGGTTCAGCCAAGAGGCTTCGCCCGTGCCAATATTAATCAGAGTATCTTTCTTTAGGTAATTAATTAGAAGATACAAGTATATTTATGATACGGGCCGACGTGGCCAGGTAGGTTAAGGCGTTTGACTTGTAGTCTGAGGGTCGCGGGTTCGAATCCCCGTCGCATTAAACATGCTCGCCATTTCAGCCTTGGGGGCGTTATAAAGTTACGGTCAATCCCATTATTCGTTGTTAAAAGATTAGCCCAAGATTTGGCGGTGGGTGGAGATGGCTAACTGCCTTCCCTCTTGTCTTACACTGCTAAATTAGGGACGGCTAGCACAGATAGCCCTCGAGTAGCTTTGCGCGAAATTAAAAACAAACAATATTTATGACATAGGCTTAGTAATCGACGGAGCATTATTTTGTGAAATATTTTATCTAAGTCAGAAAATAACAAAAACATCTGGTTGGTAACAACTTTTTATTATGCAGTAACAGAGGGGAGAAAAAAGGTTGTTATATTTTTTAAAATTTTATTTATATAATAACAAATATTTTATCACACAAAATGTTGCTTTCTTCCTTATATGAGTTTATTATACAGTGATATACGTGTATAAACGTGTATTATTCTTCTATAAACAATTTGTTGTAAGATACAAATTAATTCGATAGGTACAGGTAAACCAAACTGATTTTCACAGTGACAGGATATATATAACAGAACTTGAAGAAACTAACTAGTGTTCATGGGTTTTGTGGGTCAACTTATGTTCCATTATTTCTTTAGTGTGAGTTTTATTAACAGCTCTGGTGAAAATGTTTGCTGTACATATATATATATTACTGGCATTGGTATAGAACAAGCCTAAGTCTCCCAAGTAGCCCGGAACCCTGGGAGGTATTATTTGGATTACGTCCGAAAATGTCGATAACAGCAAAAATATTTATCAATTGAATCTTGTATAATTAGATCGTATATTTAATTATATTCACTATCGGGTTAATATTTACTTGAGATATTTGTAGGTTGATTGGTTTTATTACAGTTTAATAATATATTTAGTGTCATAAAAAAGTCATTCTGCGACAAAGATTTTGTTGTTCCATATTATAATTTGGTAACAAAGGTTATTCGACTCTCATACTCAACAATAACAATTAATATTAACTTGCGACTAGAGCTAACTACAAATATCTAGTAATTAATAAAGTTAATTAAATATTCTTTCTCTTCATTCGTTCCAGCTAAAATAATGACTAGTTTCACAAAGTAGTAGACGCGTTTTTGTTACTTTAATACTGGTTTTGAGTAAACGAACGAGATTTGAAATTTTTTATTGTTTAGAGTTTTGAGTACTTGATTATGTATTTATTCCTTCTCCACATAACGTCATTTCGGCCCGGCACGGCCAAGCGTGTTAAGACGTGCGACTCGTAATCTGAGGGTCGCGAGTTCGCATACCCGTCGCGCCAAACATGCTCGCCCTTTCAGCCGTGGGGGTGTTATAATGTGACGACCAATCCCACTATTCGTTGGTAAAAAAAGTAGCCCAAGAGTTGGCGGTGGGTGGTGATGACTAGCTGCCTTTCCTCTAGTCTTACACTGCTAAATTATGGACGGCTAACGCAGATAGCCCTCGAGTAGCTTTGTGCGAAATTCAAAACAACACCTTCTCCAGTACAAAACGTACACTTTTCGAGAGTTCCCTCATTTAGCGTGTGTGTCTTTTTTCTCTTCTTCATTACATAATGTAAATAAGCTATTTACTTTTAAATGTAATAGTAAAATGTATTACAAAGTCCGCGCCAAATAAAAGCTTTATTTGATTTGACGAAATATCTTTTTTTTTATAATGAAGGTTTGTTTTGAATTTCGCACAAAGCTACTCGAGGGCTATCTGTGTTAGCCGTCCCTAATTTAGCAGTGTAAGACTAGAGGGAAGGCAGCTAGTCATCACCACCCACCGCCAACTCTTGGGTTACTCTTTTACTAACGAATAGTGGGATTGACCGTCACATTATAACGCCTCCACGGCTGAAAGGGCAAGCATGTTTGGTGTCACGCGGGTTTGAACCCGCGACCCTCGGATTACGAGTCGAGTGCATTAACCCACCTGGCCATGTTTTATGAAGGAATGAAAACACTTTCATTACGTGTAATAACATCCAACATCTCATTTGTAAACAGCCTACTTTCTATTTCGAGGTTTTGGAAATAACGTCAGAAATTATATAATATTGTATTAGTGAATGTCATTTCATATTTCTGTTCAAGATATTACTGATCGCTGAATATTACCTGTCTGTTCCCCCCTCTTCCTGAGTGTTTACAAATTATAATATTTACGGTAAGGAAGATGATTAGTTTCCAAATAAGCCTTTTATGAATAAGAAACTTTTGTATGGTACGCTTTACGTCTTCGAAGTTTATTGGAAAATGGGTTAAGCAAACACTATTCACTGGTTGTTCCATATTGATAAAAACTGTTAGGCCTAACGAGGCTTAAATCTGTTCATTGCATGTTGAAAAACATTTATATAAACTATATCATAAGGGTATCGAAGGGTCATTATAATACATTCGCGTGCTTATCTTTGCGACCTCAAATTTTATAAACGAATCTAGTATCACTTTTCACCACATGCTTTTTGTTTACAGCTCACGCATGCGCGGTGATACCCCTCCGGCTTTAAGCCTAATCTTTGATATTAATCCAGTTGTTCTGAGACTTGGCAGTTAGTTACATTGGTGACTACAACAACAGTAAAGTTGCTAAATGTATCTTTTACTCAAATCAGAGGGCTCTGTAAGTGGACGTAAAAGATTACCCGAAGCAGATGGAAAAGTCTTCAATATTTTGGGCAAACAAATGATTTAACCACAGAATGAGAAATCAGTGATGTCGAGATGTGAACCTGACGATGACTGAAGAAGGTCGAAACGTTGTTCGCTCTTCTATGTAAAATATTTTCTCAACCCAAACGAGCCGTTTTTGCATATAAAAAGAATGAGAAATCGTTAATACAATTTTAATTATTATAAAAAAACAAAACTGCGAACGATTTGTTGTTGTTGTTTTCACATTCTATCAGTCGTTGTATATTTCAAAATATGCCTTTATCTTCCTTTTAATAAATGCGTTTCATATCTGGGATCTTTAAGACACAAAATAAATTTAAAAAATGGCTTCAGTGACTCTCAATCATACTGATTTATCTGATTTCTGAAAACATCCAGTGGCGCCCCCAGTGGCACAGCAGCCTTCTACTACTAGAAACTGGGTCTCGATACCCGTGATGAGCAAAGTACACATAGCCCTTTGTGTAGCTCTGTGTTTAGTAACAAACGACAACACCTAGTGACCATTGGTGGAACGAAACTAAAAGCGTGTATATCGGCAAACGTTGGAAGTAACTTTTAACTCAGAAATGTTGAGTAATTTAGCTTAAGTAATATAAAGCTTGAGACCTTAGTTAAAATACTATATTTACAGAATATATAAACGTAAAATGAAGACTACAGGGTTAAAGTCCGTATCTCAACTGTGACCACCAAGAGCACAGAACCTGATTCAGCTCGGATCATAATCGGGTCTTGTGTTGACCTGGGAGGGTCAGGTGCAGTTAAACTACACCTTTTCCGCCTTCCTTGATTGTTATTATAATAGATATTTGTAGTTTTGTGTTTTTCCCCTATTTTCCTTTCGAGGGTTATGTCGATTAGTGTTATTGTATGGCCGGCATTATCGGAATAGAGTGACTTTTATTTTTAACCTGGTTTTAGATATTTTGGAATTTGATTGTATGGTATTTGTGCCTGAAAATAAGCGCGTGGTGCGTGGAATGACAGCGATAAAATGTCCTTTAGTTGTTTTTATTAACAATGAGAAGCTATCTGTACTGTTGTATGAATTATATATATGTATTTTTAATTGCTTCATAGCTCTAGTCAATAGAGTTTGTTTATTTTGAACTGAAGTAATAGACCAGAGGGGAGATAGCTAATCAACAACGTCCACCGCCAACTCTTGATCTACGTTTTATCAATGAACAGTGGGATTTACCGTCGCTGAAAAGGCGAATTTACTGTGGACGGGATTCGAATCTGGAACCCTCCGATTGCGAGTAGAATGGCCTAGCTAACTACCAGGATATGTCACACACTCTCAGATTATAGAATAAGTCAGAAGTAATCAATTCATCATTATTTGAAGCCAGTACTGATGTTTGATTCCCTAAGTTGTTCAATAAATAAAAGAAAACAGACGTTTTGATTGGGATCGGTTTGACTACAACAGTACGGAATGTATCCCTAGCAGCGTCTGCCGACTGGTCGTTTCCTTGTTTTGAATTTCGCGCAAAGCTACACGAGGGCTATCTGCGCTAGCCATCCCTAATTTAACAGTATAAGAGTAGAGGGAAGACATCTAGCTATCACTACTCACCGCCAACTCTTGGGCTACTCTTTTACCAATTGATCGTAACATTATGACGCTCCCACCACCACCGCCGAAAGGGCGAGCATGTTTGGTGTAACGGAGATTTAAATCCGCAACCCTCGAGTGCCCCAACCACCTGGCCATGCAGGGCCTTGTTCGTTTGGAATCAAGCACGAATCTAAACGAGGGGCTATTTGTGCTTTGCCAATTACGGGTATCGAAACCTGGTTTCTAGCGATGCGAGTCCACAGGCATGCCGCTGTACCACTGGGGGTGCGTATGCCGAAGTCTCAGGGTTACCTTTCTCAAAGGGGCTTTTAAAACTCTAACTTTTCATTTTGCAGGAACAGATTGTGAATATACTTCATCAAAATTTTAAAATGAGTATTTGTTTCATGACATAATTTTATGGGTTTTTTTTTTCCTGATTAAACAATTTACCATTTCTTTGTGTCTATGTTATAATCTTATTTTTTAAATTTTCTTTTGCTTGTTAGAAAATGTAAAATATTTTTGTGTTCATGAAACAATCTGATGTCGGTTTTATTAACTGAAAATTGTACTTCAGAAATTCGCGCAAAGATACAAAGGTTTATTTTGAATCAAGAGACTAGACGACAGCCATTAATGAACCGCTAACTCTGACAGAGCAGTGGGACTCGACTGTCACCCTTTTAACGCATCCACCGTTACGGGACCTGAACGCTGGACCACGCTCAGCCCCTATTAGGATAATAACACAACCTTATGTCTTTGAATTAGTTAACAACTTTAAGGTGCTTTTGTTGTATATTCATAACGTAATATTGTAAAAAATTAAAGGGGGAAAAAGAGGCGCTGTTGGAACAAAACGTTAGCACAAAGCCAAGGAAACGAGCTTCGACACCTTCTCGGGTCCACTTTAGTCTTACATACATATACGTATTTTACACCAAAACACGTGCTTTCGTGTGAAATAAAAAATTTAAAATGTTTTTGTGTGCGTTTATAATATAGTGTTGTTGTCATTTTAACTGTTAAAACTTATTACCTTAATGAATAACGTGAATATAACGCCAAACAGTCGGTCAGTCAGGTTAAACGAAAGTGTAGGGAGTTGCCTTAAAACACTCGAATACCCACCTACCTCGCAGCAAGGGCAGACAGACTCGTCCTTTCAGCGTTTCAGAAACAGAACAACGACCGACACACTAACCTAAAAGTCGCCACGTGAACCTAAACGTGTCAATAAACCAACCTCGAAAAAAAACAACACTTGTGTGATGGGTTAACAGCACGCGCTGCTTTGGTGTTGACCTAACGTTTCAACGACAATGTAGAACAAAGAATTAAGGCTACGTGGATAGACTTGTTGTTTTAAATTAAGTACAAAGCTACACAAAGCTATCTGTGCTCTGCTCACCACGGGTATCGAAACCCGGTTTTTAGCGTTGTAAGTCCGTAGACATACCACTGTGCCGTCACATGGTAGGAACGACTTTAATTACTTAATCGGTAAGATTTGTTTACTGTTAAGCACAAAGCTACACAATGGGATATTAAAACTCGATCTTAACGCTATGTATCTCCGGGCTTACTTCTGAGCCACTTAGGGCGGTAAACATTTAAAAAAACCCAAAAAAAACCGACTCTAATCACTTCTAGCACGTGTGAAGCAATAGACTTCGAGAATACACTGGCTTTATTAACTACCCTCAATAAAAAACAAATATTTCTTTTATCACAAACTTTTGAACGACGTATCTATCTCATAACTAACCACCATTCGATGATTTATGATGGCTATCCATAATGCGCTCGATTCACTATAGATCCACTATAGACGGGAGGAAGAGACAGTATATCAAAAATAACAATCCAATATCCCGACGTTCGTCGTCCGCTACAGACGAAGTACCAACATAATTTTTTTATATTTTGGCAAATTTTGTCAAGAATAATATAATACTACAATTAGTGTTATTATCATTCTTTTGTTGAAACATTAGGCCCATTAGGAAAACAACGGTAAACCTTATGGATTATAAAGCTAAAACCCGAGTTAAGATACCCGTACGAGGCATAGCATAGATTGCTCACTGTGTAGCTTTTTGCTTATAATAAACATACAAACCAGTTAAACTTTAACCCCCTAATGACTCAATGGTATGTCTAAGGAACTTACAAAACCGGGTTTCGATACACGTGATGAGCACAGATAAGTCCTTTGTGCAGCTTTGTTCACAGCAACGACCAATTAAACATTAAAACACGGTAAAACATAAAAACACATTTGTTTAATTAGTTTTATACGAACCATTAATTAGTTAGAACCTTTGACCCAAAACAAATATAAATTATTTTAACAAAATTTGATGAAATAATGAAGTTCCAGAATGAAAAACCAGATTCCAGTTTTGAAATTAAAACCAAATTAAAATTTTATAGTATATCAAAAAATTACTTTATTTAAAACTGTGTGTGTGTTTTCTTATAGGAAAACCACAGTGGGCTATCTGCCGAGTTCACCGAGGGGAATCGAACCCCTGATTTTAGCATTGTAAAACCCTAGACATACCGCTGTACTAGCTGGGGCTGTTTAAAACTCACCTAACATGTCGTGTCATAAAGGCAATTATGTTTCTTGATTGGTTGGAAAGGGTTGTTTGGTACCCAACCACAACGTTTCTAATATTATTGTATTTAACCTCTCAACTATTACTGTCATTTCTAGACGAACAAGACTCTTGGCTTCCAGTTGAATATTCAGTCTACTTTAATGATAAGGCCCGGCATGGCCAGGTGGTTAAGGCACTCGACTCGTAATCTTAGGGTCGCTGGTTCGAATCCCCGTCACACCAAACATGTTTGCCCTTTCAGCCGTGGGGCGTTATAATGTGACGGTCAATTCCACTATTCGTTGGTAAAGACTAACCTAAGAGTTGGGGTGGGTAGTTATGACTAGCTGCTTCCCTCTAGTCTTACACTGCTAAATAAGGGACAGCTAGAGCAGATAGCCCTCGAGTAGCTTTGAGCGAAATTCAAAACCAAACCACTTTAATGATAAAGCACCCCCCCCCAATAAATGGCACAGCGGCATGTCTGAGGACTTACGCCGCTAAAAATCGGGTTTCGATACCCGTGGTTGGTAGAGTACAGATAACCCATTCTGCAGCTTTGTGCTTAATTCTAAACAAACATACAATTAATAATGAAACAAAACCCTAACATAATAACAGAAACATTTCTTCAACGTTTCGGAATCTTCAGCAACCAAGAGGCACAAAACGAACAAACATTATTTGTGATCATAACAGATCTATATAAGAAGATAACAGTTTGAATATACGGAGTATAACTTGAGAAAATGAAGGAGGGGGAGAAATACAACTGAAATAGTTAAGTTAAAATAAGTCTAAATCTAAAGAAGACAGTGGATTATTATGACAGTGGACAGTCATCACCACCCACTGCCAACTCTTGGGCTACTCTTTTACCAACAAATAGTTGGATTGACCGCACATTATAATGCCCCCACGGCTGAAAGGGCGAGCACGTTTGACACGACGGGAATTCGAACCCGCGACCCTCATATTACGAGTCGTGTTTTTTAACCACCTGGCTATGTAATATGGAATGGCTATTCCATAACCTTTATTCACCTAATTTAAACTTAATTTTACTTTTATTTCGTCTTTTCTTATATCATTTTGTTTTGTTAAAACATGCACGTGGACTTTTTGCCCTTGCGTACATGTTTCTATTGTACTTACAAATATTGCCCGTTTGCTTTGTACCTCTAGGCTACTGGCGACAGACTCATGAAGGTTTCGAAACATTTAATAAATGCTTCTGATTATTACTTTAGTGTTTTCCTTTATCATTCAGACTACATTCTTTCACACAATATTAAAATATTTAAATGAACTTTCTGAGTGAGGGTGTTCTACGGAGTTTTCTGGGTTAGCGTAATAACAATGTAAATAAAATATGGTTACTTCACATAAAACGACCAAAAACTCTATTCATTACAACCACAACACTGAAAACTGAACACAGTGATCGTTACTTCTTCCCGCGGCCCGGCATGGCCAGGTGGGTTAAGGCGTTCGACTCGTAATCTGAGGGTCGCGAGTTCGATTCCCGTCGCACAAAACATGCTCACCCTTTCAGCCGGGGGGGCATTATAATGTGCGGTCAATCCAACTATTCGTTGGTAAAGAGTAGCCAAGAGTTGGCAGTGGGTGGTGATGACTAGCTGCCTTCCCTCTAGTCTTACACTGCTAAATTAGGGACGGCTAGCACAGATAGCCCTTGAGTAGCTTTGCGCGAACTTCAAAATAAAACAAACAAACTTACTCCTTCTCGCAAGATGAATTACCTCAACAAGCAATCAGCATCTTAACTAGCTTCGAAAGTACCTTTTATTTTCTCTATAAAACTAAAAGCAAAACTGATACAAGAAAACACCTAAATTTCAAATATAATTTTTGGTTTTTGTTTGTTTGTTTTTCCAGCGGACAGCGTCACCTCGTAACGTTTATTCTCTGACAGCATTGGTCAGCTATCACATTCAATTGACGTTCTACTTGGGCCAGTAAGGGATATTCCATTTCTAAGTGGTTTTAATTTAGGCTTAAAATGTATTGAAATAACTTTGCAGGCAGAAGACATTATCTAATAAAAGAAAACTAGCCGAAGTGACTTAATGATTATTAGATACTGTGGACTAGATGTTGCCGTTATGATAGTATGGAAATTAAGTAAGAAATTATTTAAACGAGTGAAAATGCACGTGTGGCGATCAACAACAGTCATCCCACGACCTTGAAGTTAAGCCTGAGGACAGTTCTTGTTTGTGACATAGAGCAAAGAAGACAAGAGTAGAAGTCTGAGCAGTTAAAAATGCCAAATGTTAGACAGTTAACTAAGTTGTTAGCGCAGCCCATTTAAACCTCAGACAAATAAAAAATGCCGTCGAAGAAAAATCAAATGAACTGCTAGTATATAGAAAACTAATTCACGTTATAGTTATAATAGCTCAGGTACCAGTAGTATATAGAAACCTGATTCACGTTACAGTTATAATAGCTCAGGTACCAGTAGTGTACAGAAACCTGATTCACGTTACAGTTATAATACCTCAGGTACCAGTAGTGTACAGAAACCTGATTCACGTTACAGTTATAATAGCTCAGGTACCAGTAGTATATAGAAACCTGATTCACGTTACAGTTATAATACCTCAGGTACCAGTAGTGTACAGAAACCTGATTCACGTTACAGTTATAATAGCTCAGGTACCAGTAGTGTACAGAAACCTGATTCACGTTACAGTTATAATAGCTCAGGTACCAGTAGTGTACAGAAACCTGATTCACGTTATAGTTATAATAACTAAGGTACCAGTAGTGTACAGAAACCTGATTCACGTTACAGTTATAATAGCTCAGGTACCAGTAGTGTACAGAAACCTGATTCACGTTATAGTTATAATAACTCAGGTACCAGTAGTGTATAGAAACCTGATTCACGTGATAGTTATAACAGCTCAGGTACCAGTAGTATATAGAAACCTGATTCACGTTACAGTTATAATACCTCAGGTACCAGTAGTGTACAGAAACCTGATTCACGTTACAGTTATAATACCTCAGGTACCAGTAGTGTACAGAAACCTGATTCACGTTACAGTTATAATAGCTCAGGTACCAGTAGTGTACAGAAACCTGATTCACGTGATAGTTATAATAGCTCAGGTACCAGTAGTGTACAGAAACCTGATTCACGTTATAGTTATAATAGCTCAGGTACCAGTTGTGTACAGAAACCTGATTCACGTTATAGTTATAATAACTCAGGTACCAGTAGTGTACAGAAACCTGATTCACGTTATAGTTATAATAACTAAGGTACCAGTAGTGTACAGAAACCTAATTCACGTTACAGTTATAATAACTCAGGTACCAGTAGTGTACAGAAACCTGATTCACGTTATAGTTATAATAACTAAGGTACCAGTAGTGTATATAATTTATTATAGTATCAGAAATGTTCAAAAAATTTCTACAACATAATATCTCTGTAATGTGTTATGTATCAGCAGGGTTTGTGACGTATCTCTGTAATGTGTTATGTATCAGCAGGGTTTGTGACGTATCTCTGTAATGTGTTATGTATCAGCAGGGTTTCTGACGTATTTCTGTAATGTGTTATGTATCAGCAGGGTTTGTGACGTATCTCTGTAATGTGTTATGCATCAGCAGGGTTTGTGACGTATCTCTGTAATGTGTTGTGCATCAGCAGGGTTTGTGACATATATGGTCAGAAACATTTCCCCAATCTTGGATATAACTGCCTTTTTATTGTTGAAATAACAATAATGAGGGTCTTTACAAGAAACATCACTAAAACCGTAGAAAACTACCTCGAAACGTACAAAATGCGATTATTCAGAAAGAAGTAGAACGTTTAGGCTTAAGATTCAACAATAAATGGTGTTTGTCAATAAATGAAGAACAGTCTAAACCTTTTGGTCAAACATATAACTGTAATTTAGTGGATTCTTTTATTAGTGGAAATTATGAGACTCCTCGCGCTAATGTAATAGTATAAAAAGGATTTTCTCGCTCCTGAAGTAAGTAGTCAGTCTCCTTGAGAAATGTTCTAGCTCTACTCTTCCTACTAACCCTAATAATACCAACAAAATGATCCTGGTGTATTTCATACAAAAATTTTACATAGTGGAATGTCGGAAAGAGAAAACAATGCATAGTCCAATCTGAACAATGACGATGGAGGAAGGGAGGGTGGAAAACACTTATCCTGCTTTTCACCCCCTGCCCCAGGAGACAAGCCAAAGTCTCTTTCTTCCTCGCCACAGTGATAATAAAATGACAAATAACCATGAAAAGACAGCTTCAAAACATTTTATCTTGATTTCAAGGACACTCGATGAATCCCAACTTAATAACTAGCGGAACGAAAAGCTTTAATTAGCCTGGACCGTGACGACATTATTATGAATAAAAATTTTGTTATTTGGTGGTTCTGAAGACACCGTTCTGCGGAAATATAGTATACTAGACAGCATATTCAATTAAGACAAATAAAAACTATAATATGTAAATATTGAACTTCATCAGCTTGTTTGTTTTTAATTTTGAGCAAAGCTGTACGAGGGCTATCTGCGCTAGCCATTCTTAATTTAGCAGTATAAGACTAGAGGAAAGGCAGCTAGTCATCACCACCCACTACGAAACCCTGGGCTACTCTTTTACCAACGAATAGTTGGATTGACCGTAACATTATAACGCCTCCATGGCTGAAAGGGCGAGCATGTTTAGCGTGATGGGAATTCGAACCCGCGACTCTCAGATTAGGAGTCAAGCGCCCTAACCTCTTGGCCATTCCGAGCCCATCTTCATCAGATGGCGAGCTCGACTCACAGTGTGAGGGTGGTGATGACTTGTTTTTCCTCAAGTCTTTCACTACTAAATTAGTGATGGACAGCGCAGGTAATCTCGCGTGTTGCTTTGCGCGAAAAAAACAAGAACAAATAAAGTGAATCAACAAATAAAAACCTCATAGTCGAGAACACCCGCTATTCTACAGTCTCTCAATAACTCAGTTAACCTGTAAGGCCTACCTAGTTCACCCTTAAAAAGTTTGTCATGATTACTGGAAAGACTTTTATATGTTTTCTCAGTCTGGAACCTAGCCGTTCACGAAATCCCCGAGACTTCTGACAAATGATCAGTTAAACCAAGAGCTAGACAGCATTCAGTTTCGTTTTGATGTGGTTGCATTGGTAAAAGTTAAGAAAAACGACCTTTGCACTCCAGACAAATATACAAAAGTGTATTTTTATTTAAACTACCTTCCCGTCTTTGCAGCTTCTTCTATATAATACGTATCATGATTAGATTTTCCTCGGTAAACATAGCACAACAAACCATTAATTCAACACTTTTAAGCAACTCTACCCTCCGTCTGTAATATTTGTTTGTTTGCAGTTAAGCACAAAGCTATACAATAAGCGATCTGTGCTCTAACCTTCATGGGTATCGAAGCTCGGTTTCTAGTGTTGTAAGTCTGCACACATACGCTGTGCCACTAAAAGGCTTTCATAATTACAGCAAAGCCATATCAGGATATCTGTTGTGTGTCTAGGAAAGAGAATCGACTCCCTGATCCTGGTATAGTAAACAGCAAATGTTATTTACTTTTGTCCCACCAGGGGGACGTATGAGCAATAACAAACGACTCTATGAAACGGATACTCGAATACAAAGATAACACACATTTTCAAGAATAAAAACCGAGTGGTAAGGAAACACATTCAACAGTTAACAAAAATAATAGGACCATAGCGCACATGAAAGCTTCATTTACTGGTGAAACTGTGGGTAAACAATGACAAAACCTCACTGAATTTCTGTAATATTTGATGTTCGTCGTTTAAAGAAAACTTGTAGCACAAGGTATATTTACTATAATTATTAAACACGGATGTAGGACCAGCTTCCTTCTTTGATTTGTCTTTTCTTTGAATACAAACTCGACAAATATAATAAAACCGATATTTATGTTTTAGTTCCTAGTGCATCCGCTAGACTACGCTTGAGACTGTAGTAGTTTTCTGGAATGATCCTTATCTCATAAGCGTCACATAAATTCTCACGTAATTATTATACGTTATAGGGAAATAGTTAACACTGTTGGTGATAGACAGATAAGTGAAGAGTGAAATGAAAGGAAAAAAACCGTTAGTAACACATGTGAAGGTGAAACAGACATGATTAGTGTTACATCGATGAAATTATTAACAGTTAAGACTAGTGACTGAGAAACAGTCGAAAATAGCGTTAGAAGAAATTAGTGACAGATAAGTACGTGAAAGTATTAGGAAATATTGAATGACGTCATAGACAAATATTATATGACATCACAGATACGTAAGGGAAATAAATGATATACAGATAAATGAAAGAAATATGCGATAAAATGTTGGTGAGGAGACACAGAAGAAGCCGTTGGATATAGATATCGGACAATATACTGAACGACTGATTGAGAGATGAAGAAATGGTGATAATAATAGATTTTTTTTAAATATCAAACTTCATTACATAAAGCGCTGTCTGTTCCAAATCTAGCGCAGGGCTTTAACTACAGACTTTAGGTTTACAGGTCCTCGAGTTGAGCCACTAGGGGGCGATAAATAAATGAAAAGAGAGAGTTTTCTTGTTTGTTGTTAAGAACAATGACGAACAATAAATGAGTCATCTGCTCTGTTTCAACAGTAGGAATCGACAACCAAATGTTATCGGTATAAGCTCTCAGACAAACCAATAAACTACAGAGGGTAAGAGAAACAGAGAATTTTGTAAAACTCTAAACGAAATGAGAGGCAGAGGTCCTCTCTTAACCCTGTGAATTAGCCTTCCTAATGCTGAACTAGGCCTGGGATTCCCTTCAAAGGTCTTTTGAAAATACGTATTACTTACCATACACTAATATTGTATATGATATTATTAACGCCTGGATACTCTGATGCCAATGTTTAAGAGTTCCGATGCAAAGTATTTTATAAGATGTGATGAGATGCAACTGTTTCTTGTTTACATTTTACTGACTATATTTTGTGAAAAAACAAAACACGCAAAAGTCAAAATAACGTCATATGTTTTGAGAATAAAACAAACAAACAATTCGAACAATTTGGGTTAGAGAAAGTCCTCGTGTATTCGTAGATATACAAACAAAGTTTCCATAGAGTAATCATATAAAAACGTGATTAACTGTATCTGTTACCAAGAGTTATTAAACTTTGCAATAAGCTCTGTGAAATATTAAAAATAAAAAAGTAAGTCCCTAGGTGTAATGTTGGTAAGTTTACACGCTTACAATACTAAAATCTGGGGTTCGATTCCCCGCGGAGGACGTAGCAAATAGCCCAATATGGCTTTACTCTAAAACAACCAAAAAATTGTAATCAAACGCTGTATAAGTCCATTTTCTAAAAGCAATCTTCAGAACAACTTTGAGAAAGTTTTGGTCGTTTGATGACATTAGAAGCACACAATGCTTTTTTTTTAGCGTAACGTCAGGCGCCCCCTGACGCAACGGGTGCTTACTTCATATGTGACAAAGTTTCGGAACAGACTAGGAATTCTAATCATGAACTAGCTTGGAATGGTGCAAGAAAAATACATCCGGTCACACTGATGGCGCGTGCTTATTATATGATGTATTAACGGTTTCACAATGCATTAACTAATTTAAGACTAAAAACTTAAATGGTGATTTTTGGCCTCAGTAGTGCCATCTATCCTAGTTAATTACAAGTGCTGTGAAACTTCCTGTCAATTATTTAATACTTAATTGCTGCAAAGCAAGTATTTCATTTTGAAATTAATAGAAATTAGGCATGTGAAAGCCAGTCCCATTTATATGGAGAGTTAAGTTTAGGTTATTCAGTGACGTGTCACCATCGAAGATATAATTATGCTGTATTTAGTAGGTCTTACATTTGAAAGTACCTAAGTAGAGTCATGGGAGGAAGATAAGTAATAGTCCATTCCCAGGAGAATGTCAAACAGAATAATATACCTTTTACTGATTACATAACGTTTTATTCAGCAACGAGCTCCAAAATTATACTGAAAGCCAATCCACAGTGAATGCTATTATTACGACAGAGAGCCTTCCTACCCGAAGTCCCATGCTGCGACAGCGGTAAGTCTTCAGATTTACAACACTAAAATTAGGGGTTCGATCCCCCTCGGTGGACACAGCAGATAGCCTTATGCGGCTTTGCTATAAGAAAATCACACTTAATATTTATTATATTTTGAAAATGGCCCGACATGGCCAGGTGGGTTAAGGCGTTCGACTCGTAATCTGAGGGTCGCGGGTTTGAATCCTCGTCACACCAAACATGCTCGTCCTTTCAGCCTTGGAAACGTTATAATGTGACGGTCAATCTCACTATTTGTTGGTAAAAGAGTAGCCCAAGAGTTGGCGGTGGATGGTGATGACTAGTTGCTTTCCCTCTAGTCTTACACTGCTAAATTAGATACGGCTAGCGCAGATAGCGCTCGTGCAGCCTTGCGCGAAATTAAAAACAAACAAACAATCCTACCCCAAACCAGGCACCCCGCTAGTACAGCGGTATGTCTCCGGATTTACAACGCTAAATCAGGGGTTCGATTCCCCTCGGTGGGCTGAGTAGATAGCCCGATGTGGCTTTGCTATGAGAAAAAACACAAACACACCCCAAACCATTGCTATAATAAACAAGGATTTGAAGTCGAAGAAGATATACAAACCAAAGGTTCTCAAACTATAGTTCACATTTTAAACTTAACAGTTTTTATTAGTGCCTGACAAGTCAGAGATTCACAAACTGCTTGTCATTCTTTTAAGTCGATAATTATTTATGCATGACACAAAAGTCAGAGGTTCACAGACTTAGTGTTACACTTTGATATTAAAAGTTGGTTATTCAAGGCTTACAAGCCAGGAGCTTCCAAACTTTGTATAACTCTTTTAAATCACCAGTTTTCTTATTCGTGATAAACGATCCAAATTCTCACAAACTCCATGTAACAGCCTGACACCAATATTTGTTTATTCATCCAGAGGCTCACAAACTTTGTGTCACTCTTTTAATGAAATCAATTTTTCTTTCTTTTTATCCTTACAAGTCAGAGGTTTACAGGTTTTCACACATTCAAATTGATAGTTATTTATTCATGGCTTACAAGTCCAAGGTTCACAAATTTTGTCTCACACCTTGAGTGTGTGTGTTTTCTTATAGCGAAGCCACGTTGGGCTATCTACCGAGTCCACTGAGTCACACCTTGAAGTCATCAGTTCTTTATTCATGACCTACAAACCGATGTCTAGGTATCGTGCATCTGCTTATTGGTTGTTAAGCACACAGCTACACAATGGGCTATTTGTTTTCTGATCACCGCAAGTATCGAAATATGACTTTCGGCGCATTTAAGCCTTCAGATTTTCCGTTTAGCCACAGGGTCAGAGGACATGTCAAAAACGTGACATAAGATTGATTTCCCTGTTGTTTTTTTTTACACGAGATTGTTACAATCGATATTGTGATGTTGAGCAACAGTGCGTAACCATGACAACCAACAAATGAAGTATAACCAAATATTTCCAATGGCAGAACGAGACTTCAGACATGGTTCATACAAACCTCAGAAAAAAGTTCGATTTTGCTTTGTTTTTAATTTCGCACAAAGCCACACGAGGGCTACCTGCGCTAGCCGTCCCTAACTGAGTAATGTAAGACTAGAGGGAAGGCAGCTAGTCATTACCACCCACCGCCAACTCTTGGACTACTCTTTTACCAACGAATAGTGGGACTGACCGTCACATTATAATGTTCCCATGGAGGAAAGGGTAAGCATGTTTAGTGTGACGGGGATTCGAACCCGCGACCCTTGGATTACGAGTAAAGCACCTTAACCACCTAGCCATGCCTGGCTTCCGCAATTATAGATAAACTTATTTGATCATTTTGGAGGCTAACTGGAATAAGATCTAATAAACTACAACAGTTGTACAACAGTTTATATGAGAATATAATAAACTACAACAGGTTCACAACACTTTGTATGAGAACATGTAACTAAAATAATGAAAAGTTCAGTACTTACAAAACCCAGTGTTAAAATTAGGATTTGAGATCATATTGAGCAAATCCCGTCCAGTGCGTTTAGAAACATATAGTTTTAGATATGAGCTATTTCAATCATTGGCTACCATTTATTTACGCACATGTATGCACTAATAGAATATCTTGTTAGCAAGTGATACGACAAGCGTCACAAGAATAGCAATCTACCTTCATTCTTAGTTAACGTCAGTCAGTTCTTTGTAGCATTGTTGTATAGGGAAACACCAGAAACAAAGGACGTTGAACATTTATATAAGTTTCTTTCAAATAGTGAAGTTATTAAACAAAAGTTTATTTTGTGATGACGAGAAACCAACTTGAAGTAAAAATGTATCTCAAGACGGCTGGTATGGGTATTTAAGCTTTAATTAAAATAGAGTACAGAACTATTCAAACTCTCTTTGTTAACCTGAATGTGACCTAAGAAGGTCGAAACGTTGTTCTCTACTTTATTTTAATGAAAGTTTTAATACCCATACCAGCCGTCGTAGGCCCGGAATGGCCAGGTGGTTAAGGCACTCGACTAGTAATCTGAGGGTTGCGGGTTCGAATCCCCGTCACACCAAATATGCTCGCCCTATCAGCCATGGGGCGTAATAATGTTACGATCAATCCTACTGTTCGTTGGTAAAGAGCAGCGCAAGTGTTGGCGGTGGGTAGTGATGTCTAGTTGCTTTCCCTCTAGTCTTACACTGCTAAATCAGGGACGGCTAACGCAGGTAGCCCCTCGTGTAGCTTTGCGTAAAATTCAAAACCGAACCACATACATGCCACTGTGCCGCTAGGGGGCGTTAAACAAAGTAAGAATTCAAAGTATTCTAGCATTTTTAGATAAACCATAGCATGTTTATCTTCAAGCAGCCAGTTGTCATTAAACACCATCTCCGTAAACAATAACTTCACACATATGAAGTAAGGATAGATGACATAAACAAAACCTTTCCCAATCTTCACTATTCTCAATTCAGCTTGTAATGCACGCATTGAATAGTGGAAGACATTATGAAGCTGCTTCACAGTGGATGCCCTTTTAATAGATTGTCTTTGACAGTTCCCCACATTTAGGTGGCGATTTAATCTAAATAGTCCTTTAATTTGACCAATACAAGTCTATTCCTTTAATCTGACTGCTACAGTTTGGTACTGATGGAACTGAAGGTAAAGATATAATAGCATGATTAAGTGAGTGACCCACTCAATGAGTGTGCAAGGTTTTATTTTGCATATCTCGAATTTGTTTTTTGGACAGCAGATCTTTCATCAGCCATGGTGAATGTTCCATCGTATCCTTGACCATACAATTCATTCAGAGGTAATCCAACATCAGTGAATATCGTTGTAATCGCACATAAAATATCTGTTACTCTAACCCTCTGTAGGTCAATAAAGCCAATTAATTCTTCGCTAATTTTACAGTTTCCATCTACAAATTGTGGACATATTGGTAAGTTTTCCACACTGGGAAAAGGCACTTCATCACAAGAACAAAGTAGAATCCAGCTTTCTTATTTCTTCAGTATTTTTACTCTAATTACGTCATATCCTATGGCATCGATGATGTTTTTTGTGAGAAAAGAAATAAATATTTTTCATTTTTTTAAAATGATCCAAATGATCTCTCAGTATTTTATCATTCTCAGTCAAGTGAATCAGAAAGGCCAGAAGACTGCCGTGGTTTTAGAAGAATTTACATCTTCGTTATCGCCACGAAATGTTAAGCCTTGTTTCTTAAAAACAAAATGGCGCAAACAGTTTAGTGAGTAATACGTTTATTTTGAGTTATACGTGATTGAAGGGCACTGTTTGTAATAATGTAATTTCTACTGAATTATGGACGTTTAATGGAATCCTTCAAAGGATAAGCAGCCTGAAAAGAATCATGATACAAACAATTTTAGAACGTGTCACTAGTTTTTACCCAGTTCTTAAACGGCTTATTTACAAGTTCTACTATATCACGTTAATTATCCACTGAAAGAAGGGTAGGACATTGATCAGAAAAAATGTCATCCAATTTTGGGCTGAAAAATAGTCGTGAGTATGTTTAAAGTTGTGGTTACTCCCGTGGGAAAAGGTGGTAGGAAACACATTTCGTGGTGACAAATGCTTATAAAGATAGAAATAAATTTCAGTATTTCGTACCAGCACCAGAGAAAGGCTGAGATGGTTATTGGGTTGTATCATTAACAGTATCTGAAAAACAAAAATACATAAAAATTTTAAAAAGGCTTTAGCATAACATTGTAAGTTACATAATACATAAAATTTATAGTAAAGATTGTTGTTGTACGGATCTATATCCAGACGAATTACAGTTTAATCTCTAGGTATTGATGGGTTAAATACAAACTTTGGAATTTGAAACACCAGACAAATGCTTAGCACAGCACAAAATAGCTATTCTAATTGCATGCCAAAGGCTATATTAGCTACTAAAACAGCAAAGATATGTGGTACTATACCTTGGTCGTCATGTACCAATCATTTTCTTCTGCTGGCAAAGAATAAAAAAACAAAAACAAACATTCGTATATCGCTACGATCAATTTCACACAGGTGCTTCATTCTATTCGGTAACAACTGTCGGAGATCTAACCTATATGTCGTATACTATGTAGTTTCGAGAGCTAAGACTCTTTGTTGCTTGTATAGCAGGTAATTTTTTTCAAATTGGTTCAACATTAATACAAATATCAGCTCCTTCCTAATACTCAAATACAAACCTATAAAAACGGTTGAATCTCAAACCCACAATCACCTTATAATTCGATTTCCGTGAAGGAAAATGAATGCTGTGTAAAAATTACATATACTTAACTTAATAACTTAGGTGTTACACTTTTGAACATATCTATTGTGTGTAGTCTTCATAATCCAGCAAAAAAAAAAAAAGTTTAAATCAACAGTTGTAGCTAAGCCTAACAAACGCGCAAAATAGTGTTGCATTCAACAACTCTAAACCTAACTGATATAGGTACTAATACATTAACACTGAAAGGTGTAGGCATAATGATAAAGTTCTACACATCTTTATCCAACAAACTTAATTTTAAAACTTCTAGTTTTTATCTGAGTGCAATGCTTGAAATTCATAATTTACAATTACTTTCTTATAATTACAATTTGAAAAGTAACAGCAATTCCCGTAAAAGACGACTGTAGATAGTTGACAATGTCAATATAAGGCAGTTATGATAGTCAGTTCAAAGAACGCCAATAGAAGAAAAAAATGTTAGGTTAATTATAATGAGAAGCGTATTTTCCCACCTTCTAAAGGGATGAGGGTTTTTACTTGCGTAATACTAAGCCTAACTTTCTCTGTCTCTTTAAAAGCAGTTTTTCCTATTTACACTAGAAATCTAGTTTTTAATTCATTGGCTGGGTATCGAAGCGCCATTTCACAAAAGGCTTGAAGGAAGGCAAAGTGGACTGACCTCGCTGCCCTCCTCCCATTCGGCTAGGAAAATCTTAACCTAAGTTCTAATTTGCGTGTATGTATTAATCCAGCCTAACTAGAAATATCTCACAGAAACCGCCCTATGAGGTTCCCCCCGAGAAGGTCGCCATCCCTATGTAAGACACTTTTTTAACAACACCTTCCTTCTTCCCTTCTCACAAACAAAGGTCGTCCCCGAACCTTATCTCAGGCTTGGGTGCCAATTTTTGTATCTCCCGCGAGCAGAAAGAACTGAAAACACAATATTCTAAGCCTACTTAGTGATGTCGAGATTGTAATCTTCTCGTTATATGAGAAAGTCCAGGTCGATTAAAGGAATCAGAATATGACTGACTGTTCGGTAGGTTTGGGTGACTCGTTGAACTTGTAACCATTCCTCATGAACAAAGAAATAGAGAGGAAGTAAACCATCGAAGGTTCGATATACCAAGTCTTTCACTTGGTTGGAGGCAACATCTTCATAAACACATCATTCACTATAACTGTAACAGAAGATCATTCTAAACCAGGTCATGTCCTTCATCATAACTATATGCCCATCATGTATTCTGTTGAGAAGATGGTGTGTGATGGTGATGGTTACAAGATCCCACTTCTCTTCTCTTTAAGTGATCAGTCGCATAAAGAGTGACCAACTGATGGTGTGAAATAAATGTAGTTACCGCAACATTGAGGCTACCTCTCTTTTGACAAATTTATCTTTGTAACACTTTGCTATTTGGACAAAAATTCATCTGTGTTACACAATAAAACCCTTCTCCACATGAAGAGAGTTTCGTGTATGTAACATTATAAAACATTTTCCCTGTGAAGAGAACTCCGTGTATGTAACAGTACAAAAACCTTTTCCCCATGAAGAGAACTTCATGTATGTAACAGTATAAAAACCTTTTCCCCATGAAGAGAACTTCGTGTATGTAACACTATAAAAACCTTTTCCCCATAAAGAGAACTTCGTGTATGTAACAGTATAAAAACCTTTTCCCCATGAAGAGAACTTCGTGTATGTAACACTGCAAAATTCTTCCCCTATGGAGAAATAACTTCATGTAGTTAACACTATAAGAACATTTTTCCCATGGAGATAACTTCATGTATGTGACACTATAAAAACCTTTTCTCCATGGAGAGGACTTTTATCTGCATAATTCCGTGTCCATTTTATGTTTCCTGGAAAGAATTACATCTGTAATCCACAGTGGATGGAAACTGTTTAAATAAAATATGTGGTAACCTTTTTTATTTCCTCGGCTCAGATTCTCACTTTTAAACTGAAATAAATGATAAACCACCAGATTACCAGTGAGGCACGTTCTTAAGAAAATAAAATTAAGATATACGTTCTTAAGCTGTGCTTGTAGTCAGTAAATATCTTTATTTGTTACACCTAGAGCTATATACAAAAACGTAGTCACATGACAAGTAAATGACTGCAGAACATTGTTGTATAGTTGTGCTAGCTAATGCACTACACGACATTAAAGAAACACTTATAATAGAAGAGGATTACACGCGAGGAAAGGATGAAATTGCGTAACATAGGTGTGCAAAGGGGCTCTTTCCTGCTTTTTACAGAGAGCGACTGGGATGGAAGAGGAAAATAAACGGCATTTTTCTAACGATCATGGTAATTGTTTACATTTTGGTCACTTTGAAGTGGAGGAGCACCTACAAGTGTTTTAGTTGAGGTCACTTTGAAGTTGTGGAACACTTACAAGTGTTTTAGTTGTGGTCACTTTGAAGTTGTGGAACACTTACAAGTGTTTTAGTTGTGGTCACTTTGAAGTTGTGGAACACTTACAAGTGTTTTAGTTGTGGTAACTTTGTATTGTTCGTTCACAGTTGTCTCAACACGAAGATGTGATTAATATATCTTACATTAATGACAAGAACATTAACGATATTGGTTTTATAATAGTAATGGCTTCTCTTCTAGGTATCTTGTTTCAACAGATATTTTAAATTGTCCCGGCGAAACGTTAAGCCTTTAACATTCTTTTTAAAGCTTCCTCTAGATAACAGTTGAAACACAACTTAACTGTTAGTGAAGAGTCTACATTAGTAGAATTGACTCTGGACAACATTTCAACACACTAGATACAACACTAATTTGTATGTTATAAATCCTCAAGCTCACTAAACGGGGAAACAGCTAATGAAAACAATCCATACTATCACAGAATAGCCCGGAATGGTCTGGTGGTTAAAGCGCTCGACTCATAATCCGAAGGTTGTACGTTCGAATCGCCCTCACACCAAACATGGTCGCCCTTTCAGCTGTGTGGGCGTTATAATGTTACGGTGAATCCCACTATTCGTTGGGAAAAGAGTAGCCCAAGAGTTGGCGGTGGGTGCTGATGACTAGCTGCCTTTCTCCTAGTCTTACACTGCTAAATTATGGAGAGCTAACGCAAGTAGTCCTCTTGTAACTTTGCGCGAAATTCGAAAACAAACAAACAAATAATCATAGAAACTACCCAAATGTTTTGATGTTAGAATCTGTAATTACACCGAGGTAATTCTTACAATGGTTACAAACAAAGTTATTCTTTTATTGAATCTTACCAAGAAATAATTGCACATAAAACAACACAGGAATTGACAGACGGCTTTTCGGAGTTCGACTGACTTCTATTGTATTGTTGCAACTAAAGGTACTTTTAGCTTACATTATTCTATCCATATGAGTTATCTACCACGTGACAGTTATTAAAACTTAAAGAGTTTATGTGTTAGTGTTTCATCCGGGGCTTTTAAAAATCATTTACACAAAGTAACTTAAGGCCCATCAACCAGTCAAATCGCAGAAGCAATGACGTCATATATTGGAATCATTTCAAAAATAATTTTCACAAATTTTTGGTTCGGTTTGAATTTCGCACAAAGCTAGACGAGAGCTATCTGCGTTGCCCGTCCATAATTTAGCAGCGGTAGACTAGAGGAAAGGCAGCTAATCATCACCCCCTACCGTCAACTCTTGGACAACTAATTTGCCAGCAGCTAAGTAGATTGACCGTTACATTATAATGCCATTACGGCTGAAAGAGCGAGCATGTTTGATGGGACGAAGATTCGAACCATCGGCCCTAACCGTCTGGCCGTGCTTTTCCAAATTGAAAATATAAAAAAATATATTTCTCATAACACAGAGATGCGTATGAAATACAATCAAATATAAATAAGTCAAAAATAGGAGGACAGTAACCCAGAAGGACGACTGGGTGCTGTGAGTGTGTTCGAACTGATTTTAAAAAAAAGACTACATGGAATGTTAGGTTTAATAAGGCTGCTATATCCAGATGTGCATCAGCCAATCAGGAGAGCCGTATCATTTCACGACTGTCACGAATGACTTGCGAACCTAAAAAAACACAAAAAGAGTAATAAATAATAGTATTAGATCTGCCATGCTGTATTCTGGTTTAATCTGAACAAACTTGTCAATAACCCCGATCTAAGCTTCATATCTGTAGTACAGCTTTCGTGTTACAACAGAAAAAAAAAAGTTCATTCCGCTGCGGTGAACATCGCTAAGTTGAGTCATTCGTCTTCATTTATCAGTATTAAGATTATAATAAACATCCTATAGTTATTTCTTTACAATTTTTATTTTTTAAAAAACAAGTCTGTAAACTATTTCTCATGACAATGTTGCCAACTTATAAAACCTTTCCATCTTTCAAAACGAGCGTGTTATTGTTGTTTTGGTATTTAACCACAAAGCTACACAATGGGCCATCTGTGATTTGCCTTCCGTGAGCATCGAAACCCGGTTTTTAGCTATGTAATTCCGCAGACATGCCGCTGTGCCACTGGAGTGTTCGAAACAAGGTAATAATAACACTATGTAACACAAATTTTGTTCCTGAATAGTATGTGTTATTTCTTAATTGCTTATGCTGTAAAAGTACAGAAAACAGCCATTATTCCCTTCAAACTTTGCTTCTGTGACCTGGATAATGAAGTTTAGAAATTAACCTATTTTCTATGTAAAAACGGGCAAATTTACACATTTTCATTTACATAAGGTCTGAATAAAACAACATATGGATCAAGATTTACATGTATTTATAATAATGCTTAGAAGTGAGTAGTTTTTTCGAGATTTGCGACTGCAATGTAAATTACTTTCACGTATCAGCCCCAAAATATAGTCTCCCATCACGTTTTCGTTATACGCTCCCAGGTCACAAAAGCAAAGTTTGAAGAGAAAAATAGGTCTCTTCCATTTACTCTGGGCATAAGTAATTGGGAAATAACACTTTCTGTCCAGGAACAAGAAAAAGTAAAAATTTTGTTACATAATGTTATTTATACCAAATTTCTTCTTGTTGTAGTAATCACTTGCTTCGTTTTCCTTGAGGCAAAGGTTATTTACCTTATCATTCATCTAGTTTTTGTTTCACATGTTGTTAATATTTGTTTCTAAAATCGCGTGTACATTTTCATTAAGAACAGACAACGCTTACCATTCCAAACTGTGTACTGATATACAGCAAAAAGAAAAAGGTTAGTTTATCGCATCTAACCAAATATTGGAGTATGACTGTCACTCTTATAGATCACATTTTTACGACAATGATTTGCGTGCTATAGATCCTTGAATTTACAGTCTTGGGCACTCCAACAGTTGCCCACACCCTGTTCTCATGGTTTTTCTGGAAGCACTACGGAAATAAATGTTTAAGATCCAAGTTCAGTTTCATAAACCTAAAATAAAAGTTGAATACCTGCCTCAGGACAAATTGTTCTGTGCCTGACAACAAACAAATCCAAACCCAGTAGTGCCATGTTTAGAGTACGTTTACATTTAAAACCAGCTTTTTGAGATGAAACATCACTAAATAACTAACAGTGATTAGCTATCTCAGCGACTTACGAAAGTACAAATATATCCTGCTTGAGAGTCTCTCAAATATCAGATTAAAACACAAATATATCCTGCTTGAAAGTCTCTCAAATATCAGATTAAAATACAAATATATCCTGGTCGAGAGTCTCTCAAATATCAGATTAACACACAAATATATCTTGCTTGAGAGTCTCTCAAATATCAGATTAAAATACAAATATATTCTGCTTGAGAGTCTCTCAAATATCAGATTAAAACACAAATATATCCTGCTTGAGAGTCTCTCAAATATCAGATTAACACACAAATATATTCTGCTTGAGAGTCTCTCAAATATCAGATTAACACACAAATATATCCTGCTTGAGAGTCTCTCAAATATCAGATTAAAACACAAATATATCCTGCTTGAGAGTCTCTCAAATATCAGATTAAAACACAAATATATCCTGCTTGAGAGTCTCTCAAATATCAGATTAAAACACAAATATATCCTGCTTGAGAATCTCTCAAACATCAGATTAAAACACAAATATATCCTGCTTGAGAGTCTCTCAAATATCAGATTAAAACACAAATATATCCTGCTTGAGAATCTCTCAAACATCAGATTAAAACACAAATATATCCTGCTTGAGAGTCTCTCAAATATCAGATTAAAATACAAACATATCCTGCTTGAGAGTCTCTCAAATATCAGATTAAAACACAAATATATCCTGCTTGAGAGTCTCTCAAATATCAGATTAAAATACAAATATATCCTGCTTGAGAGTCTCTCAAATATCAGATTAAAACACAAACATATCCTGCTTGAGAGTCTCTCAAATATCAGATTAAAATACAAACATATCCTGCTTGAGAGTCTCTCAAATATCAGATTAAAACACAAATATATCCTGCTTGAGAGTCTCTCAAATATCAGATTAAAATACAAATATATCCTGCTTGAGAGTCTCTCAAATATCAGATTAACACACAAATATATCCTGCTTGAGAGTCTCTCAACTATCAGATTAAAACACAAACATATCCTGCTTGAGAGTCTCTCAAATATCAGATTAAAATACAAACATATCCTGCTTGAGAGTCTCTCAAATATCAGATTAAAATATTAAAACACAAACATATCCTGCTTGATAGTCTTTCAAATATCAGATTAAAATACAAATATATCCTGCTTGAGAGTCTCTCAAATATCAGATTAAAACACAAATATATCCTGCTTGAGAGTCTCTCAAATATCAGATTAACACACAAATATATCCTGTTTGAGAGTCTCTCAAATATCAGATTAAAACACAAATATATCCTGCTTGAGAGTTTCTCAAATATCAGATTAAAATACAAACATATCCTGCTTGAGAGTCTCTCAAATATCAGATTAACACACAAATATATCCTGCTTGAGAGTCTCTCAAATATCAGATTAAAACACAAATATATCCTGCTTGAGAGTCTCTCAAATATCAGATTAAAATACAAACATATCCTGCTTGAGAGTCTCTCAAATATCAGATTAACACACAAATATATCCTGCTTGAGAGTCTCTCAAATATCAGATTAAAACACAAATATATCCTGCTTGAGAGTCTCTCAAATATCAGATTAAAACACAAATATATCCTGCTTGAGAGTCTCTCAAATATCAGATTAAAATACAAATATATCTTGCTTGAGAGTCTCTCAAATATCAGATTAACACACAAATATATCCTGCTTGAGAGTCTCTCAAATATCAGATTCAAATACAAACATATCCTGCTTAAGAATCTCTCAAATATCAGATTAAAATACAAACATATCCTGCTTGAGAGTCTCTCAAATATCAGATCAAAATACAAACATATCCTGTTTAAGAGTCTCTCAAATATCAGATTAAAATATTAAAATACAAATATATCCTGCTTGAGAGTCTCTCAAATATCAGATTAAAACACAAATATATCCTGCTTGAGAGTCTCTCAAATATCAGATTAAAACACAAATATATCCTGCTTGAGAGTCTCTCAAATATCAGATTAAAACACAAATATATCCTGCTTGAGAGTCTCTCAAATATCAGATTAACACACAAATATATCCTGCTTGAGAGTCTCTCAAATATCAGATTAAAATACAAACATATCCTGCTTGAGAGTCTCTCAAATATCAGATTAACACACAAATATATCCTGCTTGAGAGTCTCTCAAATATCAGATTAAAACACAAATATATCCTGCTTGAGAGTCTCTCAAATATCAGATTAAAATACAAATATATCCTGCTTGAGAGTCTCTCAAATATCAGATTAACACACAAATATATCCTGCTTGAGAGTCTCTCAAATATCAGATTCAAATACAAACATACCCTACTTAAGAATCTCTCAAATATCAGATCAAAATACAAACATATCCTGTTTAAGAGTCTCTCAAATATCAGATTAAAATATTAAAATACAAATATATCCTGCTTGAGAGTCTCTCAAATATCAGATTAAAACACAAATATATCCTGCTTGAGAGTCTCTCAAATATCAGATTAAAACACAAATATATCCTGCTTGAGAGTCTCTCAAATATCAGATTAAAATACAAACATATCCTGCTTGAGAGTCTCTCAAATATCAGATTAACACACAAATATATCCTGCTTGAGAGTCTCTCAAATATCAGATTAAAACACAAATATATCCTGCTTGAGAGTCTCTCAAATATCAGATTAACACACAAATATATCCTGCTTGAGAGTCTCTCAAATATCAGATTAAAATACAAACATATCCTGCTTGAGAGTCTCTCAAATATCAGATTAACACACAAATATATCCTGCTTGAGAGTCTCTCAAATATCAGATTAAAACACAAATATATCCTGCTTGAGAGTCTCTCAAATATCAGATTAAAATACAAATATATCCTGCTTGAGAGTCTCTCAAATATCAGATTAACACACAAATATATCCTGCTTAAGAGTCTCTCAAATATCAGATTAAAATACAAACATACCCTGCTTAAGAATCTCTCAAATATCAGATTAAAATACAAACATATCCTGCTTGAGAGTCTCTCAAATATCAGATTAAAATATTAAAATACAAATATATCCTGCTTGAGAGTCTCTCAAATATCAGATTAAAATACAAATATATCCTGCTTGAGAGTCTCTCAAATATCAGATTAAAATACAAATATATCCTGCTTGAGAGTCTCTCAAATATCAGATTAAAATATTAAAATACAAACATATCCTGCTTGAGAGTCTCTCAAATATCAGATTAAAATACAAATATATCCTGCTTGAGAGTCTCTCGAATATCAGATTAAAATACAAATATATCCTGTTTAAGAGTCTCTCAAATATCAGATTAAAACACAAATATATCCTGCTTGAGTCTCTCAAATATCAGATTAAAACACAAATATATCCTGCTTGAGAGTCTCTCAAATATCAGATTCAAATACAAACATACCCTGCTTAAGAATCTCTCAAATATCAGATTAAAATACAAACATATCCTGCTTGAGAGTCTCTCAAATATCAGATTAAAATACAAACATATCCTGTTTAAGAGTCTCTCAAATATCAGATTAAAATATTAAAATACAAATATATCCTGCTTGAGAGTCTCTCAAATATCAGATTAAAATACAAATATATCCTGCTTGAGGGTCTCTCAAATATCAGATTAAAATATTAAAACACAAACATATCCTGCTTGATAGTCTTTCAAATATCAGATTAAAATACAAATATATCCTGCTTGAGAGTCTCTCAAATATCAGATTAAAACACAAATATATCCTGCTTGAGAGTCTCTCAAATATCAGATTAACACACAAATATATCCTGCTTGAGAGTCTCTCAAATATCAGATTAAAACACAAATATATCCTGCTTGAGAGTCTCTCA
The DNA here is from genome assembly GCF_004210375.1 of Tachypleus tridentatus. Taxonomy (NCBI): domain Eukaryota; kingdom Metazoa; phylum Arthropoda; class Merostomata; order Xiphosura; family Limulidae; genus Tachypleus; species Tachypleus tridentatus. The sequence continues at coordinate 155,810,611 of NC_134833.1, read as the reverse complement.
AATATCAGATTAAAATACAAACATATCCTGCTTGAGAGTCTCTCAAATATCATATTAACACACAAATATATCCTGCTTGAGAGTCTCTCAAATATCAGATTAAAACACAAATATATCCTGCTTGAGAGTCTCTCAAATATCAGATTAAAATACAAACATATCCTGCTTGAGAGTCTCTCAAATATCAGATTAACACACAAATATATCCTGCTTGAGAGTCTCTCAAATATCAGATTAAAACACAAATATATCCTGCTTGAGAGTCTCTCAAATATCAGATTAAAACACAAATATATCCTGCTTGAGAGTCTCTCAAATATCAGATCAAAATACAAACATATCCTGTTTAAGAGTCTCTCAAATATCAGATTAAAATATTAAAATACAAATATATCCTGCTTGAGAGTCTCTCAAATATCAGATTAAAACACAAATATATCCTGCTTGAGAGTCTCTCAAATATCAGATTAAAACACAAATATATCCTGCTTGAGAGTCTCTCAAATATCAGATTAAAATACAAACATATCCTGCTTGAGTCTCTCAAATATCAGATTAACACACAAATATATCCTGCTTGAGAGTCTCTCAAATATCAGATTAAAACACAAATATATCCTGCTTGAGAGTCTCTCAAATATCAGATTAACACACAAATATATCCTGCTTGAGAGTCTCTCAAATATCAGATTAAAATACAAACATATCCTGCTTGAGAGTCTCTCAAATATCAGATTAACACACAAATATATCCTGCTTGAGAGTCTCTCAAATATCAGATTAAAACACAAATATATCCTGCTTGAGAGTCTCTCAAATATCAGATTAAAATACAAATATATCCTGCTTGAGAGTCTCTCAAATATCAGATTAACACACAAATATATCCTGCTTGAGAGTCTCTCAAATATCAGATTCAAATACAAACATACCCTGCTTAAGAATCTCTCAAATATCAGATTAAAATACAAACATATCCTGCTTGAGAGTCTCTCAAATATCAGATTAAAATACAAACATATCCTGTTTAAGAGTCTCTCAAATATCAGATTAAAATATTAAAATACAAATATATCCTGCTTGAGAGTCTCTCAAATATCAGATTAAAATACAAATATATCCTGCTTGAGAGTCTCTCAAATATCAGATTAAAATATTAAAATACAAACATATCCTGCTTGAGAGTCTCTCAAATATCAGATTAAAATACAAATATATCCTGCTTGAGAGTCTCTCGAATATCAGATTAAAATACAAATATATCCTGTTTAAGAGTCTCTCAAATATCAGATTAAAACACAAATATATCCTGCTTGAGAGTCTCTCAAATATCAGATTAAAACACAAATATATCCTGCTTGAGAGTCTCTCAAATATCAGATTAAAACACAAATATATCCTGCTTGAGAGTCTCTCAAATATCAGATTAACACACAAATATATCCTGCTTGAGAGTCTCTCAAATATCAGATTAAAATACAAACATATCCTGCTTGAGAGTCTCTCAAATATCAGATTAACACACAAATATATCCTGCTTGAGAGTCTCTCAAATATCAGATTAAAACACAAATATATCCTGCTTGAGAGTCTCTCAAATATCAGATTAAAATACAAATATATCCTGCTTGAGAGTCTCTCAAATATCAGATTAACACACAAATATATCCTGCTTGAGAGTCTCTCAAATATCAGATTCAAATACAAACATACCCTACTTAAGAATCTCTCAAATATCAGATCAAAATACAAACATATCCTGTTTAAGAGTCTCTCAAATATCAGATTAAAATATTAAAATACAAATATATCCTGCTTGAGAGTCTCTCAAATATCAGATTAAAACACAAATATATCCTGCTTGAGAGTCTCTCAAATATCAGATTAAAACACAAATATATCCTGCTTGAGAGTCTCTCAAATATCAGATTAAAATACAAACATATCCTGCTTGAGAGTCTCTCAAATATCAGATTAACACACAAATATATCCTGCTTGAGAGTCTCTCAAATATCAGATTAAAACACAAATATATCCTGCTTGAGAGTCTCTCAAATATCAGATTAACACACAAATATATCCTGCTTGAGAGTCTCTCAAATATCAGATTAAAATACAAACATATCCTGCTTGAGAGTCTCTCAAATATCAGATTAACACACAAATATATCCTGCTTGAGAGTCTCTCAAATATCAGATTAAAACACAAATATATCCTGCTTGAGAGTCTCTCAAATATCAGATTAAAATACAAATATATCCTGCTTGAGTCTCTCAAATATCAGATTAACACACAAATATATCCTGCTTAGAGTCTCTCAAATATCAGATTAAAATACAAACATACCCTGCTTAAGAATCTCTCAAATATCAGATTAAAATACAAACATATCCTGCTTGAGAGTCTCTCAAATATCAGATTAAAATATTAAAATACAAATATATCCTGCTTGAGAGTCTCTCAAATATCAGATTAAAATACAAATATATCCTGCTTGAGAGTCTCTCAAATATCAGATTAAAATACAAATATATCCTGCTTGAGAGTCTCTCAAATATCAGATTAAAATATTAAAATACAAACATATCCTGCTTGAGAGTCTCTCAAATATCAGATTAAAATACAAATATATCCTGCTTGAGAGTCTCTCGAATATCAGATTAAAATACAAATATATCCTGTTTAAGAGTCTCTCAAATATCAGATTAAAACACAAATATATCCTGCTTGAGTCTCTCAAATATCAGATTAAAACACAAATATATCCTGCTTGAGAGTCTCTCAAATATCAGATTCAAATACAAACATACCCTGCTTAAGAATCTCTCAAATATCAGATTAAAATACAAACATATCCTGCTTGAGAGTCTCTCAAATATCAGATTAAAATACAAACATATCCTGTTTAAGAGTCTCTCAAATATCAGATTAAAATATTAAAATACAAATATATCCTGCTTGAGAGTCTCTCAAATATCAGATTAAAATACAAATATATCCTGCTTGAGGGTCTCTCAAATATCAGATTAAAATATTAAAACACAAACATATCCTGCTTGATAGTCTTTCAAATATCAGATTAAAATACAAATATATCCTGCTTGAGAGTCTCTCAAATATCAGATTAAAACACAAATATATCCTGCTTGAGAGTCTCTCAAATATCAGATTAACACACAAATATATCCTGCTTGAGAGTCTCTCAAATATCAGATTAAAACACAAATATATCCTGCTTGAGAGTCTCTCAAATATCAGATTAAAATACAAACATATCCTGCTTGAGAGTCTCTCAAATATCATATTAACACACAAATATATCCTGCTTGAGAGTCTCTCAAATATCAGATTAAAACACAAATATATCCTGCTTGAGAGTCTCTCAAATATCAGATTAAAATACAAACATATCCTGCTTGAGAGTCTCTCAAATATCAGATTAACACACAAATATATCCTGCTTGAGAGTCTCTCAAATATCAGATTAAAACACAAATATATCCTGCTTGAGAGTCTCTCAAATATCAGATTAAAACACAAATATATCCTGCTTGAGAGTCTCTCAAATATCAGATCAAAATACAAACATATCCTGTTTAAGAGTCTCTCAAATATCAGATTAAAATATTAAAATACAAATATATCCTGCTTGAGAGTCTCTCAAATATCAGATTAAAACACAAATATATCCTGCTTGAGAGTCTCTCAAATATCAGATTAAAACACAAATATATCCTGCTTGAGAGTCTCTCAAATATCAGATTAAAATACAAACATATCCTGCTTGAGAGTCTCTCAAATATCAGATTAACACACAAATATATCCTGCTTGAGAGTCTCTCAAATATCAGATTAAAACACAAATATATCCTGCTTGAGAGTCTCTCAAATATCAGATTAACACACAAATATATCCTGCTTGAGAGTCTCTCAAATATCAGATTAAAATACAAACATATCCTGCTTGAGAGTCTCTCAAATATCAGATTAACACACAAATATATCCTGCTTGAGAGTCTCTCAAATATCAGATTAAAACACAAATATATCCTGCTTGAGAGTCTCTCAAATATCAGATTAAAATACAAATATATCCTGCTTGAGAGTCTCTCAAATATCAGATTAACACACAAATATATCCTGCTTGAGAGTCTCTCAAATATCAGATTCAAATACAAACATACCCTGCTTAAGAATCTCTCAAATATCAGATTAAAATACAAACATATCCTGCTTGAGAGTCTCTCAAATATCAGATTAAAATACAAACATATCCTGTTTAAGAGTCTCTCAAATATCAGATTAAAATATTAAAATACAAATATATCCTGCTTGAGAGTCTCTCAAATATCAGATTAAAATACAAATATATCCTGCTTGAGAGTCTCTCAAATATCAGATTAAAATATTAAAATACAAACATATCCTGCTTGAGAGTCTCTCAAATATCAGATTAAAATACAAATATATCCTGCTTGAGAGTCTCTCGAATATCAGATTAAAATACAAATATATCCTGTTTAAGAGTCTCTCAAATATCAGATTAAAACACAAATATATCCTGCTTGAGTCTCTCAAATATCAGATTAAAACACAAATCTTAATCAACCAGAATTCTTCGTCTTATCAAAGACACACTATTCTTATATTAGCAAAGACACATTACTTATAATTAAACACAAATGTTTGTCTTATCGAAAACGTATTAGTCCTACCTAAACAATATTTCTTTCTTATCCAAAACACATTAGTCGGTACTGAACAATATTTTTGTGTTATCAAAGACGTAATAGCCGTGACTATATGTTTTTGTCTTATAGAAGACGCATTTCTCCTTATTGTTAAAGAGGTATTAGTTCTCACTGAACAATATTTTTGTCTTATCCAACACACATTACCCCTGCCTAAACAATATATTTGTCTTATCCAACACACTACCCCTGCCTAAACAATATCTTTGTCTTATCCAACACACTACCCCTGCCTAAACAATATCTTTGTCTTATCCAACACACTACCCCTGCCTAAACAATATTTTTGTCTTATCCAACACACTACCCCTGCCTAAACAATATATTTGTCTTATCAAATATGTAAGAGCCCTGACTAAACATTTTTGTCTCAAAGACGCATTAGTCCTCACAAAACAATATTTTTGTCTTATCGAAAACGCAGTAGTACTGACTATATGTTTTTGTCTCATCAAAGACGCAATAGTCGTGACTAAATATTTTTTTCTTATCAAAGACGCATTACACATGACTAACCAATATTTTTATCTTATATAAGACATATTAATCCTGACTAAACAATATTTTTTTATCGAAAACGCAATAATCCTCACTAAACAACATTTTTGTCTTATTCAAGACGTATTAGTCCCAACTAAACATCATTTTTGTCTTATCCAATACGCATTAGTCCTAAGTAAACAAATATTTTTGTCTTATCAAAGACATATTAGTCTTGACTATATAATATTTTTGTCTTATCGAAGACGTATCAGTTGTGTTCGTGACTGAACAATTTTTGTCTTATCCAAGACGCATTAGACTTGCGTAAACAATATTTTTGTCTTAACCAACACGCATTAGTCCAGACTAAACAATATTTTTCTCTTAACCAACACGCATTAGTCCAGACTAAACAATACTTTTCTCTTAAACGAGACACAAGAGTCCTCCCTAAACAATATTTTGTCTTATCGGAGACGCAAGAGTCGTGACTAAACATTTTTGTCTTATCAAAGAGGCATTATTCTCGAATAAGTCGTATTTTTGTCTTATCGAGGATGCATTAGTCCGTACTGAAAAATGTGTTTGTTGTATCAAAGACGCAATAGTCCTGACTATATGTTTGTGTCTTATCAAAGACGTATTACACCAGTCTAAGTAATATTTTTGTCTTATGAAGCACTTATTAGTTCTGACTCAACAATATTTGGTCTTATCCAAGACGCATTAGTCGTGACTAAAGAATATTTTTATCTTATCAAAGACGTATCGGTCCTTACTGAACAATATTTTTCTCTTATCCAAGACACATTACACCTGACAAAACAATATTTTTGTCTTAGCAAAGACGCATTAGTCGTGACTAAATAATATTTCTATTTTATTAAAGACGTATCGGTCCTTACTGAACAATATTTTTCTCTTATCCAAGACGCATTACAACAGACTAAATAATATATTTGTCTTAGCAAAGACGCATTACCCCTCCATAAACAGTATTTTTGTCTTATTCAAAACGCGTTAATACTGATTAAACAATATTTTGTCTTATCCAAGACGCAATAGTCCTTATAATATATTTTGTCGTATCAAAAACTCATAACTCCTGACTAAGTAATATTTTTGTTTCATCATAAATGCATTACACCTGACTAAACAGTAGCTTTGTTTTATCAAAGATTTATTAGTTCTGAAACGACAAATATTTTTGTCTTAACCAAGACGAGTTAGTCCTGACTAAACAATATTTTTCTCTTAAACGTGACGCAATAGTCCTCCTTAAACAATATTTTTGTCTTATCAAAGACGCATTAGCTCTGACCAAACAATATTTTTATCTTATGGAAGACATATTAGCCGTGGTTATCACTGAACAATATTTTTGTCTCATCGAAGACGCAATAACCCTGACTAATCAATATTTCTGTCTTATTGAAAACGCATTAGTCCTGCCTAAACAATATTTTTGTTTTATCCAAGATGTATTAGTCCTACATAAACAATATTTTGTTTTATCCAAGTCGTATTAGTCCTAACTAAACAATATTTTTGTCGTATACAAGACGCATTAGTCCTGATTAAACATTATTGTTTGTGACAACATATGATAATTTACAGAACTTCAAACTATTAACAGTCGATATTGAATAAATAAAAAGACAAAATGATATGAATGCGTCCCCTCTAGCATTCGAGAAAACCTATTCAAATTGCTTTCCAAGAATACGAAACGTTTTTTTGTTTTTGAATTTTGCACAAAGCTACTCGAGGGCTATCTGTGCTAGCCGTCCCTAATTTAGCAGTGTAGGACTAGAGGGAAGGCAGCTAGTCATCACCACCCACCGCCAACTCTTAGGCTACTCTTTTACCAACGAATAGTGGGATTGACCGTAACATTATAACACCCCCAATGCTGAAAGGGCGAGCATGTTTAGCGCGAAGGGGATGCGAACCCGCGACCCTCAGATTACGAGTCGCACGCCTTAACACGCTTGGCCATACTGGGTCACGAGGTTTTTCAGCTAAAATGTAACACTTTGAAGCAAATAAATTGATATTTAGAATAGAAACTTTCTCGACTTCTCGTGGTCTATGTTGCCACACGTATTCTGCTAAGGAATATGAAGTTGCTTCTTTCCAGACTGTGGTGGGTTTGTTTGTTTGTTTTGAATTTTCGCGAAAAGCTACTCGAGGGCTATCTGCGCTAGCCATCCCTAGTTTAACAGTATGAGACTAGAAGGAAGGAAGCTAGTCATCACCACCCACCGCCAACTCTTGGGCTACTCTTTTACCAACGAATAGTAGGAGTGGCCGTAACATTATAACCATCCACGGCTGAAAGGGCGAGTATGTTTGGTGCGACCGGGATTCGAACCCGCGACCCTCGGATTACGAGTCGAACGCCTTAAAACATGGGGCCATGCCGGCCCCACTGTAGTGGGGCAATGAAAACAGAACTTTGAATCCCACGGTTTTCGATTGGCGACTCTTTATTGTAAAACCATGATCCGCATTTTAGTGCCGTGAGTGCGATATAGAAATGACAGTCAAACCCTACTTTTTGACCACACACGTGTTGGCGATGAATGCTGTTCACTTGATCTTCATGTGCGACGGAGGTAAATCACGGATTTACAACGCTAAAATAAGGTGTCGTGTGTGTGCGTTTTTTTATAGCAAAACCACATCGGGCTATCTGCTGAGCCCACCAAGGAGAATCGAACCCCTGATTTTAAAAATAATGTGATTTGATTTCCCGAGGTGAGCACAGAAAGTAGACCACTGTGACTTTAAACCAAGCAAAAGATGTCGATTAGGTGGCTGGCAGTTCAAAATTTAGAACGGATTTCATAAATAACCAGTCCTGTACAGAACTGTGCTTAGATTTTGAAACAAACAAGCAGAGTTCTGTCATTTAAAAAAATTGAAAAATGAAGATTTACAGTAAACAGAATAAAAATATTCACAGCGGCGAAATTTAGGTAACTTATACGTTATGAAATGGAGAGAATCCTTCATCACACATAACGATTCACGTGGGCCTAAAATTTGATGTGTGCACGAGCGTCGGACGCACGCACACATAACGTAAATACACGGATGTAGGTGAATAGTGGATAAAATTAACATATTCAGTGCAAAAACTGGTAACGAAAAGAGCATTACTGAATTTAAATAACATTTATGAACACTTAGACCAGACGATTTACAAGGTAGATGTTTAAAGCTTACTCAATAAACATTGAAAGTGAAGACAAACACTAGATGGAGCTGTTTTATCGTCATTTTATTCAGGTTGTGAATATAAAGCAGATGATTTGGTAATTTTAATTTATAAATGACCCCACGAAGCTACGAAACAGTGTTTATCCCTAGCGGCAAACTTGTCAGAACCGGTATGGCAAGTAAATATATACACTTATAAATATGACTGCATAGAAAAGGACTAACAATTAATGGAAAACACGTATGAAAACCATTACTCAGAGGGACGCTTCCTTACACCATTGGTAGTTTACAAGTGTTATTAGCTAAGCCTTTTCTCGAGTAATTATTCTTGATGTTACCGAGAAAAATAACCTGTTCTATCAAATACAGCTGACTATAAAACAGTGAAAAATAATTACAAACACTACGGTTGAAGCTTAAGTAATTGTAAACTGGTAATTATCCGTTACATACTCTGGTGGTAGTGGTAATGTTAGAAAGTCAGAGGTCATTTGTAATATACGCTAGCAGAAAAAATAGCCGTAAAATACTATAGAGATCATTCTAAAAGTGAAATCCAACACTCGAGATTCAAGCACCACTTTATAAGCCTAAATTAGTTGTTATTAACCCGACATCAACTCGGCAATATTAAAACAAGTAACGAAATACGCAATTAAGACAAGTTGGGCCAGTTGTCTATATCCGTATTTTTTCCAGGCCCGGCATCGTCAATCGTGTTAAGGCGTTCGACTCGTAATCCGAGGGTCGCGGGTTCGAATCCCGGTCGCACCAAACATGCTCGCCCTTTCAGCCGTGGGAGCGTTATAATGTGACGGTCAATCCCACTATTCGTTGTTAAAAGAGTAGCCCCAGAGTTGGCGGTGGGTGGTGATGACTAGCTGCCTTCCCTCTAATCTTACACTGCTAAATTAGGGACGGATAGCGCAGATAGCCCTCGAGTAGCTTTGCGCAAAATTCAAAACAAACAAACTGTATTTTCCTGCTCTTTACGACATTTCTAAATTGTAGCGTTTCCAAGCTATGCTGGGACTAAAATAACTCGGAGTGAATTGGTGTTTTGTTTGAAAGTAGGCTTAGGTGAAGGACAGCAAATCGTATTCGACTTCGTCTTGCTGTTTGGACCTTGTTGAATACAGGAAGTCCATCAAACTAGTCCCTAGCTCAAAAACGGATTCCAATTTATTAAAACTCAGATCTGCTTGTTCTTTGGGCAAGTGACTATTGATTAGTACTTTTCCGAAGTCTAAATTGATTCAACCAAGAAAGTAAAAAGACAAAAATAAACTATTACTGGATTAACTTCCGCAGGGTCCCCGAAAGTGTTCTGATTCAAGAGTAAATGAAACCAAAATTAGAGTTACAAATATTTTTTTATTTATTCTTTTTGTAGTTCATATGTCATACTGTGTTGTAGCCTACAGAGCGCGCAATTCTTCTCGTGATTCATTGCATGAGCACGTGTTACTGACGTCACGATAGTATAAATTACAACGTTAAGCATCCCTTATGTGACGTCATTTTAGTGTCTACTGACTGAGTAATAGACAACACACATTATTATGTTTATGACAAACTATCTACCGCTGGTTCTGATTTTGAAATACTGACCAAAGGGAAGGCATTCAGTCACCAGCACCCTACTACCCACTATTCATGCGAAGGATTAACTATCCCTCTAATAATGCACTTACAGCTTATAGCACGAAAATATTTTGTACTATTATATGAATTCGAACCCGGTCCTCCAGCTTCGAAACCCATAGTTGTATCATCATAATACCCAGTATGATTACTGGGTCGGGATTTTTATTTTCATTTTTTTGAAGTCATATCTAAATGTCTACCTTTAAGAATCTTTTTTTATTTTTTACTAAGAGCTACCCAAGAGCTGAACGTCCCTAAAATCTAGAAGTGATAGACTAGAGAAAAGACAGTTAGTCAACACAAACCATCACCAACTCTTGGACTACTATTCTAAGCGAGAAGTGGAACTGACCGTAACATTACGATGCTTCGATAGCATAAAAGAGGAGTATCAAGGCCGAATTAAGGGTTTTATTAGGCTTAGGCTGTCCAATTGAAAGAGGCCCTCTTCGAGACAGAACCTCTACGAGCAATACATTTATAGCCATAGTCTGAGACCAACTAATTCGTATGAGACCTTGGGTAAGCCTATGCCAATCTGGGATTGATGAGTATTGGTTTCGAGACTAATACCCGTAAAGCACCCTAACCAACAGGACTTATTTAAATGTCCTTAGCTTGAACTGTTACACTCCGTTTCTCAGGCTGGTATTGGACGAACAAAGTGAAGTTATAAAGCTGCAGGGGGTGACAAGCAGATATAAGCACGTGCTGCTTTATAAATAAAAGTAAAACAAACGAAACTATTTATCAGATTTCAAGCTAAATGAAGAAAAATTTCAATGCTTTTCAGAAATCTCAAAGTTGCGAAATGCATTTTTTTTTTTCTATTAGGTTAGAGCACCAAAATGTTTCACTTCACAACACTATAACACATTTTCGTTTATGTTGTCAAAGCTTCACTGTTAATCCGAGGGTCGCGGGTTCGAATCCCTGTCGCACCAAACATGCTCGCCCTTTCAGCCGTGGGGCGTTATAATGTGACGGTCAATCCTACTATTCGTTGGTAAAATAGTAGCCCAAGAGTTGGCGGTGGGTGGTGATGACTAGCTGCCTTCCTTCTAGTCATACACTGCTAAATTAGGGACGGCTAGCGCAGATAGCTCTCGAGTAGCTTTGCGCGAAATTCAAAACAAACAAACAAAGCTACATTGATTACACTATGTAACAAAATTTTTACTTTTTTCTTGTTCCTGGACAGAATGTATTATTTCCCAATTGCTTATGCCTAAAGTAACTGGAAAAGATCCATTTTTCTCTTCAAACTTTGCTTTTGTGACCTGGGAGCGTATAACGAAAACGTGATGAGAGACTATATTTGGGGGCTGATACGTAAAAGTAATTTACATTGCAGTCGCAAATCTCGAAAAACTACTCACTTCTAAGCATTATTATAAATACATGTAAATCTTGATCCATATGTTGTTTTATTCAGACCTTATGTAAATGAAAATGTGTAAATTTGCCCGTTTTTTACATAGAAAATAGGTTAATTTCTAAATTTCATTATCTAGGTCACAAATGCAAAGTTTGAAAGGAATAATGGCTATTTTCTGTACTTTTACATAAGCAATTAAGAAATAACATATACTATCCAGAAACAAGATTTGTGTTACATAATGTTATACTTACAGTACTGTATTTAAATATAACCAAGAAGATGACGCGAGAAAGTTATACTTCGTCTGTTAGCAAACACAATACACTTAAGTGATTAATATAATATATAAATAAGTGTAAATACGTAGAATACATAATAGATACATATATGATTATTTAAAAATGATACCATTACTTGGCATTGTTTAAAAAACTCACTAAAAATTCCAAATAGCATTAGAAAACGTTTTAAAGATAACATCTGAGTAATGTTTTCAATTTATCAAAAGACAATTATTGGAAAAAATACATTATTCATAGTCGCATGGCTTTATAAATAAACACAAGTTATTAATGTATCGTTTCAATAGGATGTAATTTATTGCATATTGTTATATGTGATTATTATTATATTATGTGTTATGTTACTACCTGGATATTTCTTTGACCTTAAAATAAAGATAAACTAATAATAACGTTTAATTATGTGTTCTACATAGCCTGTTGTTTAGGAATCATTGGGGGTACGTGTCCCCTGGCTATTCCCAACTCCTACGTTCTTGAAATGTCAACAACTTTGCTGTCGTTCCAATAACAGAATTATTTTGACTATGCCAGTGATATTTTTATTTAACTTTGTTATTGTTAAACGATACATGGGTTCGTGGAAATCTTGGACGAAGAAGTACTTAAGATAAAACTATAAAAATGTTAAAAATGGAAACTTACAAACATTGTACATTACTCCTTGTTTTCTCTGTTTCTTTCACGTTTTCTAAGCAAAGCTGCCCTTAATTTTTGAACTGTTAGACTGAAGGAAGACAACTAGTCAGCAGTGCCAACCAGAGGCCCGACATGGCCAGGTGGTTAGGGCGCTCGACTCGCAGTCTGAGGGTCGCAGGTTCGAATCCCAGTCACGCCATACGTACTCGCCCACTCTGCCGTGGGAGGTGTTATAATGTTACGATTAATCCCACTATTCGTTAGTAAAAGAGTAGTCCAAGAGTTAGCGGTGGGTGGTGATGACTAGCTGCCTTCCCTCTAGTCTTACACTCCTAAATTAGGGACGGCTAGCGCAGATAGCCCTCGTGTAGCTTTGCGCCAAATTCAAAACAAAGAAACAAACATACAGACTCTTGGGCTATTGATTTTTCTAATAAGAAGTTGACTGTGACTCTTTTAACGCATACCACGACGAAGTAAGAGCACATTTTTATAGCAATGGGACGCGAACAAGTAATCTTTGGATTCATTCCCACTACACTAGGCCCCGCAGTGCATGTTATTTTATACGTGTTTGGGCAATAAATCACGTACAACCACTGCACAATTCCTCGTAATTACACTAATAATGAAGTAGATTACTCGTGTATGATGTTACTTACTAAAATATGCTACATTATGTAGATTTTGCGACCTCAAATTACGAATCGAGCGCCATATCCACCTGGTCATGCCTGGCACAATGAATTTTATGGTGAAGGACAAATGCGCTTAGGTATAACTTTTCATAAGAAATGCTTATACAACCTAACTTGAAACGTGGTAAGACTATCGGTTTAAATTTTTTTTACCTAGAGTTCGTGTCTATTGGGAAAAACCAACCGATTATGTTCAAAATAATTCTTCATATCACCAGTGCTTATATAATAATTCCCGAATAAATGGTTTAAATATCTTACCTAAGTTCAGAAACCTCAATAATAACATATTGTTGCGCTATCTATTTGGTTAAAAAATTATTTAAGTCTTGCTCGGCACAGAGAGACACTATTGTTTATATGTAATGATTTTTTTAATTTACGAGTCGAGCGTCCTAACCACCTGGCCATGCCGGGCCTCTGGTTGGCACTGCTGACTGGTTGTCTTCCTTCAGTCCAAGAGTTCAAAATTAAGGGCAGATTTGCTCAGAAAAATTTTAATAATAGAATATTAAAATAAAATCCAAATTCGGATTTGAAAATGAGAGTTTCACATAGTAGTTGAGAACTTATAAAATAGTCCCCACTCGATGTGATTTGATTGCGAGACTTGTGCTTCGAACTAACGAATAGGTTGATTTGAACGTTACAAACAAATGTAGAGTTATGAACTGAGTGTGGAGCGTTACAAACAAATGTAGAGTTATGAACTGAGTGTGAAGTGTCACCAAGAAATGTAGAGTAATGAACCGAGTGTGGAGCGTTACAAACAAATATAGAGTTATAAACTGAGTGTGGAGCGTTACAAACAAATGTAGAGTTATGAACTGAGTGTGAAGTGTCACCAAGAAACGTAGAGTAATGAACCGAGTGTGGAGCGTTACAAACAAATATAGAGTTATGAACTGAGTGTGGAGCGTTACAAACAAATGTAGAGTTATGAACTGAGTGTGGAGCGTTACAAACAAATGCAGAGTTATGAACTGAGTGTGAAGTGTCACCAGCAAACGTAGAGAAATGAGCCGAGTTTGGAGCGTTACAAACAAATGTAGAGTTATGAACTGAGTGTGGAGCGTTACAAACAAATGTAGAGTTATGAACTGAGTGTGAAGTGTCACCAAGAAACGTAGAGTAATGAACCGAGTGTGGAGCGTTACAAACAAATATAGAGTTATAAACTGAGTGTGGAGCGTTACAAACAAATGTAGAGTTATGAACTGAGTGTGAAGCGTTACAAACAAACGTAGAGTAATTAATCGAGTGTGGAACGTTACAAACAAACGTAGAGTAATTAACCGAGTGTGGAGCGTTACAAACAAATGTAGAGTTATGAACTGAGTGTGGAGCGTTACAAACAAATATAGAGTTATAAACTGAGTGTGGAGCGTTACAAACAAATGTAGAGTTATGAAGTGAGTGTGGAGCGTTACAAACAAATGTAGAGTTACGAACTGAGTGTGGAGCGTTACAAACAAATGTAGAGTTATGAACTGAGTGTGGAGCGTTACAAACAAATGTAGAGTTGTGAACTGAGTGTGGAGCGTTACAAACAAATGTAGAGTTATGAACTGAGTGTGAAGCGTTACACTGTAGGATTATGAACAGAATGGAGCATCACTAACAAACGTAAAGTAATGAACTGAGTGTGGAACATTACAAACAAAGTACGTGTTATGAATAGAGAATGGCTTTTATATTGATAAATTCTGTGACAAAGAAGTAGTAACTTAATTGAAATCGCTGTAAAACATTATGTATGAATACAACGAAACAGTTTATCTTCTTGAAAACAGTCCTATAATGCTAACAAAACTACTATTTTCAAATTACTTTTAGCAGAGAACGTTCAGAAATGAGACAGTTAGTAAAAGTGATTCAGATAAAATATTCATTTTGAAACAAATGTTGATTGAAAAATACCATTTTTTTCACATGTCAATTTTCTTAATCTGAATTACTACGTAAGTGACAGTTTTATTGTTCTGTCCAAATATAAAACTTTAAAAAAAAGACACTCATTTTAACGCGTGTCGTCAGGATCTTCGACACTTTACTTAGGACGTCTTACAATTTAGAATTCATAATATACCAACCCTTGAAACTACAAAAGGAAAAACGAGTCAGGAACACGCTACCGTCTGAGATCTGTTTAAAATGTCTTTTTTTTTTTTCCCGAAATAAACACTGTTTATGTCTTTTTAATAAATAAAAATTGTTTTATTCACCTTTTTGTTTCATCAGAGTGAAATACTGTTATGGCATTACATAATTTTTGTATCAGCACGAGATCACTTCCACGAGCCAACAGGTGGCTTATTATAATATTTACAAATGTTCGTCCGTTTGTGTTACTTACATGTACAATGGTCTATCTGGAATGAATCTTCTGCTGGTACCAAACTTCATTTTTATTTACTATAAGTCATGTAGTTTACCGCTGAGCCACCAGGTGACATATTACCATTTTATTGCCGTAATGTCTTCTGATATGTTTGGCCCGGCATGGCCAGGTGGTTAAGGCGCTCGACTCGTAAAACTGAGGGTTGCGGGTTCGAATCCCCATCCCCTCAAACATGCTCGCCCTTTCAGCCGTGAGTAGTTCAGCCATTATTCTTTAGTAAAAGAGTAGCCCAAGAGTTGGCGATGGGTGGTGATGACCAGCTGCCTTCCCTCCAGTCTTACACTGCAAAATTAGGGACAGCTAGCGCAGATATCCCTCGTGTAGCTTTGTGTGAAATTAAAAATAAATATCGTATTTTTACTCATTAAAGATATACATACAGTAATTGATTAATATGACTCATTAAAAATATACATTCAGTAATTGATTAATATGCCTCATTAAAAATATACATTCAGTAATTGATTAATATGACTCATTAAAAATATACATACAATAATTGATTAATATGACTCATTAAAAATATACATACAATAATTGATTAATATGACTCATTAAAAATATAAATACAGTAATTGATTAATATGACTCATTAAAAATATACATACAGTAATTGATTTATATGACTCATTAAAATATGTATTCAGTAATTGATTAATATGACTCATTAAAAATATACATACAGTAACTGATTAATATGACTCATTAAAAATATACATACGGTTGTTGATTAATATGCCTCATTAAAAATATACATTCAGTGATTGATTAATACGACTCATTAAAGTATACATTCAGTAATTGATTAATATGACTCATTAAAAATATACATTCAGTTATTGATTAATGTGACTCATTAAAAATATAAATACAGTAATTGATTAATATGACTCATTAAAAATATAAATACAGTAATTGATTAATATGACACATTAAAATATACATACAGTAATAGATTAATATGACTCATTAAAGTATACATTCAGTAATTGATTAATATGACTCATTAAAGTATACATTCAGTAACTGATTAATATGACTCATTAAAAATATTCATACGGTAATTGATTAATATGCCTCATTAAAAATATATATTCAGTAATTGATTAATATGACTCATTAAAGTATACATTCAGTAACTGATTAATATGACTCATTAAAAATATAAATACAGTAACTGATTATATGATTCATTAAAAATATAAATACAGTAACTGATTAATATGACTCATTAAAGTATACATTCAGTAACTGATTAATATGACTCATTAAAAATATACATACAATAATTGATTAATATGACTCATTAAAAATATACATACAATAATTGATTAATATGACTCATTAAAAATATAAATACAGTAATTGATTAATATGACTCATTAAAAATATACATACAGTAATTGATTTATATGACTCATTAAAATATGTATTCAGTAATTGATTAATATGACTCATTAAAAATATACATACAGTAACTGATTAATATGACTCATTAAAGTATACATTCAGTAATTGATTAATATGACTCATTAAAGTATACATTCAGTAACTGATTAATATGACTCATTAAAAATATAAATACAGTAATTGATTAATATGACTCATTAAAAATATAAATACAGTAATTGATTAATATGACTCATTAAAAATATAAATACAGTAATTGATTAATATGACACATTAAAATATACATACAGTAATTGATTAATAACTCATTAAAATATAAATACAGTAATTGATTAATATGACTCATTAAAAATATAAATACAGTAATTGATTAATATGACACATTAAAATATACATACAGTAATTGATTAATATGACTCATTAAAAATATACATACGGTTGTTGATTAATATGCCTCATTAAAAATATACATTCAGTGATTGATTAATATGACTCATTAAAGTTTCCATTCAGTAATTGATTAATATGACTCATTAAAAATATACATTCAGTAATTGTTTAATGTGACTCATTAAAAATATAAATACAGTAATTGATTAATATGACTCATTAAAAATATAAATACAGTAATTGATTAATATGACACATTAAAATATACATACAGTAATTGATTAATATGACTCATTAAAATATACATTCATTAATTGATTAATATGACTCATTAAAGTATACATTCAGTAATTGATTAATATGACTCATTAAAGTATACATTCAGTAACTGATTAATATGACTCATTAAAGTATACATTCAGTAATTGATTAATATGACTCATTAAAAATATTCATACGGTAATTGATTAATATGCCTCATTAAAAATATACATTCAGTAATTGATTAATATGACTCATTAAAGTATACATTCAGTAATTGATTAATATGACTCTTTAAAGTATACATTCAGTAACTGATTAATATGACTCATTAAAGTATACATTCAGTAATTGATTAATATGACTCATTAAAAATATTCATACGGTAATTGATTAATATGCCTCATTAAAAATATACATTCAGTAATTGATTAATATGACTCATTAAAGTATACATTCAGTAACTGATTAATATGACTCATTAAAAATATAAATACAGTAACTGATTAATATGACTCATTAAAAATATAAATACAGTAATTGATTAATATGACTCATTAAAATATACATACAGTAATTGATTTATATGACTCATTAAAAATATACATTCAGTGATTGATTAATATGACTCATTAAAGTATACATTCAGTAACTGATTAATATGACTCATTAAAAATATACTTTCGGTAATTGATTAATATGACTCATTAAAATATAAATACAGTAATTGATTAATATGACTCATTAAAGTATACATTCGGTAATTGATTAATATGACTCATTAAAAATATTCATACGGTAATTGATTAATATGCCTTAAATGTAATGATTCGTATATATTAATTCAGATTATTTAGATGAAGTAATAGGAGATTAAATTTTTTTATATTCGACTTCCTCCTTTTTTAAAACCTAAACTTGTCTTCAAACTGGTTTATTGTTTGTTTATTTTATGTTAGGCACGAAGCTACACAATGGGTTGTATGTACTTTGTCCACTACGCAAAAGCTGATTTTTAGAGTTAAGCGCTATCAACAGGTAAGTCACGGAAGCCTTTAAATTGGACGTTTGTGTCTAAGAAAAATATTTAGTAGGTTATATAAAACTGTTTTAAATATCAGCATTAGCGAGTCACGTGAGAACCACATCCGATATAAAGCTGCAGCGGAATGGTATGTATAATAACTATATTTTGACATTGTTTGGTGTTTTGTAAGTAGTGTGACACCACCAAAAGTCGATCGCATTTTGGAATGGCATGTGAAAGCCTTTTGAGAAGTAAGTATTCTTACATGCGGATTATAAAGATCTATACAAATCAAGAACTTATAATTTATGAGATAGGGATGTTCATTTTACTTTAAAGCATTGAAAAACAAACGAATGTGGATCAGCTTGATGTACCAAGAGTCTCTATAAATAGACCTACAACAAGTTATCCTCTAACCGTGATAAGCACATTGTAGCATCTTGTTACAAGTGAGTATCCATGAGCATTAAAGCAAGTGGTAACAGCTGTCCACGTCCCCTAAGCAACAGAACAGAACATAAATCAAGAAGGATCTTTACCTGGAAATGAAAGCTGCAGGTTATGTAAAAGTTCACCAAAAGTACACTTCTCGTTTCCTAAGATTTATATATTTAGTGCCCAATAACGACATAAACATCAAATGTGCTATGAAATAAAATTATAAGTTAAGCTTAAAACAGTGCTAGAGTTGTGACGGACATAACGTTTGTGGCAACAGACGGTGAATTAAATTCCATGATTTGATCAGTTTGTTAACTGGAACTGGAAACAGTTCAAGAGGTTCTGTTAAGTTGAAGATGACCAAAGAAGGTCGAAACGTTGTTCTCTGCTCTATTTGTAAAGTGTTAATACCCACACCAGTCGTCCCGAGATACATTTTTACTTCAAACGGGTTTCTCGTCATTACGAATTCAAGAGCTTATGTGTTTTGACAGTGTCTTTCCATAAAGTCATGAACACGTCATAATTAATTACAGCTAACTAAACTTATTCTAAAACTGTGGCCCAGATTTTTCGCTGCTCTATTACAGGACACATCACGTGCTCTTCACCCATATATTGAAGAATGCACCACTGTTGACGTTTTATCTCGTTTTGTTCGTTTTTCATACTTGACTGCTACTTTAAAGTTTTTCTCTTATTGACATCCTTCATTTATAAACATTTAGTTGAGTTTTATTGTTCTAAATTAGTGGTGTATAATTTTTTAAATTCCTATGCCTAATTGAAATATTAGCAAATAAGACTATTTTTATCCCTAATCTCAAAAGAAAAAAGAAAGAAATAGAAGCTGCCTTTACACAGAATTTCGTTTGTAAGCAAGAAACAAAACAATGAGTGGGGTTGACGTCGTGCGACCTCTCGAACATAGTTTTAAGAAATTGGCCTTGAGTCAGATCATGACCGATTTATTTAATCACGAATTGAAGAAAAATTCCGTCAGCATGTTACTGTGGAACCTTCCTTGGAAAGAAATATCCTTGAACAAAGGGAAGGCAAAGTCCTTGTTAGATTACATACCCACTAAGCCTTGGGGCAACACCCCTCTCCACGATGTTTAGTAACTTTGGCCCGGGCACTTTCATGAACGTGACTTTGGTACCCTACAGGCCAATGTGAACAACACACCAAAATGGTTTTGCTGTTGCCTTAGGTGGGCAACCATGCGTGGCGCTGTGTTCGTCTATGGTTGTAATCAGGTTTCTTTGTAGCTAAACTCACCCCGTGTGATAATACTTCCTTACCACCGATAACCTGAAGAGAGGTGTTACTATGGTTACAACAAGGAAAGCCTTGGAGTAAAACCAGCTCCTAGAGGGGGGAAGGCTACATACTATAGAGCGTGTAGCAGTGAAACTTGTTGTACACAAAAGACGCACCCTAACGAACAGAAGTACAGGTTTTGAATTTGAGATACAGAATACATAGTTAGCTGAAGTTAGCTCCTACCAAAATAACAATTAAAAATATCAACACTTGAATATAACACTAACCATCTAATTTAATAGACCAATGACAGTTTCGTTCCTTTTTTCTAGAACCTGGAAAATCTTATCGGAAACTAAGACTAAATATGGCTACCGATTCTTCGTAAACAAGTTTTTTATATACAGCATTATGTTAATTACTATTTATACTACTATATGACGAAACAGTGGCATTCAACCATAACTCTTATAGCACACAGATGGGCTCAAAGCATGCCAATTTTTTATGGCAATGAACAACCAGCCTTTAGATTCACAGCTCTGTCAGGCTTCATTAACTGAACTTCGTTTCGTACAATGTGCAATAGAACTGGAGACATATATCGTGTTTATGTGCAAGAACTTGTACCAAATATACAGCTTGTTCAAGTACGTAAATAATTTTACAATCACTAATAACAAATCCATGTGATTATACTCAGTGTCTGTAAGATCATGTTAAGGAAGGCTAAACATTGTTGGATTCAGTATCAAAAGCGATATTATAGAAAACCAATAGGTTTGAGATATTTCGTGACATGAGATATAACGAAACAAGCCAATGACCTCTTTAATAACTGACTAATGACCCAATAACAAGAATTTCCAGTGTCTAAGCTAAATACATAAACATACCTGCAGGCCGAGGTGCTTTTCAGCCTTTTAGAGCTTCCTTAGAGTGTAGAGATATTGTAAAATGTGAGGGTGGGCACACGATTGAATATTTATCGATTTCACTGCACAACAATTTTTTTGAAAAGTTTTTGCTGATTGTGACAGGTACCTGGTGGGTATGCACATATGTAGTTTTGGTTTTGCTTCATCACGTAGGAACTTTGAGAAATAGACAGTTAACTGTTTACCGGCAATAACTTATTTAATTACGTTTATGTTTCTAATACGCTATTAAGTTCGACATAATTAAAAGTGTTTTGCCCCTGATTTCCGTTTGTATTCAATGTCCGGTGTATCACGTTGCAGTGTCCAACAGTAGTCAGCAAGCATTGACGGATTCCAGTTGCCCTGATATCGTTTTCCATTGTAGCAATGTCCTGGTGAAACTGAAGATTTCGATGAAACTTTACGTGATGGGAAAATTTGGATGTGATTTTCGTGATCAGCAGCCAACAATCGATAAGGAACACCCACCAGTGTTCAAGAAGCAAAAACTTTGTTGTGCAGAGTTCTCTACGATTCGTATTTATTTGTGCTGATTGTAGACAATCGAATTTCCTATCTTGGCCTGTTTCAGTTAAAATATTTTCGGGCAGATGAAATAACATTAAGGATGTTTGGGGAAAAGAGATGAAAATAATTAAAATATTTTGAGTAATGTTATTTTTAGTGTGTTTATTTATCTCGAGTAAGAAACGTACTGAGGTTTAGTGGTATATGCTGAGGTTTAGTGGTATATACTGAGGTTTAGTGGTATATGCTGAGGTTTAGTGGTATATACTGAGGTTTAGTGGTATATGCTGAGGTTTAGTGGTATATGAATTACAGGTCTGGGTGAAAATTAAAATTTTGAAGTTACATTCGAACTAGGAACACTACAGTAGTCGTTGTTAGTTACACTGTATAAGGTGATAGTATCACGCGACTACTTTCTTCGAAACTCACTACCTGACTAAATGTTCGTACATTAAACTGTGATACACTACTCCTACTGGAGGTGGCCAGCAGCTGTTAAAGTGATTAAAATATTTCAATATTACAACTACTGTAAACATGATCATATCAAAGCTTCTGTAAGGCCCGGCATGGCCAGGTGGGTTAAGGCGTTCGACTCGTAATCCCAGGGTCGCGGGTTCGAATCCCCGTCGCACCAAACATGCTCGCCCTTTCAGCCGTGGGGCGTTATAATGTTACGGTCAATTCCACTATTCGTTGGTGGTGGGTGGTGATGACTAGCTGCCTTCTCTCTAGTCTTACACTGCTAAATTAAGGACGGCTAGCGCAGATAGCCTTTGAGTAGCTTTGCACGAAATTCAAAAACAAACAAAAAACAGACAAGCTTCTGTAAACAATATCATATCACAGCCTCTGTAAACAGTATCGTGTTACAGAGATCCCCGCTGGTACAGCAGTAAAGTCTGCGAATTTACAACTCTAAAATCAGGGGTTCGGGTCCCCTCGGTAGATTCAACAGATGTGGCTTTGCTATACGAAAACACACATATTACAGCTTCTGTAAACAATATCATCTTGATTCTCTCTGCTCTCAGTCTGTTAGAATATTTTGTTTCGTAAACTCTTGTACAGCTTTACACGATTCCCTAATTCTGAAATCATAAACTCAAAAGAAACAACTGTCAACTATAAGGATGCTCTAACCAAATAGTAGGATTTAGTTTTCACCCTCATAACTCAATTTTGCTGCGATTTTGGACTCTCGAACCCATAGACCGGCCTACGACTCCTTTCGTTTCGAATTTTAAACCGCATTATATTCCTTCCACTTCTCTTGTTTCGTCAATTTCACACTTTAATATATGTCAGTAAAAATCGCCTAGAGGGCTTATACATTCAAACGAACACCAAGTGGAAAAGTATTTAGGAAAAGGTTGTTTAATCCACTTGGTTGAGATGGTACGTGAAGCACATTGTAATACGAGTAGAGCTAACCCTTTTAAGGTTCAGGGTTTACACGCACCACGTGTTTCCAGAAGTCACGATTCATGGGAGGTATAATTGATTGTTAAGCCGACCGACTTTTCCGAGGTTTATATGTTTAAAGAGCAATTACTGAACTTTCAGTTTTTCATAACTGACACAGACCACTAACCCAAACATCTGCCATTTTCACACGAATTACTCTACTAAGAAAACTGTCGCACAGTTTTGTTTTTCACAGGACTTTCATAAAGATATTGTAGAAATAATTTTATACATCAGTCAACGTGTAACAGAAAATTTACACCTCTGTTTATATATATGTATACATGTCAATCAGTGTTTACCAACATGTTTTACATATATTTATAGCAGCCAGTACTTACCAATACCTTTAGACCACTGTTTATATGTATAGCAGCCAATATTTATCAATACCTTTATACCACTGTTTATATGTATAGCAGCCAATATTTATCAATACCTTTATACCACTGTTTATATGTATAGCAGCCAATATTTATCAATACCTTTATACCACTGTTTATATGTATAGCAGCCAATATTTATCAATATTTTATACCACTGTTTATATGTATAGCAGCCAATATTTATCAATATTTTTATACCACTGTTTATATGTATAGCAGCCAATATTTATCAATATTTTTAAACCACTGTTTATATGTATAGCAGCCAATATTTATCAATATTTTTAAACCACTGTTTATATGTATAGCAGCCAATATTTATCAATACCTTTATACCACTGTTTATATGTATAGCAGCCAATATTTATCAATATTTTATACCACTGTTTATATGTATAGCAGCCAATATTTATCAATATTTTTACACCACTGTTTATATGTATAGCAGCCAATATTTATCAATACCTTTATACCACTGTTTATATGTATAGCAGCCAATATTTATCAATACCTTTATACCACTGTTTATATGTATAGCAGCCAATATTTATCAATATTTTATACCACTGTTTATATGTATAGCAGCCAATATTTATCAATATTTTTATACCACTGTTTATATGTATAGCAGCCAATATTTATCAATATTTTTATACCACTGTTTATATGTATAGCAGCCAATATTTATCAATATTTTAAACCACTGTTTATATGTATAGCAGCCAATATTTATCAATACCTTTATACCACTGTTTATATGTATAGCAGCCAATATTTATCAATATTTTATACCACTGTTTATATGTATAGCAGCCAATATTTATCAATATTTTTACACCACTGTTTATATGTATAGCAGCCAATATTTATCAATACCTTTATACCACTGTTTATATGTATAGCGGCCAATATTTATCAATACCTTTATACCACTGTTTATATGTATAGTAGCCAATATTTATCAATATTTTTATACCACTGTTTATATGTATAGCAGCCAATATTTATCAATATTTTTATACCACTGTTTATATGTATAGCAGCCAATATTTATCAATATTTTTATACCACTGTTTATATGTATAGCATACTGTTGTAAATAAACGATGTAAAAAATGTTTAGTTTGTGTCGTGTGCACGCGCAAAACTACACAATTAGCTGTTCGTGTTGTGCCCTTCTCCCCACAGGTATCGGTACCCAATTTTCAGCTTTATAAACCTAAAGACTTACTGACGAGATGTTGAGATCACATTTTATTATCAGTGTCAACATAACAAGTTTCCACCCCAATGAATGTTTGTTTGTTTTTCAGTGTCTCACCGGTAAGTAGTATCAATAATCCCTTGTAGGATTGCGCTAAACGAGTTAACCGTGCGTTGTTTATGTTTCGTTGGTTTGTTTCTACTGAAGCCATTCTGCTATTTCTGAGAAATACAAAGTTACGAGATAAAAACTAGAGAAAAACAACGAACACAGCGAACTGCGCCTCACTCCTACGAGGAAATCTAACCCTATTAAAGTCTTCCGTTAACATTTTTCCCTCCTGTGTTGCACAACTGTTGTGAAACCGTGCAACTATTTATCTGCAACTCCAGGAAATACCAGACAACAGTTGTGATGTTTACTTCGTGAACAGTTCGATTGTGTATAATGAATTAATCACATCAAGAGCAGACGACAGTACCTTACCACACGCACTTCAGGCGTGCCTAAAACAGTGTATATTCAGTAGTCACGAGTGTTGATGAAGAAATATAGACAACTAGAAATAGATAAATTGTAGCCTTGTTCGAAAAATTCCAGTTTAACATTCGCGTAGGTTCTAGTTAATGAACTTCTTTCTTAAAGGACGCCATATGCAAAAACGTCCATTTTACTCCTGTGACGGTTTCTTGTTGTGAACAAGAGGGAATCTTCCATAGCCGCGGCTGTAATAAAATCTCAAATCAGTCTAGCGCCATTCTATGAGCCGCTAAGCCGCGGCTAGGAAAAAAAAAATAGGAATAAGAATTTGTATACATAAGTCCCAGTTGTCGTAGTTTTACGTCTTGTGAACTTGTGTAATTCTCCAGAAAACATGTACTTTAGAATAGAATAATTAGTTCTACGGGGTTTGCATGAGTTTGTCCAAAACAGGCTTAACTAGCAAGAACAACGTTTTTAGGATACGATGAAATGTAATATTAAGACAGCTGGTATGGGTGTTTAATTAAAGAGAGTACAGAACAACGTTTAAGAAGGTCGAAACGTTGTTCTGTACATTTTTGCAATTAAAGTTTCAATACCTGTACCAGCCGTCTTGATATTACATTTTTACTTCAAGCGGGTTTCTCATCATTATGAAATACAATTGTAACTGGCTACGGATGAACAGGTAAATGTTTATGCTACGTAACCCGTAGTTACTTGTTAATTTCTTTCTTTATTTTCAATTATACTGAACTTTTTTTGTACTCATTGGAGAGAACACAAAATAAGGAAACGATTTCCAGCCACCAGAAAGCATCAGGTTAGAAATTAAGTAAATATTATGTCACCAGAGGGAGTCGTAGTTTAGATATTTTCTAAGTGCTTGGTTCTTATATCGTGAAACTTCGACTTCATAATGAAAAGATAATAAACACTAAATGGTCACTAGATTTACACCAAGTCACTCTATAGGAACAAACTTAAAGACTTCTTTAATGAGCCCTGAAGCGAAATACAATAAGCTCTTAAATAGAAAACACATTTGGTGTTTGGGTTGGCTGTTGTTAAGCCTAAAGCAACACAAAGGGTAGTGAAACCCGGCTCTTAGCGTTATACGTTTCCAGGAATGGAACATTTAACGATGACTTTCAACAGGATCAATTTAGTTTTCACTTAATCAGTAAAGCGACCTCTGTAGGGGATTTTAGGGCTCCAGTGATCTGTGTGACGTACGTAAATACTAACACCAGAAACCCTCGTTGCTCTGTGGTACATTTGAAGGCTTAAAAACGGGTTTTGGTATAGAAGGCGAGTGAGAAAAACAAAGACAGCCCAGTTGCGCTTAACCCAAAACAAACAAACAACAGTCCAAGAAGCTTTGTTCTTGAGAATAGTAGTTGTAACTTTTTTGTTTAAAGGAAGTATGTGTATATTACTAAGTCACGTTGCGTGAGAATACACTTGAGAGACAATTTCTTTTTAAAGTGAGGCCTAGTGATTACATAATTCTTATTTTATGTGCGGTTTGTTTTCAAATTTCGCGCAAAGCTACACGAGGGCAGTCTGCGCTAGCCGTTCCTAATATTGCAGTGCAAAATTAGAGAGATGGAAGCTGGTCATCCCTACCCACCGCCAGCTCTTGGGCTATTCTTTTGCCAATGAATAGTGGGATTGGCCGTCACATTATAATGCCCCCACGGCTAAAAGGGCGAGCACGTTTGGCACGACGGGGATTTGAACTCGCGACCCTCAGATTATGAGTCGAGTGCCTTAATCACTTGGCCATGCCAAGCTATCTGACGAACGGTAGTAAGTTCATGTATCCTGAGTTTCAGTGTCTTGAATCTTTGAAACGTAGAAAAGTGGTCTAACATCAGCAAAAAGGTTCCATATAAGTAGCATATCGGAATGGTGCACCTGACAACTAATGGGGTCGAACCGAGCGTCATGAGAGAGCTACTTAAAAAAATAATACCAAACCTGTATTTAAAACCTCTTCGCACAGTATCATATATAGGCCCAAAATGGCCAGATAGTTAAGGCGCTCTGTTCGTAATCCGAGGGTATCGGATTCGAATCCCAATTACACCAATCATGCTCGCCCTCTCTACCATGGGGGCGTTATAATGCGATGGTCAATCCCACTAGTCGTTGGTAAAATAGTAGCCCGAGATTTGGGGGTGGATGGTGCTGACTAGCTAGCTGCCTTCCTTCTTGTCTTACACAACTAAATTAGGAACAGCTAGCGCAGATAGCCCTCGTGTAGCTTTGCGCGAAATTCAAAAACAAACAAGCAGTAATATATAACACGATATATGAAACATACAATAATCTAATAAATATAATTTAACAAAGTCCCTTTTACAATCATAAATTAAATCTTCAATGATTTTTTCCTTTACGAAACTGCGCATGTCAGAAATGTCTTCATATCGTGTTATTGTGAAACATTACATTTTGTAGTCATGTCGTCACTGTCGAACAAACAAAGTTTTCAGTATCGATAAACAGTACGAATTATGTTGTACAGAAGACTTCTTAAATATGTTTTAAAATGCTCTGTTTTAGTCATTTTATAGCAGACTTAGAAACGGTGCATTTACACGTAAGATTTATTTCGAAGTAGGCAACAAAAGGATACCCGACATGGCAAGTGTGTTAAGGCGTTCGACTCGTAAACCGAAGGTCAGGGTTCGAATCCCGGTTGCACCAAACATATTCGCCCTTTCAGCCGTCGAGGCGTTATAATGTTACGGTCAATCCCACTATTCGTTGGTAAAAGAGTAACCCAAGAGTTGGCGGTGGGTGGTGATGACTAGCTGCCTTCCATCTAGTCTTACACTGCTAAATTAGGGACGGCTAGCGCAGATAGCCTTCGAATAGCTTTGTGTGAAATTCAAAACAAAAGTAACAAAAGGGGATTCATTTTTAAGATACAATGCTGTAAAGTCAATTTACTTTCCGTAAGGGAACATTTCTTAGTTTTCAATTAAAGCTTCGGTGATTTTTCTCCGCAATTTCTTGTAATTAACTGTAATTTAGAGAAAAGGATGAAAAGAAAACCACAAGTTGATAGACGTGACTGAACAAGAGAACTGTATTTGCGTTAGATAATCACGTGACAATAGAAACCTCAACTTGTCGTTCCGTGTCCAACAAACAAACCAGTAACAATGGACTCCCAGCAAAATGCTAGTAGGTATATTATAACCACCTTCTTCACGGTTCAGTCCCTTCCGGTTAACTAAAGAAGTGCTGATCAGAGAGCCTTACAGGACTGGTGGGTGGGTAGACTTACGAAGGTCGCTTTTTTGTAACACCTCAAATACAATGAATATCCTGAACAATTACAGAATGAGCTGTTGTCAAGTGACTGTAGTACAGTAAACAGTAAAGAACTATGCTTCATCACTAATAACGACGTCATAATTACGTCATTACTATGGTTACTATGTAAGGTGGTACCTTGGTTACAATGTTAATTTTTAACTCTGGATCCACATTTACTGTAACATGTTACCGTGGCTACAACAGTGAAGCTTTACTCTAAACGTAGATATGCTACAAGATACATTAATCCACGTCATTAATATTACCATGGTTACATTGTCAACATTCCTAGAAGAAGTCTACCACACAAGATCGCTAGTGACGTGAGCTATGGTTACAGTGTTAACACTTCAACCTATAAAGTTTGTTTCTTTGTTTTTGCGCAAAGCTACACGAGAGCTATCTGCGCTAGCCGTCCCTAATTTAGTAGTATAAGACTAGAGGGAAGGCAGAGAGTCATCACCACCCATCGCCAACCCTTGGGCTACACTTTTACCAACGAATAGCGGGATTGACCATAACATTATAACGCCCCCACGGGTGAAAGGGCAAGCATGTTTGATGCGACGGGGATTCGAACCCGCGACCCTCAGATTACGAGTCGAACGCCTTAACCCACCTGGCCATGCCGGGACCAACCTATAAAAAGATGAAACTTTAACCTACTGTTAGAAGCTATATTTTCAATGTTATAATTGTTATAACTAGAGGGCGCAATTCGATATCAAGCATGTTTGAAGGAGCTAGTCATAGAATATTCTAAATTGATGTCACGAAAACCTAGTGTATTTGCGAAACTTCTGAACCATGGACAAGAAATGAATAAGGACAGGGCAGAGTGAATAAAGTGAAGCGAAGATAACCTTATATATTTACTTAATCAGTCATCGGTGAACTTCTGCAAGAAAGTTTATGTTCTTAACACCAGCCGAGACGTTTCCTTCTGAGTACCGTTTGTAAAGGTATATAAATCTACAACGTATAAGTTTCAATATGTACAAACCTGTAAAGAATCGCTGAGGACCAGTCTGTTCTTGATGACGAAAAACTTACTTGAAATATAAATGTATCTCAGAACGGCTAGTATGGGTATTAACGTTTCAACCTTCCTAGAACGGTCACAACTTTATTCTCTGCTTATCAATAAAAGTGTTAATACCCATACCAGCCGTTCTGAAATACATTTTTAAACTAATCTATTATAGTTACGAGAACTAAAGCTTGAATATTCATAGTATAATTAAAAGAATTGCTAACAAGATAAAAACGTCACAACACTAGACAGATATATATATATAATTACAAAACATATTCATCCAAAGTCTCAATAAGTTCTTACCATGGCTACAAAGTTTAAAAATTCAGTCTTCAGTCTAGAAAGAAAGGATAAATTACAAGATATCTCGATTCGCATTCAGAATTAACTGTTACCATGGTTACAAATTTCTTTTTTTCTTTTTAATATCCACCACGGAAAAACAACAACTATAATGCTGAGAAAACTTCGAAACTCAGTTTAGTATAGAATACTTGAATGATTATCCGAAAAATATTTTCTCAACCCAAACGAGACCATTGATTTAAAAAACAACAAATTTAGTATATATTCCAAAGAAAAAAACTTGCTTCGAAACGTTTTTGTCCCGCTCACAAGAGAGCAGGCCAATTTCAAACACTTCAGTTGATGTTGACAGCCTAGAGGGGTGATAAAATGTGGAGGAAGAGAAAGGGAAAACTTAAGTCTGACAACGTAAGACGATCTCTTTCATTTGGAAAAAAAAAAAAATCACTCAAAAACTGGGTCCTGATGAGAATAACAAAAAAAAAAAAAGACGTTTACTAAAATATGTCATAAGGATTTGAATTGTGCGAAGACTACCCGAGGGATATCTGTGGTAGCCGTCCCTAATTTACCGGTGTAAGACTAGAGGAAAGGCAGCTAGTCATTACCACCCGCCGCCAACTCTTGGGCTACTCTTTTACCAACGAATAGTGGGACTGACCGTGACATTATAACGCCCCCACGGCTGAAAGGGCGAGCATGTTTGGTGTGATGGGGATTCGAACCCGCAACCCTCCGATTACGAATTGAGTGCCTTAACCACCTGGCCACGCCGGGATGGTGGAAAGGATGTAAGAGATTTTAACGTTGCGTTTCATGTTGTTGTGGTCTCAGTAATGGAAGGACGAAGAGACCCATCTGTATAAACTTTTGCCATGCGCAGTTAATTCACTGAGTTAAAATGAAAGAAGGCGAAATAATTGGAGGAGGATGGTGACAAGAAAGAAGAAAAAAGCCCGCAAACAGACAATTCCATGATGGATTACTTAAATCCTCTTGGCAAGAAATCGTCCTCTTCTAAGGTTGGTTGACCCATCACCTTCGCAGTGACTACTGCTGCGACCCACTGTCTCAAATTGCGTTTCTTTAGCTGACTTTGATTACGTTATGGAAATGGAAATGATTGTGTTTCAGTGCTAAGTATCATCTAAATTTTTAATTGGTACTTTAGTATGAACATAGAGGCACAGCATGGCCAGTTGATTAAGGCACTCGACTCGTTATCCGAAGGTCACAGGTTCGAATCTTCGTCACATCAGACATGCTCTCCCTCTCAACCGTAGGGGTGTTCTAACGTTACGGTTAATTCCACTATTAGTTAGTAAAAGAGTAGCCCATGAGGTGGCTTTGGGTGTTGACGACTAGCTGCCTTCCCTCTAGTCTTACATTACTAAATTAGGGACGGCTAGCGCAGGTAGCTCTCGTGTAGCTTTGCGCGAAATTCAAAAACAAACAAACATTATGAATATATTGTGTTGTTGTGGACTGTGTTTCCAATGTTTTAATTCTAATGTTAACTGTCGCCCGCATAACGTTAAGATAAAATAAGTTTGGAGCCAGCCTAGATTGTTCTAGGTGATGCACCAAAGTCTAGCCACTTTAGGAAGCATCTTGAAACGAGGCTAGATTATAAACACAAGAATCAGTTATCAGTGAGTCAATGTTTAATTTTCACTAGTCGATTGTCAGTAAAGTATTTAGTTTCAATGAAGTATTTGGATCAGTGTTAGTTATTGCATAGCTGCCCCCCCCCAGTAGCATGTCTGCGGACGTGTACTGCTAGAAACCGTGTTTCGATACCCGTGGTGGGCAGAGCACAGATAGCCCTTTGTATAGCTTTGTTCATAATAACAAACAAACAAATCAACATAGTTGGTGGATTAGCTGTGAAACTCGCACAAGTAAGTTTATTTTCATGTTAGTCGTAGTGCGATAAGCGTTCACTTTGAACGCCGTTTGTAAACTTAAGCCTACAACTTAGTACAAGTTAGGGCTACGTATAAACTTGAAGAAACGTTGAGAAAGAAACAAACTATCTTGTTATCATTACGTGGACTGGGCTTCGAATTATTTTCGCCAAATAATTTAAAGGAACTAATCCAACAAAAAAACAATATGGCTTTTGCTTCTGCGCAAATCACGATGAAGAAATCAAAGAAGGAGGTTAATATACACATAATCGGGACAAGCAGAACGGTTTCGGATTACAAAAACAAAACACCTCTTTTCTTGTCCTCAAAGTAATAATACGTAAAAAAATA
Source organism: Tachypleus tridentatus (assembly GCF_004210375.1). Classification (NCBI taxonomy): domain Eukaryota; kingdom Metazoa; phylum Arthropoda; class Merostomata; order Xiphosura; family Limulidae; genus Tachypleus; species Tachypleus tridentatus. The sequence goes on along the minus strand of NC_134833.1, from coordinate 155,778,354 downwards.
TTTATCGTTTTAAACTGAACGTTATTCATAACAAAACCGTTACAAAACATTATTTCGTTTTAACATCACTCAGTGTTCTAATTTGTAAATGTTTCATGATCTATGGTTGATATTTTTCCGAGCTGAAATATTTTGTTTTCAGCATTTTTTTCTCACACGTGACACAATTTTCACGGAAAGCAAGACAGCCCCTTGGTGGCTCAGTGGTGAGTCTTTAAGCTTCTAACGCAAAAAAATAGAGTTTCGATACCAGTGGTGAATAGAGCATACATTATGACCCTTTGTGTAGCTTTTACTTTAACAACTAAACAAACATTCATACAGAACTACCTGCCTCATCCCTGACAATGGGTCCGGCATGGCCAGGTGGTCAGGGCGCTCGACTCGCAACCCGAGAAATGCAGATTCGAATTTCCGTTCCACAAATATTCTCGACCTTTCAGCCGAGAGGCGCTATAATGTTACGACCAACACCACTATTTGTTTGAAAAAGAGTAGCCCAAGAGTTGGCGTTGGGTGATGATGATTTGCTGCCTCGTGTTGCTTTGCGCAAAATTTAAACGAAACACAGGTCTCTCCTCTGGGTGACATTACCAGGGGTTCTCTGTCCTCCACGTGATCTGGCGTTACAATCTCACAATACATTCTTTCCCTTTAAATTTCTCGAATCTGACATCATGACCACGTCATGTCAGAAAGAATGAAATAATATGACAGTAAACAATAAAGGTTTAACTATATGCCCCTCGCTAGTACAACGGTAAGTCGACGGATTTACAACGCTAAAATTAGGGGTTCGATTTCCCTCGGTGGACTTAGCAGATAGCCTGATGTGGCTTTGCTATAAGTAAAACACACACTTTAACTATATTTTCGACGTAAAATTCTGAGATAAACAACAACTCCTGATTTCATTGTTTAAAAATCTGATGCTTATAAGCCGTTTCTAAATCTTCTTCAACGTTACCGTTTCGAATTTCACGAAATCTTTGCAAGTGAAGACTGCTTCTTAAGCCTCCATTCTCATCAAAGGGGACATACAAATATGGGTTCTCTTTTTATTTTTCCTACCTACAAATAAAAGCTTCCAGCCTTCCCCATCATGTCTACTATTTGACGTTCAGACTGCACATTTTTTTCTTTTCTCACCCTCCCTTTAACAGCACCGCCGTTCACTTTGTAGTTGAAGCCTGGGATATCCTACAAAAGGGCACCTTTATTTTTTTTTCTAAGTAAAAGAAAAACTGTTACCCAGTCTCGCCGTATTCACAAGTAGATAGAGAATTTATTGTTGGTGTACGAATTGGAAAACTAGCTCTTCAAGCGTGCCAAATAAACGCTTCCGTGGGGAATACTGTGGAAATGCTTTTTTAGAAACAAGTCTCAATACGTATCACGTGGACGGAAGAGTGAAGACCAGCGAAAAAAAAAATCTAAATGTTCTAATGACGAAAGAAAGGACTGTATTTTTAAATTACCCTATGCTAACTTTGTAAATAATAATGATAGCTTAGAGCATAACATTTTATGACAATAATGGGATAAAAAATACTAATATTTATTTTTTGTAAACATACAACGCAAAAATCCAGGGTTCGATTCCCCCTCAGTGAACATAGCAAGATTGGCCAATGTGGTTTTGCTCTGCAACGAACGAACTTACAATTATTCTAATAAACTCGTGTGTGTGTGTGTATTTATATATATGAAACAAAATTTATTCAAATAATCAATTAGAATTTCATGTATTATAGAAAACTAAGTAAAATCATTTTTAATGTTAAGAGTGTTATTAATAGAGGTGGGTTTGATATTGTATCATATTAACACTTCAAATATTTTTTTCTCAAATCTTCCTTTATTAAACCTGAGGGTCGAGGGTTCGAATCCCTGTCACACCAAACATGCTCGACTAAGTATTTATTCGACTTCAAATTTCAACCGTGGGGGCGTGATACTGTATCAATCAATCCAACTATTCGTTGGTAAAAGAGTAGCCCAACAGCCGGCGGTTGGCGACGATGACTAGTTGCCTTTCCTCTAGTCTTACACTGTTAAATTAGCGACGACTAGCGCAGATAACCATCGTGTAGATTTGTTTACAGTGGTAAAAACTTATAAAAACATTTCAAGCGCATTTTATCCGTCGAGAGTCGCTGCTATCGAGGTGTTTCTACTCATATCAGAACTCTTTTGAAATATTTTTCTATCTTAACGTTTCATAATTATTGCCCACCAGTGGCTCGGCGACATATCTGCGGATTTACAACGCTCAAAACCGGTTTTCGATACCCGTGGTGGGCAGAGCACAGATAGCCCATTGTGTGCTTTGTGCTTAATTCAAAACAACAACAACTTCGTAATTATCTGCATTCAAAGGTCTTGTATAAATTCGACCTCTGTTAGCTTAATACAGTTCGCTAGATAGAGAAGTTTATAATTCCTCAATGTCATATAATATGGAGTCTGCCTAATCAATACTTGGTCACGAGAACTTTATAACCTATAACTTACGATTTCCGTCCCATCATCAGGTAAGACAATTTAAACAAAACACAATATGTTCTTTGGTAAATGTTTTAACGACTCTGAGTTACGACGACAGCTTACCTCGAGAGATGTTCTTTCCAAACTTACAAAGCAAGCGACCACTTGCGGCAACAGTTTTTTTAAACATACGTATGATTTTTAGCGTTATAATATTGTTTAAAGTCTTGTCATATAGAATTAACGGGATACGTTTGCAAAGAAACATGAGATATGTTCGGATATAATACACACTATGCGATGTAGGTGTTAGTGTCAAAGTTTTTTTTTTTTAAGGGCTCCGGGGGTGACAATCTGCAGCTCAATATTTGTCGTATATACGCGACAAAGTTCTTATCGGTACCTGTTGGCGCCAGACGGACGAAATTTGTGTTGTTTATATACACTTTGAGTTAGTTAAAATAACACGAATCTTGGACAGATACAAACGCGACCAGACACATATCATTCCAGAAGCAGTATACAAGGATTGTTGTCGGTTTCACTAACGCTTGACGCTTTTCCCATTCAGTCCATTCAACTGTTTCACTTCCTTAACGTGTGTTCTCTCAAAGGGTTATTTTGTTTTGAATTTCACGCAAAGCTACGCGAGGGGTATCTGCACTAACAGTGTAAGACTAGAGGGAAGGCAGCTAGTCATCACTGCCCACCGCCAACTCTTGGGCTACTCTTTTACCAACGAATAGCGGGATTGATCGCACATTATAACATCCCCACGGCTGCAAGAGCGAGCATGTTTGGTGCGATGGGGATTCGAACCCACGACCAGCAATATGTTTAGAGGCTTACAACACAAAAATCCCAGTATCTGATTCCCAGCCGCAGACACAATACAGATAACCTGTTATGCAGCTTTTCGCAGAAGACAAACCCGAATACTCATACACCCGAAGTCCTCATTTTAATGGTTTATTTGTTTCGTTGAAGAGCGAAGACATGTTGGATTACCTGCTGTGCCCACCACTGGGAATGGAACCCCGAATTTTTGTGTTGTGAATCCTCAAAATTATCTCTGAATTACCACCAGTCAGTTTTAGTGAAATAAATAATGTATTTAAAGTAAAGTCTGGTTTGTACGTAAATAATACACAAGATTCGAAGAATCCACAAAACATCTTAAAATATTCCAAAAATATCCTACTTTTTGAGACTGAAAAGAAAGATTAAAGTAAAATTCCTAAAAAATCAACTTATGACGTTTTTGAATAAATAAGGGAAGGATATGTAACCAGGTTTCCACAAATCATTATACCCCCCCCCCCCCATAGCCACAAAGTGCTAAGAGCATTTCTGCGGTAAGGTATTGCAGAAAAATAACCTCCGCTCTGCCTAGTTTCCTTCGAAAAAAAAACATATATATTTATATAAGTCATAAAAATCGATAAAATGTTTGATATTTCGAACTAGAATAGCAGATGAGCTAACCAACTAAACCAAATACTGAAACATAACCACATCTAATTTAGAACTGCTGACACTACATAGGGGCGTTAGAGAGTAGCAATCGTCGCCTATGTGGTTACTCTTAAACATGTAGGAGTCTATTGTCAACTGAAAATGGGATTGCCTTCACCAGCATTTTGCAGATAGAACCTTTTGATACGTAGCCCGGCACGCAACACCGGTTTAAAATAAAACAGTGAAAAAGAGATAAAGTAACGGACAAAAACATCACATTTCTGGTTATAAAAAAGTCACATTTTATTAAAATATCGTAAATAATTAAACGGTAAGCCTACGAATTTGCAACACAAAAATCAGGGGTTCGATTTCTCTCGGTGGACACAACAGATAGTCCGATGTGGCTTTGCTATAAGAAAAGCAAACACACGTATAAATAATTAAAGTAATAAAACAAACAAATAAACAAAAGTCAAATCAACTATTAACTGACAATACATGACTTCTACACATTGACAACACAAATCGCACTGGATTTTCTATAAGTATGTTTGTTGTCGTACTTACTGTCCTGACAGTTATCACTGGATCTTTTCACACACTTCCACCACAACTTGTATTTGCGAGTGGCATGTTTAGTATACATGATTTTTTTTGTTTGGAATTTCGCACAAAGCTACAAGAGGACTATCTGTGCAAGCCGTCCCTAATTTAGCAATGTAAGACTAGAGGGAAGGCAGCTAGTCATCACCACCCCCCGCCAACTCTTGGGCTACTCTTTTACCAACGAATAGTGGGATTGACCGTCACATTATAACGCCCCAACGGATGGGAGGGCGAGCATGTTTGGCGCGACTCGGGCGCGAACCAGCGACCCTCATATTACGAAGCGCACGCCTTAACGCGCTAGGCCATGCCAGACCCAGTATACATGAAGCCGTTGTAGCAGATCCTCGAACCACATTTATTACTGTTTATAATCTCCATGGAGGATGGAAGTAAAAATGTTTTTACTGAATACGAGTCTTACTAATCTACAATGGCTGTGACTTTCCACTATCCACGCTGTCTTCAGGGATACAATTTTTATATATTACTCCATTGAAAGTGATTGACATATTAACCTCAGAAAAAAAAAAAATCCAACAATTTATATCTTTCTCTTAAATAAAGAAACAGGAAGAGTTTGTAAATACATGTGTTCGTGTTTGCATTGTTACTGTTTTTCGTGGATCAGTGAAATAGCTAAAGTCGTGTGAATGAGTTGGATTGAGAAAAACATGAATTACTGTCAACCACATTGTTTTAGCACCTATATAATTTCAAAACATCACGATGCGATGAGATGTACCTAGTGTAGAACGTTCTTTGTTTGTTTTGAATTTTGCGCAAAGCTACACGAGGGCTATCTGCGCTAGTCATCCCTAATTTAGCAGTGTAAGACTAGATGGAAGGCAGCTAGCTAGTCATCACCACCCACCGCCAACTCTTTTCCCAACGAACAGTGAGATTGATCGATACATTATAACTCTCCCACGACTGAAAGGGCTAGCATGTTTGGTGTGACGAGAATGCGAACCTGCGACCCTCGGATTTCGAGTTGAGTGCCTTAACCACTTGCTATGCCGGGCCCAGAACGTGTTTTATACAGGGAGTTCGGAAAGTCACTGCGCACTTATATTTATTATTAACATACAAAACTACACAGTAGTTTAAGCCTAATCACTTTCTAAAAATTTCAAGAAAGAATGGGAAAAAAAAATCTTATTCGTATCTCACTCATAATATTGTCACACTGTACAAAACGTTAATTAGTTAAAAACAACAACAACTGATATAACACAATATTTAATCGACAAACAACTAGAAGTAAATACAGTCTCTGTTACACATTTTATCTTATCATGCACTCAGTTTGTGTTTACGTTTTAACATAGAAGAATAAAAACCAACAGACAGTTGAGAAAACAATGTACAATACAACTACGGTAGTAATTGTCAAATATTTTTAGAACTTTCTAATTATTAGTCAATTCTGTTTTATTTTTTATATCATTCATCACAATAACATTGTGCTAACTTCAAGGTTGTACAAATGACAGCAGCGCTGCAGGCAGAAACTGTTGTTGAAGCAAAGTAGCTACATATCACGTGATTTACTATGACGTAAGAGGCACAGCAAGCGTACTTTTTTCTCTGCACGTTGTACTGCAGGCAATATAAAAGCGTTGAAAGACTTTTGAAGGTTATTGGTGGCCTAAGGTTAAAAGCGGATTCATAAAATTCTGATTTGAGAAGATTGTTTTTACACGCACATGCACATATACACTTAGCGAGAACGGGAGAGAAATTCCAATCACGTATGAAATTATTTATACTTAAGAATAACTGAAGGGGTGTGCAAACCAGTTTTTGTATTACTTGTATTCTGAGAATATTTATTTCAAGTAGTTTTTCGCTTTAAGAATTATAAGGTATATTTATGAATCGTGTAGGTTCTGCTAAAGGCATAGCAACACTTTCCTCAGAAATAACAACGCTATCATAATAAATACGGAACTTAAAATATTGAGCTCTGTGTCAGTCAATTACAATAGACTAATAAGGTATATCAACCCTACATTATAACCCGACTTCTTATGTCACTCTGCTGCGCCGATAAGATATATAACCTTATAACAACCTCGTGCATCAAATAAAACACTTTGCTGAGCCATTGAAACTTGTAATTTCTATTTATTTATTTAGATACCGTGATTATTTAATAAAATAAGGTATTCCCTATCATAACCTCATTTCGTTACACTTACATCAAAACCTCGGTTGTTGAATACACATGGATATCATAAGACATAAAGCGTCCTTTAGAGTAATCTCCCTTTTCAGACTAACCTGTTGAGTTGTTTTCAGGGTATATTTTCCAATGTCACATTTCTACACAAATATTTTCCTAATTCGGATTTATTTTGAGCTAGTTTTGTAGTTTTTATCGATCCTTGTCAAACTAAATCACATTTAAATGTTCGTTTGTTTGTTTGTTTTTTTTTAATTAGATACTTCTCTGTCTAGATAGCTCAGTTATGTAAAATAATGTAAATACTACGTTGGATAATAAATTTATTACCTTCCCTCAATAATCAATGTGTTGGTCACGTTGACTTTAGCGTCACCTGTTGATATATTTCTTTATTTATCTGTTGCATTTACCAATAATTACTTCTATTTAAGCCTATTTCGTAACTCATAGACTAATAATGTTAAAACTTAACCTTATGAACTTTTAATAGCAAAGGATACGATTTAGCAAACTCATCGTTTGAATCGCAGAATATTACACACGCGCAATAATTAATAACAATATGCGCGAAAATGTAAGAAATGACCAAACATGAGAAGTGTGGCGCTAAAATTTATTATTAGTAATCTCCATTGCCTGTACTAGGTATGTGATGATATGGCAACGAGCTAGCTAGCTGGTCGTAAAATAAACCAGTAGAAGTTTACGACAGCATTTCAAGGAATATTGAACCTATAGTAACAACATTTGCCTGTCCGGGCAGTTGTAGCTAACAGATATAGTATAAAACTGATAAAACAATACACTTTAATCTTTATAAGAAAAAATGTAAGCAAATTTTGAAGTAGCTGTACTTATTTCCAGGTTATGCTAAATTTTAGTTAGGCTCTAGGAGATTGGTCTGATCGACCAAGTGCAGTGGTGATTTTGAAAGCACAAAACAATGGGCTATTTGTGCTTTGCCTACCACGAATATCCACTGATTGGAAGTAACTAATACTTCAAGACGGTTTTTACAGTATAAATATGCCGTGTGTCACTTTTAGCCTACGACGTCAGCGACACGTTGGGCGTTGGGTTCGAAGTCCAAGGTCAATAAAAAAAAAAAAAAAAGTACTATTTAGTACCCATGTGCACACACTGACTCACAGGTGTGCGCGTGTGGGTAGGAGAAATATTCGATACAAATATGAACGATCTCACATTGGATCAAAAAAAAAAACAACAACTAAAAATAAGGCCCACTTCAACAACTGTACATGCTAACCACTCGTAAGCGTTGGATTATTTTATTTATTTGTATTTTGTTAGGGGTATTGAGAACCATTAAACAAAAGTATAAACCTTGTATACGACGAAAACCATGCATTCAGTTTTTATCACGTTAAAATATGTTGATAACAAGAATTCAGAATCGGCATGTGTTTACCTAGATAAGTAAAATAAAATAAAAAGGAAAATTGTTAACAACAGGCTTACCGCGAAACGTTAAAATCAGTCGAAACGTAAATTAAGTCACGGCACGGCTCGGTGGTTAAGGTACTTGAGTTGTATGTAATCTGAGGCTCGTGGGCTCGAATCCCCGTCACACCAAATATGCTCGCCCTTTCAGCCGTGGGGGCATTATAAAGTGACGTTCAATCCCACTATTCGTTGGGAAAAGAGTATCCCAACAGTTGGTGGTGAGTGGTGATGACTAGCTAGCTGCCTTTCCTCTCGTAATACGCTACTAAATTAGGGACAGCTAGCGCAGATATCCCTCGTGTAGCTTTGTACAAAATTCAAAACAAACCAAACCGTCGTGTCCTTACTATCGTGTACGTATCTAATTTTAATTCTCATGTAAATCAAATATTTTTACTTTGACAACAGGTTTCCATATGTCGATGCTTGCTCGTTTCTTTAATAATATACACATAGATCTGGGAATGTGTTCAGTGTCTAAACTTCTATCATAGCTTTGTTAAATCAGGTAAATAACTGTGTACCTTCCACTGCAGAAGTGTTCAGATGTAAGCCTTTGTGAAATAAATATTAATTCAGTCTTGATGCTATACGAGTGTATTTGTGTTTTGGAAGTCTTCAAATCATTATTACAATCATATTTCAACACGGTAAAGCTGTATTTGTAAATGTCATATTGGAATGGTAAATAAAACCTTCTAATGATACGGCGGAAGATCGAATTAAAACATAAGCCTTTTCTCTAACATTATGTCTCTACAAATGGTTCATCTTCGTGCTTCGGTTATTTATTCATGAGAATATTTGGAGATAAATGGCGGGAAAAGGAGAGGTGATCGACACGATAAATGAACCATGTATCGATGTGAACTGAATAAAAATAATAATCATAAAGTAATAAACGATTTTCTGCTTAATAGCTACACAAATAAGTGATTATATTTATTACTTTTAGTGTTTTGTTTTCTACAGTATGTGCGTATTTTGTATTATGATAGCAACATTGTTCAACGCTTCGTATGTCACGCGCAGATGGCCCTCGTGTAGCTTTGCGCGAAATTCAAAAACAAAGAAATCGTACGCACGTGTATAATTATTGGAGGAAGATGTCTGCTGCACCTGACCCTCCTGGGTATAAACATATACCCAAACACCATAGAGAGAGTGTATAATTATTGTTAAAAATAAGCTAACCAGATCAAGAAAAGTGCCTATGTTATTAAATCATATCTTATATCATTTATTTGAATTAATCGAGTCACAACACAACTAAAACTCAATAATAATTGAAAATTACATTTATTCATCAGCGTCATCACTTACTATGAACGTCATTTTCAACCGTGATACCATTACTACGTTCATGTAGAGTTAAATACTTCATACATTAGTAACTAAGCCAACAGGGCCCGGCACGGCCAAGCGCGTTAAGGCGTGCGACTCGTAATCCGAGGGTCGCGGGTTCGCATCCCCATCGCGCCAAACATGCTCGCCCTTTCAGCCGTGGGGGCGTTATAATGTTACGGTCAATCCCACTATTCGTTTGTATAAGAGTAGCCCAAGAGTTGGCGGTGGATGGTGATGACTAGCTGCCTTCCCTCTAGTCTTACACTGCTAAATTAGGGACGGCTAGCACAGATAGCCCTCGAGTAGCTTTGTGCGAAATTCAAAAACAAACTAGGCCAACAATGCAAATAACTTTCACAGGAATAAGCAAATATATTATAAATATTATAGTCAATTATATTCATGCAACTAACTAAATTAATGTTCTTAAATGTTAGTAAAAATTAGTTTTAAAATGTTCAAAACTATCCATGGTCAATACTATTAGACTGGCCGTGGCTAATCCAAACGAAATGAAAAAAAAGAAATAATAGTTTGCTTTGAATTTTGCGCAAAGCTACACGAGCGTTATCAGCGCTAACCATCCATAATTTAGCAGTGTAAGACTAGAGGGAAGGCAGCTAGTCATTACCACCCACCGCCAACTTTTGGGCTACTCTTTTACCAACGAATAGTGGGATGGCCCGTAACATTATAACGCCTCCACGGATGAAAGGGCGAGCATGTTTGGTGTAACGAGGATTCGAACCCGTACCGCTCAGATTAGGAGTCAAGTGTTTTAACCACCTGGTCATACGGGGCTAGAAATAATAGTGACCATGCTTCATTAGTTAGTTAAAGAGTGAAATAATATATGAAGAATTTTAATATGGTGTTAATAGACAAATCATTGATATACTAACTCGAACATGACTTTTGATAATAGTGCGTGAAACTGAATTGTTTTTATTTTTAATTAACAAACAATGGATGAAAATATGTCCACGCAATTGTTTCATGTTAGGTCTAAGATGTGTGCTATTTTTGACACAAAAGTTCAACGCATTCTTGGGGAAATAAACTTCCAAAACAACTGTCATAAGTTAGCCCTCCCTAATTTAAGACTCAGCAAATGTCTACGAAATTATTTTAGAAAATAAAAAACCAAGTAACGCCATAAAGTATTCACAGAAAAACAAAAAAAAAATGTATTACATAATTAAGGAATACAACCTGAAATACAACTGGTACGAATCACGCAGTATTTCCAGTATTACAACTCAAGTGTTGGTACGAGTCACGCAGTATTTCCAGTAATACAACTCAAGTGTTGATACGAATCACACAGTATTTCCAGTGATACAACTTGAGTGTTGGTACGAGTCACGCAGCATTTCCAGTAATACAACTCAAGTGTTGGTACGAATCACGCAGTATTTCCAGTAATACAACTCAAGTGTTGGTACGAATCACGCAGTATTTCCAGTAATACAACTCGAGTGTTGGTACGAGTCACGCAGCATTTCCAGTAATACAACTCAAGTGTTGGTACGAATCACGCAGTATTTCCAGTAATACAACTCGAGTGTTGGTACGAGTCACGCAGCATTTCCAGTAATACAACTCACGTGTTGGTACGAGTCACGCAGTATTTCCAGTGATACAACTCGAGTGTTGGTACGAGTCACGCAGCATTTCCAGTAATACAACTCAAGTGTTGGTACGAATCACGCAGCATTTCCAGTGATACAACTCGAGTGTTGGTATCGCCTGTACAAATATGCAATATAATTCTTCCTTATTTCAAATATTACCCATATTGCAGTGGAACTTTTATATATATATATATATATTTTCATATATTATATATTCTTATAACGTGTGATGGGGAAATACTTTGGATTATTTCAAAAAATAACGAGACTTTCAATCCAGGTAATGATACAGTATTCATTCATTTCTTCGACAATACTTGTAATACTATGTTCACTTGTAAGCCTAACTTCACAAAGGAAGTTTCATAACAAATTGAAAATTTACATGCAAAATTTCTTTGCTAATTTATCGACGACAAACGCAACGACTAATTGAATTACAGTTGTACTAATTCTCACACTAACTCGTCAACTGCTACTGATCTGATTCACTCATTAACTCACTATTTCACCCACTGATTTACTAAATAATTTATTCAGTGACATTTATATCGTGTACAGGTGGTTGAGATACTCAACTTGTAATATGAGGGTCGTGAGTTCGAATCCCCGTCAACTAAACATGCTCGTCCTTTTAGGTGTGGGGATATTAGAATTTGGCGGTCAGTCCCACTATTCGCTGGTAAAAGAATACCCTAAGATTTGGCGGTTGACAGTGATGACTAGCTGCCTTCCCTCTAGTCTTACACAACTAAATTGGGGACAACTAGTGCAGATGGCTCTCGTGTAGCTATGTGCGAAATTCAAACAACAAACAAAGAAACAGTTTATTTCGTACTGTCATTTGTTCCTAGTACAGGAGGCTAGTAGACAATTAAATAATGACCAGCTTTCTCTAACAAATACATCTAAATTAACGTATTAAAAACAGAGCTTAGAGGGATATTTTACTAGAAATAGTGTTGACGATATGCTTTACGTGTAATTACCATGGCGACATTTTTCGTTTTATATATCACTCGCATTACCTGAAATAACTACAGTGATATTCCTATGGCTTAGATAAAATGCAATTTCTCCTGTTTCTTTTATAAAGTTATTAAATGCTGTGATCAAAATTATTCCAGTGGAAAAGTTTTGCTAGTGTTATTCTATTGCGGTAAAGCATTTTATCGTTGTTCAAGTTATATTCGATTACTCGGTAAAAATTTAATCCTCGTTACGATAACGAATTAATTTATTTCTTCAATAATGTTTACTTAAGATTACTTAACTTGTAAGCCTAACTTCATAAATAACGTTTAAACAGAAACTTCTAAATTAACGTAAGCCTAACTTGTATAATTAATTGTCTCGTTAATCGATAGATAATAAATGTTATGAATGTCTGAAAAGACGAAATACCTAGAATAGACTTTGAAGTGAATACTTCAATGTTAGATATAAATGATTGTTCATTTTGAGCTTAATATAAGAGTTTTGTTTAGCTTATATAGTGCGAGCTAATATACATTAAAGTAAGTTATTTTTAGGAGCAACGTTATGGCACGTTTGCTTATGTAACCGTTTACGATTCATTTGTTCTGTAGTTCAATTGGTGTCATACTGCTAGAATCTTTATTGTTATTGTTGCTTTAAGTGACTATTGTTATATCATAAAGTCTCGCAGTATTTCAAAAGTTCAAGCCCTCAGTGAAGCAATATATATATGTATAGATGACCAATTAGTGAAAGTGAAAGTAAAAGAGAAGTTCGACTGCATGATTGTGTGTTTAGTCATAAAGAGTGTAAAATAGCGATTTCTAAAGTGAAAATTTCACAGCTTGTATTGTAACAGCAAAGATAAAGGAGAATACTTTTTCCCCTTGTCAAAGAATGTACTAAAATGATTGAATCCATTTGTGTGAATTTGACGAAAGTGAGATAATTATTTAAAGCTCTGGATGCAACTGCAGTAACTGAAAGCTGAAGTGATGATTCTAAAGTGACTCACACCGCCATGTATTGTAATAACAGAGTAGAAGAGATTAACTGATCTTAAGTAATTGAGCCCACCTGTTGGAACTTTGACGAAAAAGAGATAATTATTTAAAGCTCTGGATTGAACTGTGATAACCAAGACTGTGATGAATTTTTGTGCATACATTTGACTTGTTTTGAATATATTATTTTAATACGATTGAACTGCGTGCTGTTCGTTTGTTACTGAAATTTATCTTCAGAAGTCACAGAACCTACTGTAAAGAATCGTGGCACCACAAAACCTAACACTCACTGATTACTCAATTATACACCGAATACTTCAATAATTACTAATTCAGTCACTGGCATTTATGCCATTCTCATTTTCTACTTACTATATAAGGCTTCTATATCACTTCATCAACACCATGATGAGCGTCCTCTAGCAAAAAAACATCTAAAATAAGATATTAAAATATATTAAAAGCATATTAAAAATAGTGAAGGTGCAATTTGAGTAAAACTAATTATTATTTCTGATGAAACTTCTGCTTTCATCAGGTTCGAATTTTTTTTATTTGTTTGTTTGTTTTGTTTTCTCTTGGGAATCTGAACTAACAAACAGTAACTTGATAGAAATATTGCAAAACAAGTCTTAAAATGCTCCAGACCTGTTCCATTGGTTACGTGGGTTATTTATATGAGCACGTACTGTTTACACACATGTGTAGGCCTGTATGAAAGGCGTATATACAGGACGACGAACTTTTGGATTAAACTCTAAGGGCTAGTTAGTATTCGAAAGCAAATAATGAACAGTAACTGCTAACATGCTCCAGATGAGGCCTCATTTTGTTTTTAAAGGTCAAATTTCAAATTATGTTGATAAATCTAATTTCGAGCGATATTGGTGACAGTTTTAAAGGAAATTAGTTACGTTTTATATTGATAACATCTATAATAATGTTGTATATTTTTGTGTGGTACTCATGAACCTAGAAATGTGTGATTTTTATAAATATTCGAATTACTTTCCTGTTAAAGTGATTCAATCAAAACTTGGGCACATTTTAGGCTCTTCATACAAGGTTACTCAGGGCCAGTCGGCGATAGCAGTCCCTGACTTTCATAAACTCTAGAAAATGCAATTATTCAACAAAACCCATCGTCAAATCTTGGACTACTCTTGTTTTGAGTGATTTGTTAGATTGCACAGCCCTAAATAATAACCAAGACCCGTGAAGCGTGATTATTGTTTGTTATAGTGGCGGATCAATCGTTTGGTTTGGTTTGTTTTGAAATTGGCCCGAAGCCACTCGAGGGCTATCTGCGCTAGCGGTCCCTAATTTAGCAGTTTAAGACTAGAGGGAAAGCAGCTAGTCATCACCACCCATCGCCAACACTTGGGCTACTCTTTTACCAACGAGTAGTGGGATTAACCGTAACATTATAATGCCCCCACGGCTGGAAGGGCCAGCATGTTTGGTGTGACGAGGACTCGAACCCGCGCCCCTCGGATTAGGAGTCGAGTGCCGTAACCACCTGGCCATGCGGGGCTTCAGACATTGGGTCTGAACAAAATGTTCGACTCCCATAAATGTTTGGGTCTGTTGTTCTAGTGAGAAGATCACAAACTAATCGGCCCGGCATGGCCAAGCGTGTTAAGGCGTGCGATTCGTAATCTGAGGGTCGCAGGTTCGCATCCCCGTCGCGTCAAACATGCTCGCCCTTTCAGCTGTGGGGGCGTTACAATGTTACGGTCAATCCCACTATTCGTTGGTAAAAGAGTAACCCAAGAGTTGGCGGTGGATGGTAATGACTAGCTGCATTCCCTCTAGCCTTACACTGCTAAATTAGGGACGGCAAGCAGAGATAGCCCTCGACTAACTTTTTGCGAAATTAAAAAAAAACCAAACAAACACAAACTAATTAATAAAACAACGTGACACCTAACGGCAGTTCATCCTGGCCTTGTTCTGTACATAGTGTTTACACTGTTGATCGTCCAGTCCAAGAGTTAAAAATGTATAATTATTTTAAAGTCTTTAAAAAATCCGAACCTTCAGAAAACAGAGCTACGTTAAAATCACAATGAGCAATGTATATAGAGGAAGGTTCGTTAAAATCACAATGAGCAATGTATATAGAGGAAGGCTCGAAGGTCAGTGGTAGCGATAGTGGGTGGTAGGATAATGAATGTAACGGACACATGGATATCGGCAACACATAAACAAAGCCCAGACCACTCCTACACCTGTTAAATTTTAGCTATCCTAATGAGTTGTGGTATTATACGAAAAACCTCGTTGGCACGGGATATCGTGTAGATGACATATTGTTATACATTGTTATTTGCTTCCCTCGTATCTTTTCACTGTAAAACGTAATAAGATTATTATCTAAACATGTAAATCCGAGACCGAGCGGAATTCGAATCCTCGTTTATCTTAACTTAATCAGACGAGAAGTGTAATACGATAATAGAGCTAGGTTTAAGTAACATTTGATCTCCTACAGATAGAAAAATCGCGGTAAATCAACTTTGTTTTCCTGTGGTCTTCTAACGGAAAAATTCTAGTTCCGATACCTTTCTGGGCACAGCACAGATAGGCCGTTGTGTAAGTTTTTGCTAAACACCAAACTCTTATTTATTTGTCCAAACAATGTTTCTTTGTATAATATTAAAAGTGTTGAAATTAACAGAGAGAACTTTTTAGAAAGTACGAAATTTCGGGCTGGATGGCAATAAAGTGTTTTTATCTCTGTGATAAACACTTTCCTTTATCTCATTGGTAAACATTTTCCTTCAGTCTAGACATTTTTTTTTTCTGAATCATCGTAATTCAATGAACTTTTGAAAAGAGAGTGATCGCCAGTATCTTCGTTAGAAAGGAATAAGTCAAGCCTGTACCTAATATCAGAAACTTGTGTTTAAACTAAGAAAAACCAGCCACGAGAAAATTAAAAACAACAAATTAAAAAGAGGGCGTTAGCTATTGATATAGATATACGCATGCGCATACACTTCAAAGTTAGGGGTCATTCGCCTCTTGACTAGGCTACGGGTTGAGCATTCTGTTGAGCACAAAGTACAACCACCAATTTATTATAATAACAATAAGGATAATCCATTGGTTTAAGACTTCTCCGTGAAATAGACCGGTTCCCTGATGGTTTGTAATTTAGGTTTGTGTCTATAAATCCGTGTTGCACTACTCAAAAAGAAAGAGAACACCACGTACTTATAACCAGGGTGGCTGAAAGCAAGTGCTAAATGTAGGCTAGTTCACGTTTGACTGGTTAGGGGACCAGTGTGACGAGGACCTCCGACAGTAAACAAAGGCTATAAAGCTATAAATTACTATTCCATGAGCGTTTTCTTTTTCTTTCTTAATGGACACAAGGCCGCTTCTAAACCCACCTCGTATATTTGACACATGAGAGCTAGCTGTCACAAGACTGAACTAAACACATACTTGGCGGCTGTGAAGTTATGTCGTTTGATTCAATGCAGTACAGAGTTTACTGCCAGTTTCTAGGTTTTAATTTAGACACAGGTCAATCAGTACAACGAGGGGAGATTCGAAACAGCGGTAGGTGTACGCTGAACGTATTACACCAACTATGTATATTATGTTACCAATACTATAAACGTAAATATTACGGGTAGGTCACGACACAAACTGTACACACGTTACTTGTGTTTACAAGATGTGTGGTGACACATCACGTATCTCACAGGTTGTTTGGTACATCACGTGACTTATAAAGTATGATTGACACGTCACGTAGTTTTTGGACTGATACATCACGTACTTTAGAAGATGTATGAAAATTACATCACATAGCTCAGAGGCTAATACACACATAACGTGCCTTAAAGAATGTGTCATAACATATCACGTACTTTATATACATTGTGTAAAACATATATTATGTTTCCTCCTAGTTGTGTGACACACACGTCACATGCCTTGCAGACTAATATACTTGTTATCTGCTTTCCAGTCTGTACGGTAAGACGGAATCTGTACGGTAAGACGGTACTTTGTCAATACTCGAAGTTACCCATTGTGTGTCCGAAAACGAATATATTGAAAAGAAAGTTTTGAAAACTGCTTTAGTATTTGAGATAACATTAAAATTTAAAACGAAATTTCTTCTGAAGACTTATAAGTTTTATTGAAGTTAATGATTGTTGTTATTATTTACTCTATGTATCATTATTATTTATGAATGTATTTCATTGCACATTTCAGAACAGACCCTGTTTTTAAGTAAAATTACAACGACTGAAGAGTTTCCTAGATGTTGCCCTTTTGGACTTTTAACTTTGAGGCTTTTGGAAATTAAAAGTTTACAATACAAACCAAAGTATCTTGATAAACTGACATTTCGTATCCCTAATGTTTGTTGTTTTACCCATTCCTACAGCTGTGGTGGCAAATGTGTTCTTCGAACAGAATTAGATTGTGTATAGATAACAATAGCAAACGGTTATAATTTAATGTACTTAAATTTACAAGTATTTGAAATATATATATTTTTTAAAATTTGTTGTCTCAAATTATACAAGTGTTATTAATTTTCTTTAAGGTATATACATTTTGGAACACCCTGTACAACAAACAGTTTGTGATATACGACATCTGATAGTGATATTAACAGTGATGCAAACAAAAAAAAAGCATGTCACTGATCAAAATTAAATGTGTGATAATGAATGTTTTTCTTTGTAACGGGACGAAACGTTGCAATTTTTGGTGTTCCAGTTTCCCACACTTTATATTATTAAGGGTGATGTGGTTATTTTTATTTTTCAAGATTAGTGATACACACATTAAAAGTAAAACCGACAACAAGTGGTAAGTTACATAAATATAAACTACATTTTAAACAGAACGGTTTTAACTAATCACGATTTCATTAAAAGGGCTGGTGTGGCCCAGCTATTGTTTCAAGACCAACAGTCATATATGCGTAGGCCTAACCTGGAGATAATTACAGCGTAAACAAAAAGAAGGTTGGAAACCGCTGGATCGAAGATTATACACAGTGCAGTTGGAAAAAGTTTTGTAAAATAAACAATTTTATTACGTAAGATATTTAAAAAATGTTTAATGTGTTTTCACTTGACAGGTTCAACAACTTTCCGAAACAGATTATATTAATAACGAGGTTTCTTATATTATAAGTTGTATAAAAATATATAATTCCGAATAATTCAACGTTTTGTTACTGATCGTTTTCCAACCCACACCGATAAAAGATTATAATAGTTAATAAAGTCGTCACAAACACGATCTTGCGCCATCTGTTGGAAATTGATCTTACACTAAGAAATAAAAGTAAATAAATTATAAAAATGTCTCTCTCCTAACGCTAAAGTTTATAGTTCATAACATAGACTTATACTTAACAGTGATACATAAAAATCGATTTCACACATCGGAATTCTCACATAAGGTAAATGTGTAACAGGTAGATTACATAAGTAAGATAAAATCATAATAGCCAGTACCCACACCAGACTTAGTTCATAACGTACACCAATAGTTATACAGACTAGATTGCTAATGTATGCCAATAGTCATACTACACTAGCTTAGTAATGTACACCAGCAGTTGTACTAGACCCATTTAGTAAAGAACACCAGTAGCTGAACCAGACTAGGTCAGTAATAAATACCAGTAGCTATAAAAGATTAAATTAGTAAAGTACATTAGTAGCTATACGAGAGTAGGTTATTAAGGTACAGCAGCTAGTTAGAAATGTACAGCAGTAGCTATAGTAGACCTGGTTAGTAATGTACACCAGCAGTTGTACTAGACCCATTAGGTAAAGAACACCAGTAGCTGAACCAGACTAGGTCAGTAATGTACACCAGTAGCTATAAAAGATTAAATTAGTAATGTACATTAGTAGCTATACGAGAGTAGGTTATTAAGGCACAGCAGCTAGTTAGTAATGTACAGCAGTAGCTATAGTAGACCTGGTTAGTAATGTACACCAGTAGCTATACTAGACCTGGTTAGTAATGTACAGCAGTGGCTATACTAGACCTGGTTAGTAATGTACAGCAGTAGCTATACTAGACCTGGTTAGTAATGTACACCAGTAGCTATACTAGACCTGGTTAGTAATGTACAGCAGTAGCTATACTAGACCTGGTTAGTAATGTACAGCAGTAGCTATACTAGACCTGGTTAGTAATGTACAGCAGTAGCTATACTAGACCTGGTTAGTAATGTACACCAGTAGCTGAACCAGACTAGGTCAGTAATGTACACCAGTAGCTATAAAAGATTAAATTAGTAAAGTACATTAGTAGCTATACGAGACCTGGTTAGTAATGTACACAGTAGCTAGACCTAGTTAGTAATGTACAGCAGTAGCTATAGTAGACCTGGTTAGTAATGTACACCAGTAGCTATACTAGACCTGGTTAGTAATGTACAGCAGTAGCTATACTAGACCTGGTTAGTAATGTACAGCAGTAGCTATACTAGACCTGGTTAGTAATGTACAGCAGTAGCTATACTAGACCTGGTTAGTAATGTACACCAGTAGCTATACTAGACCTGGTTAGTAATGTACAGCAGTAGCTATACTAGACCTGGTTAGTAATGTACACCAGTAGCTATACTAGACCTGGTTAGTAATGTACAGCAGTAGCTATACTAGACCTGGTTAGTAATGTACAGCAGTAGCTATACTAGACCTGGTTAGTAATGTACACCAGTAGCTATACTAGACCTGGTTAGTAATGTACAGCAGTAGCTATACTAGACCTGGTTAGTAATGTACAGCAGTAGCTATACTAGACCTGGTTAGTAATGTACAGCAGTAGCTATACTAGACCTGGTTAGTAATGTACACCAGTAGCTATACCAGACCTGGTTAGTAATGTACACCAGTAGCTATACTAGACCTGGTTAGTAATGTACACCAGTAGCTATACGAGAGTAGGTTAGTAATGTACACAGTAGCAGACCTAGTTAGTAATGTACAGCAGTAGCTATACTAGACCTGGTTAGTAATGTACACCAGTAGCTATACTAGACCTGGTTAGTAATGTACAGCAGTAGCTATACTAGACCTGGTTAGTAATGTACAGCAGTAGCTATACTAGACCTGGTTAGTAATGTACAGCAGTAGCTATACTAGACCTGGTTAGTAATGTACACCAGTAGCTATACTAGACCTGGTTAGTAATGTACAGCAGTAGCTATACTAGACCTGGTTAGTAATGTACACCAGTAGCTATACTAGACCTGGTTAGTAATGTACAGCAGTAGCTATACTAGACCTGGTTAGTAATGTACAGCAGTAGCTATACTAGATCTGGTTAGTAATGTACACCAGTAGCTATACTAGACCTGGTTAGTAATGTACATCAGTAGCTATACTAGACCTGGTTAGTAATGTACAGCAGTAGCTATACTAGACCTGGTTAGTAATGTACAGCAGTAGCTATACTAGACCTGGTTAGTAATGTACAGCAGTAGCTATACTAGACCTGGTTAGTAATGTACAGCAGTAGCTATACTAGACCTGGTTAGTAATGTACACCAGTAGCTATACTAGACCTGGTTAGTAATGTACACCAGTAGCTATACTAGACCTGGTTAGTAATGTACACCAGTAGCTATACTAGACCTGGTTAGTAATGTACACCAGTAGCTATACTAGACCTGGTTAGTAATGTACACCAGTAGCTATACTAGACCTGGTTAGTAATGTACAGCAGTAGCTATACTAGACCTGGTTAGTAATGTACACCAGTAGCTATACTAGACCTGGTTAGTAATGTACAGCAGTAGCTATACTAGACCTGGTTAGTAATGTACAGCAGTAGCTATACTAGACCTGGTTAGTAATGTACACCAGTAGCTATACTAGACCTGGTTAGTAATGTACACCAGTAGCTATACTAGACCTGGTTAGTAATGTACACCAGTAGCTATACTAGACCTGGTTAGTAATGTACACCAGTAGCTATACTAGACCTGGTTAGTAATGTACAGCAGTAGCTATACTAGACCTGGTTAGTAATGTACACCAGTAGCTATACTAGACCTGGTTAGTAATGTACAGCAGTAGCTATACTAGACCTGGTTAGTAATGTACACCAGTAGCTATACTAGACCTGGTTAGTAATGTACAGCAGTAGCTATACTAGACCTGGTTAGTAATGTACACCAGTAGCTATACTAGACCTGGTTAGTAATGTACACCAGTAGCTATACTAGACCTGGTTAGTAATGTACACCAGTAGCTATACTAGACCTGGTTAGTAATGTACACCAGTAGCTATACTAGACCTGGTTAGTAATGTACACCAGTAGCTATACTAGACCTGGTTAGTAATGTACACCAGTAGCTATACTAGACCTGGTTAGTAATGTACACCAGTAGCTATACTAGACCTGGTTAGTAATGTACACCAGTAGCTATACTAGACCTGGTTAGTAATGTACAGCAGTAGCTATACTAGACCTGGTTAGTAATGTACAGCAGTAGCTATACTAGACCTGGTTAGTAATGTACACCAGTAGCTATACTAGACCTGGTTAGTAATGTACAGCAGTAGCTATACTAGACCTGGTTAGTAATGTACACCAGTAGCTATACTAGACCTGGTTAGTAATGTACAGCAGTAGCTATACTAGACCTGGTTAGTAATGTACACCAGTAGCTATACTAGACCTGGTTAGTAATGTACAGCAGTAGCTATACTAGACCTGGTTAGTAATGTACACCAGTAGCTATACTAGACCTGGTTAGTAATGTACACCAGTAGCTATACTAGACCTGGTTAGTAATATACAGCAGTAGCTATACTAGACCTGGTTAGTAATGTACACCAGTAGCTATACTAGACCTGGTTAGTAATGTACAGCAGTAGCTATACTAGACCTGGTTAGTAATGTACACCAGTAGCTATACTAGACCTGGTTAGTAATGTACAGCAGTAGCTATACTAGACCTGGTTAGTAATGTACACCAGTAGCTATACTAGACCTGGTTAGTAATGTACACCAGTAGCTATACTAGACCTGGTTAGTAATGTACACCAGTAGCTATACTAGACCTGGTTAGTAATGTACACCAGTAGCTATACTAGACCTGGTTAGTAATGTACACCAGTAGCTATACTAGACCTGGTTAGTAATGTACACCAGTAGCTATACTAGACCTGGTTAGTAATGTACACCAGTAGCTATACTAGACCTGGTTAGTAATGTACACCAGTAGCTATACTAGACCTGGTTAGTAATGTACAGCAGTAGCTATACTAGACCTGGTTAGTAATGTACACCAGTAGCTATACTAGACCTGGTTAGTAATGTACAGCAGTAGCTATACTAGACCTGGTTAGTAATGTACACCAGTAGCTATACTAGACCTGGTTAGTAATGTACAGCAGTAGCTATACTAGACCTGGTTAGTAATGTACAGCAGTAGCTATACTAGACCTGGTTAGTAATGTACACCAGTAGCTATACTAGACCTGGTTAGTAATGTACACCAGTAGCTATACTAGACCTGGTTAGTAATGTACAGCAGTAGCTATACTAGACCTGGTTAGTAATGTACACCAGTAGCTATACTAGACCTGGTTAGTAATGTACAGCAGTAGCTATACTAGACCTGGTTAGTAATGTACACCAGTAGCTATACTAGACCTGGTTAGTAATGTACACCAGTAGCTATACTAGACCTGGTTAGTAATGTACAGCAGTAGCTATACTAGACCTGGTTAGTAATGTACAGCAGTAGCTATACTAGACCTGGTTAGTAATGTACAGCAGTAGCTATACTAGACCTGGTTAGTAATGTACAGCAGTAGCTATACTAGACCTGGTTAGTAATGTACAGCAGTAGCTATACTAGACCTGGTTAGTAATGTACACCAGTAGCTATACTAGACCTGGTTAGTAATGTACACCAGTAGCTATACTAGACCTGGTTAGTAATGTACACCAGTAGCTATACTAGACCTGGTTAGTAATGTACACCAGTAGCTATACTAGACCTGGTTAGTAATGTACACCAGTAGCTATACTAGACCTGGTTAGTAATGTACACCAGTAGCTATACTAGACCTGGTTAGTAATGTACACCAGTAGCTATACTAGACCTGGTTAGTAATGGTAATGTACACCAGTAGCTATACTAGACCTGGTTAGTAATGTACACCAGTAGCTATACTAGACCTGGTTAGTAATGTACACCAGTAGCTATACTAGACCTGGTTAGTAATGTACACCAGTAGCTATACTAGACCTGGTTAGTAATGTACACCAGTAGCTATACTAGACCTGGTTAGTAATGTACACCAGTAGCTATACTAGACCTGGTTAGTAATGTACACCAGTAGCTATACTAGACCTGGTTAGTAATGTACACCAGTAGCTATACTAGACCTGGTTAGTAATGTACACCAGTAGCTATACTAGACCTGGTTAGTAATGTACACCAGTAGCTATACTAGACCTGGTTAGTAATGTACACCAGTAGCTATACTAGACCTGGTTAGTAATGTACACCAGTAGCTATACTAGACCTGGTTAGTAATGTACACCAGTAGCTATACTAGACCTGGTTAGTAATGTACACCAGTAGCTATACTAGACCTGGTTAGTAATGTACACCAGTAGCTATACTAGACCTGGTTAGTAATGTACACCAGTAGCTATACTAGACCTGGTTAGTAATGTACACCAGTAGCTATACTAGACCTGGTTAGTAATGTACACCAGTAGCTATACTAGACCTGGTTAGTAATGTACACCAGTAGCTATACTAGACCTGGTTAGTAATGTACACCAGTAGCTATACTAGACCTGGTTAGTAATGTACACCAGTAGCTATACTAGACCTGGTTAGTAATGTACACCAGTAGCTATACTAGACCTGGTTAGTAATGTACACCAGTAGCTATACTAGACCTGGTTAGTAATGTACACCAGTAGCTATACTAGACCTGGTTAGTAATGTACACCAGTAGCTATACTAGACCTGGTTAGTAATGTACACCAGTAGCTATACTAGACCTGGTTAGTAATGTACACCAGTAGCTATACTAGACCTGGTTAGTAATGTACACCAGTAGCTATACTAGACCTGGTTAGTAATGTACACCAGTAGCTATACTAGACCTGGTTAGTAAGCACACCAGTAGCTATACTAGACCTGGTTAGTAATGTACACCAGTAGCTATACTAGACCTGGTTAGTAATGTACACCAGTAGCTATACTAGACCTGGTTAGTAATGTACACCAGTAGCTATACTAGACCTGGTTAGTAATGTACACCAGTAGCTATACTAGACCTGGTAATGTACACCAGTAGTAATAGTACACCAGTAGCTATACTAGACCTGGTTAGTAATGTACACCAGTAGCTATACTAGACCTGGTTAGTAATGTACACCAGTAGCTATACTAGACCTGGTTAGTAATGTACACCAGTAGCTATACTAGACCTGGTTAGTAATGTACACCAGTAGCTATACTAGACCTGGTTAGTAATGTACACCAGTAGCTATACTAGACCTGGTTAGTAATGTACACCAGTAGCTATACTAGACCTGGTTAGTAATGTACACCAGTAGCTATACTAGACCTGGTTAGTAATGTACACCAGTAGCTATACTAGACCTGGTTAGTAATGTACACCAGTAGCTATACTAGACCTGGTTAGTAATGTACACCAGTAGCTATACTAGACCTGGTTAGTAATGTACACCAGTAGCTATACTAGACCTGGTTAGTAATGTACACCAGTAGCTATACTAGACCTGGTTAGTAATGTACACCAGTAGCTATACTAGACCTGGTTAGTAATGTACACCAGTAGCTATACTAGACCTGGTTAGTAATGTACACCAGTAGCTATACTAGACCTGGTTAGTAATGTACACCAGTAGCTATACTAGACCTGGTTAGTAATGTACACCAGTAGCTATACTAGACCTGGTTAGTAATGTACACCAGTAGCTATACTAGACCTGGTTAGTAATGTACACCAGTAGCTATACTAGACCTGGTTAGTAATGTACACCAGTAGCTATACTAGACCTGGTTAGTAATGTACACCAGTAGCTATACTAGACCTGGTTAGTAATGTACACCAGTAGCTATACTAGACCTGGTTAGTAATGTACACCAGTAGCTATACTAGACCTGGTTAGTAATGTACACCAGTAGCTATACTAGACCTGGTTAGTAATGTACACCAGTAGCTATACTAGACCTGGTTAGTAATGTACACCAGTAGCTATACTAGACCTGGTTAGTAATGTACACCAGTAGCTATACTAGACCTGGTTAGTAATGTACACCAGTAGCTATACTAGACCTGGTTAGTAATGTACACCAGTAGCTATACTAGACCTGGTTAGTAATGTACACCAGTAGCTATACTAGACCTGGTTAGTAATGTACACCAGTAGCTATACTAGACCTGGTTAGTAATGTACACCAGTAGCTATACTAGACCTGGTTAGTAATGTACACCAGTAGCTATACTAGACCTGGTTAGTAATGTACACCAGTAGCTATACTAGACCTGGTTAGTAATGTACACCAGTAGCTATACTAGACCTGGTTAGTAATGTACACCAGTAGCTATACTAGACCTGGTTAGTAATGTACACCAGTAGCTATACTAGACCTGGTTAGTAATGTACACCAGTAGCTATACTAGACCTGGTTAGTAATGTACACCAGTAGCTATACTAGACCTGGTTAGTAATGTACACCAGTAGCTATACTAGACCTGGTTAGTAATGTACACCAGTAGCTATACTAGACCTGGTTAGTAATGTACACCAGTAGCTATACTAGACCTGGTTAGTAATGTACACCAGTAGCTATACTAGACCTGGTTAGTAATGTACACCAGTAGCTATACTAGACCTGGTTAGTAATGTACACCAGTAGCTATACTAGACCTGGTTAGTAATGTACACCAGTAGCTATACTAGACCTGGTTAGTAATGTACACCAGTAGCTATACTAGACCTGGTTAGTAATGTACACCAGTAGCTATACTAGACCTGGTTAGTAATGTACACCAGTAGCTATACTAGACCTGGTTAGTAATGTACACCAGTAGCTATACTAGACCTGGTTAGTAATGTACACCAGTAGCTATACTAGACCTGGTTAGTAATGTACACCAGTAGCTATACTAGACCTGGTTAGTAATGTACACCAGTAGCTATACTAGACCTGGTTAGTAATGTACACCAGTAGCTATACTAGACCTGGTTAGTAATGTACACCAGTAGCTATACTAGACCTGGTTAGTAATGTACACCAGTAGCTATACTAGACCTGGTTAGTAATGTACACCAGTAGCTATACTAGACCTGGTTAGTAATGTACACCAGTAGCTATACTAGACCTGGTTAGTAATGTACACCAGTAGCTATACTAGACCTGGTTAGTAATGTACACCAGTAGCTATACTAGACCTGGTTAGTAATGTACACCAGTAGCTATACTAGACCTGGTTAGTAATGTACACCAGTAGCTATACTAGACCTGGTTAGTAATGTACACCAGTAGCTATACTAGACCTGGTTAGTAATGTACACCAGTAGCTATACTAGACCTGGTTAGTAATGTACACCAGTAGCTATACTAGACCTGGTTAGTAATGTACACCAGTAGCTATACTAGACCTGGTTAGTAATGTACACCAGTAGCTATACTAGACCTGGTTAGTAATGTACACCAGTAGCTATACTAGACCTGGTTAGTAATGTACACCAGTAGCTATACTAGACCTGGTTAGTAATGTACACCAGTAGCTATACTAGACCTGGTTAGTAATGTACACCAGTAGCTATACTAGACCTGGTTAGTAATGTACACCAGTAGCTATACTAGACCTGGTTAGTAATGTACACCAGTAGCTATACTAGACCTGGTTAGTAATGTACACCAGTAGCTATACTAGACCTGGTTAGTAATGTACACCAGTAGCTATACTAGACCTGGTTAGTAATGTACACCAGTAGCTATACTAGACCTGGTTAGTAATGTACACCAGTAGCTATACTAGACCTGGTTAGTAATGTACACCAGTAGCTATACTAGACCTGGTTAGTAATGTACACCAGTAGCTATACTAGACCTGGTTAGTAATGTACACCAGTAGCTATACTAGACCTGGTTAGTAATGTACACCAGTAGCTATACTAGACCTGGTTAGTAATGTACACCAGTAGCTATACTAGACCTGGTTAGTAATGTACACCAGTAGCTATACTAGACCTGGTTAGTAATGTACACCAGTAGCTATACTAGACCTGGTTAGTAATGTACACCAGTAGCTATACTAGACCTGGTTAGTAATGTACACCAGTAGCTATACTAGACCTGGTTAGTAATGTACACCAGTAGCTATACTAGACCTGGTTAGTAATGTACACCAGTAGCTATACTAGACCTGGTTAGTAATGTACACCAGTAGCTATACTAGACCTGGTTAGTAATGTACACCAGTAGCTATACTAGACCTGGTTAGTAATGTACACCAGTAGCTATACTAGACCTGGTTAGTAATGTACACCAGTAGCTATACTAGACCTGGTTAGTAATGTACACCAGTAGCTATACTAGACCTGGTTAGTAATGTACACCAGTAGCTATACTAGACCTGGTTAGTAATGTACACCAGTAGCTATACTAGACCTGGTTAGTAATGTACACCAGTAGCTATACTAGACCTGGTTAGTAATGTACACCAGTAGCTATACTAGACCTGGTTAGTAATGTACACCAGTAGCTATACTAGACCTGGTTAGTAATGTACACCAGTAGCTATACTAGACCTGGTTAGTAATGTACACCAGTAGCTATACTAGACCTGGTTAGTAATGTACACCAGTAGCTATACTAGACCTGGTTAGTAATGTACACCAGTAGCTATACTAGACCTGGTTAGTAATGTACACCAGTAGCTATACTAGACCTGGTTAGTAATGTACACCAGTAGCTATACTAGACCTGGTTAGTAATGTACACCAGTAGCTATACTAGACCTGGTTAGTAATGTACACCAGTAGCTATACTAGACCTGGTTAGTAATGTACACCAGTAGCTATACTAGACCTGGTTAGTAATGTACACCAGTAGCTATACTAGACCTGGTTAGTAATGTACACCAGTAGCTATACTAGACCTGGTTAGTAATGTACACCAGTAGCTATACTAGACCTGGTTAGTAATGTACACCAGTAGCTATACTAGACCTGGTTAGTAATGTACACCAGTAGCTATACTAGACCTGGTTAGTAATGTACACCAGTAGCTATACTAGACCTGGTTAGTAATGTACACCAGTAGCTATACTAGACCTGGTTAGTAATGTACACCAGTAGCTATACTAGACCTGGTTAGTAATGTACACCAGTAGCTATACTAGACCTGGTTAGTAATGTACACCAGTAGCTATACTAGACCTGGTTAGTAATGTACACCAGTAGCTATACTAGACCTGGTTAGTAATGTACACCAGTAGCTATACTAGACCTGGTTAGTAATGTACACCAGTAGCTATACTAGACCTGGTTAGTAATGTACACCAGTAGCTATACTAGACCTGGTTAGTAATGTACACCAGTAGCTATACTAGACCTGGTTAGTAATGTACACCAGTAGCTATACTAGACCTGGTTAGTAATGTACACCAGTAGCTATACTAGACCTGGTTAGTAATGTACACCAGTAGCTATACTAGACCTGGTTAGTAATGTACACCAGTAGCTATACTAGACCTGGTTAGTAATGTACACCAGTAGCTATACTAGACCTGGTTAGTAATGTACACCAGTAGCTATACTAGACCTGGTTAGTAATGTACACCAGTAGCTATACTAGACCTGGTTAGTAATGTACACCAGTAGCTATACTAGACCTGGTTAGTAATGTACACCAGTAGCTATACTAGACCTGGTTAGTAATGTACACCAGTAGCTATACTAGACCTGGTTAGTAATGTACACCAGTAGCTATACTAGACCTGGTTAGTAATGTACACCAGTAGCTATACTAGACCTGGTTAGTAATGTACACCAGTAGCTATACTAGACCTGGTTAGTAATGTACACCAGTAGCTATACTAGACCTGGTTAGTAATGTACACCAGTAGCTATACTAGACCTGGTTAGTAATGTACACCAGTAGCTATACTAGACCTGGTTAGTAATGTACACCAGTAGCTATACTAGACCTGGTTAGTAATGTACACCAGTAGCTATACTAGACCTGGTTAGTAATGTACACCAGTAGCTATACTAGACCTGGTTAGTAATGTACACCAGTAGCTATACTAGACCTGGTTAGTAATGTACACCAGTAGCTATACTAGACCTGGTTAGTAATGTACACCAGTAGCTATACTAGACCTGGTTAGTAATGTACACCAGTAGCTATACTAGACCTGGTTAGTAATGTACACCAGTAGCTATACTAGACCTGGTTAGTAATGTACACCAGTAGCTATACTAGACCTGGTTAGTAATGTACACCAGTAGCTATACTAGACCTGGTTAGTAATGTACACCAGTAGCTATACTAGACCTGGTTAGTAATGTACACCAGTAGCTATACTAGACCTGGTTAGTAATGTACACCAGTAGCTATACTAGACCTGGTTAGTAATGTACACCAGTAGCTATACTAGACCTGGTTAGTAATGTACACCAGTAGCTATACTAGACCTGGTTAGTAATGTACACCAGTAGCTATACTAGACCTGGTTAGTAATGTACACCAGTAGCTATACTAGACCTGGTTAGTAATGTACACCAGTAGCTATACTAGACCTGGTTAGTAATGTACACCAGTAGCTATACTAGACCTGGTTAGTAATGTACACCAGTAGCTATACTAGACCTGGTTAGTAATGTACACCAGTAGCTATACTAGACCTGGTTAGTAATGTACACCAGTAGCTATACTAGACCTGGTTAGTAATGTACACCAGTAGCTATACTAGACCTGGTTAGTAATGTACACCAGTAGCTATACTAGACCTGGTTAGTAATGTACACCAGTAGCTATACTAGACCTGGTTAGTAATGTACACCAGTAGCTATACTAGACCTGGTTAGTAATGTACACCAGTAGCTATACTAGACCTGGTTAGTAATGTACACCAGTAGCTATACTAGACCTGGTTAGTAATGTACACCAGTAGCTATACTAGACCTGGTTAGTAATGTACACCAGTAGCTATACTAGACCTGGTTAGTAATGTACACCAGTAGCTATACTAGACCTGGTTAGTAATGTACACCAGTAGCTATACTAGACCTGGTTAAGTAATGTACACCAGTAGCTATACTAGACCTGGTTAGTAATGTACACCAGTAGCTATACTAGACCTGGTTAGTAATGTACACCAGTAGCTATACTAGACCTGGTTAGTAATGTACACCAGTAGCTATACTAGACCTGGTTAGTAATGTACACCAGTAGCTATACTAGACCTGGTTAGTAATGTACACCAGTAGCTATACTAGACCTGGTTAGTAATGTACACCAGTAGCTATACTAGACCTGGTTAGTAATGTACACCAGTAGCTATACTAGACCTGGTTAGTAATGTACACCAGTAGCTATACTAGACCTGGTTAGTAATGTACACCAGTAGCTATACTAGACCTGGTTAGTAATGTACACCAGTAGCTATACTAGACCTGGTTAGTAATGTACACCAGTAGCTATACTAGACCTGGTTAGTAATGTACACCAGTAGCTATACTAGACCTGGTTAGTAATGTACACCAGTAGCTATACTAGACCTGGTTAGTAATGTACACCAGTAGCTATACTAGACCTGGTTAGTAATGTACACCAGTAGCTATACTAGACCTGGTTAGTAATGTACACCAGTAGCTATACTAGACCTGGTTAGTAATGTACACCAGTAGCTATACTAGACCTGGTTAGTAATGTACACCAGTAGCTATACTAGACCTGGTTAGTAATGTACACCAGTAGCTATACTAGACCTGGTTAGTAATGTACACCAGTAGCTATACTAGACCTGGTTAGTAATGTACACCAGTAGCTATACTAGACCTGGTTAGTAATGTACACCAGTAGCTATACTAGACCTGGTTAGTAATGTACACCAGTAGCTATACTAGACCTGGTTAGTAATGTACACCAGTAGCTATACTAGACCTGGTTAGTAATGTACACCAGTAGCTATACTAGACCTGGTTAGTAATGTACACCAGTAGCTATACTAGACCTGGTTAGTAATGTACACCAGTAGCTATACTAGACCTGGTTAGTAATGTACACCAGTAGCTATACTAGACCTGGTTAGTAATGTACACCAGTAGCTATACTAGACCTGGTTAGTAATGTACACCAGTAGCTATACTAGACCTGGTTAGTAATGTACACCAGTAGCTATACTAGACCTGGTTAGTAATGTACACCAGTAGCTATACTAGACCTGGTTAGTAATGTACACCAGTAGCTATACTAGACCTGGTTAGTAATGTACACCAGTAGCTATACTAGACCTGGTTAGTAATGTACACCAGTAGCTATACTAGACCTGGTTAGTAATGTACACCAGTAGCTATACTAGACCTGGTTAGTAATGTACACCAGTAGCTATACTAGACCTGGTTAGTAATGTACACCAGTAGCTATACTAGACCTGGTTAGTAATGTACACCAGTAGCTATACTAGACCTGGTTAGTAATGTACACCAGTAGCTATACTAGACCTGGTTAGTAATGTACACCAGTAGCTATACTAGACCTGGTTAGTAATGTACACCAGTAGCTATACTAGACCTGGTTAGTAATGTACACCAGTAGCTATACTAGACCTGGTTAGTAATGTACACCAGTAGCTATACTAGACCTGGTTAGTAATGTACACCAGTAGCTATACTAGACCTGGTTAGTAATGTACACCAGTAGCTATACTAGACCTGGTTAGTAATGTACACCAGTAGCTATACTAGACCTGGTTAGTAATGTACACCAGTAGCTATACTAGACCTGGTTAGTAATGTACACCAGTAGCTATACTAGACCTGGTTAGTAATGTACACCAGTAGCTATACTAGACCTGGTTAGTAATGTACACCAGTAGCTATACTAGACCTGGTTAGTAATGTACACCAGTAGCTATACTAGACCTGGTTAGTAATGTACACCAGTAGCTATACTAGACCTGGTTAGTAATGTACACCAGTAGCTATACTAGACCTGGTTAGTAATGTACACCAGTAGCTATACTAGACCTGGTTAGTAATGTACACCAGTAGCTATACTAGACCTGGTTAGTAATGTACACCAGTAGCTATACTAGACCTGGTTAGTAATGTACACCAGTAGCTATACTAGACCTGGTTAGTAATGTACACCAGTAGCTATACTAGACCTGGTTAGTAATGTACACCAGTAGCTATACTAGACCTGGTTAGTAATGTACACCAGTAGCTATACTAGACCTGGTTAGTAATGTACACCAGTAGCTATACTAGACCTGGTTAGTAATGTACACCAGTAGCTATACTAGACCTGGTTAGTAATGTACACCAGTAGCTATACTAGACCTGGTTAGTAATGTACACCAGTAGCTATACTAGACCTGGTTAGTAATGTACACCAGTAGCTATACTAGACCTGGTTAGTAATGTACACCAGTAGCTATACTAGACCTGGTTAGTAATGTACACCAGTAGCTATACTAGACCTGGTTAGTAATGTACACCAGTAGCTATACTAGACCTGGTTAGTAATGTACACCAGTAGCTATACTAGACCTGGTTAGTAATGTACACCAGTAGCTATACTAGACCTGGTTAGTAATGTACACCAGTAGCTATACTAGACCTGGTTAGTAATGTACACCAGTAGCTATACTAGACCTGGTTAGTAATGTACACCAGTAGCTATACTAGACCTGGTTAGTAATGTACACCAGTAGCTATACTAGACCTGGTTAGTAATGTACACCAGTAGCTATACTAGACCTGGTTAGTAATGTACACCAGTAGCTATACTAGACCTGGTTAGTAATGTACACCAGTAGCTATACTAGACCTGGTTAGTAATGTACACCAGTAGCTATACTAGACCTGGTTAGTAATGTACACCAGTAGCTATACTAGACCTGGTTAGTAATGTACACCAGTAGCTATACTAGACCTGGTTAGTAATGTACACCAGTAGCTATACTAGACCTGGTTAGTAATGTACACCAGTAGCTATACTAGACCTGGTTAGTAATGTACACCAGTAGCTATACTAGACCTGGTTAGTAATGTACACCAGTAGCTATACTAGACCTGGTTAGTAATGTACACCAGTAGCTATACTAGACCTGGTTAGTAATGTACACCAGTAGCTATACTAGACCTGGTTAGTAATGTACACCAGTAGCTATACTAGACCTGGTTAGTAATGTACACCAGTAGCTATACTAGACCTGGTTAGTAATGTACACCAGTAGCTATACTAGACCTGGTTAGTAATGTACACCAGTAGCTATACTAGACCTGGTTAGTAATGTACACCAGTAGCTATACTAGACCTGGTTAGTAATGTACACCAGTAGCTATACTAGACCTGGTTAGTAATGTACACCAGTAGCTATACTAGACCTGGTTAGTAATGTACACCAGTAGCTATACTAGACCTGGTTAGTAATGTACACCAGTAGCTATACTAGACCTGGTGAGTAACGTACACCAGTAGCTATACTAGAACTGGTTAGTAATGTACACCAGTAGCTATACTAGACCTGGTTAGTAATGTACACCAGTATCTGTACTAGACCTGGTGAGTAACGTACACCAGTAGCTATACTAGACCTGGTTAGTAATGTACACCAGTAGCTATACTAGACCTGGTTAGTAATGTACACCAGTAGCTATACTAGACCTGGTTAGTAATGTACACCAGTAGCTATACTAGACCTGGTTAGTAATGTACACCAGTAGCTATACTAGACCTGGTTAGTAATGTACACCAGTAGCTATACTAGACCTGGTTAGTAATGTACACCAGTAGCTATACTAGACCTGGTTAGTAATGTACACCAGTAGCTATACTAGACCTGGTTAGTAATGTACACCAGTAGCTATACTAGACCTGGTTAGTAATGTACACCAGTAGCTATACTAGACCTGGTTAGTAATGTACACCAGTAGCTATACTAGACCTGGTTAGTAATGTACACCAGTAGCTATACTAGACCTGGTTAGTAATGTACACCAGTAGCTATACTAGACCTGGTTAGTAATGTACACCAGTAGCTATACTAGACCTGGTTAGTAATGTACACCAGTAGCTATACTAGACCTGGTTAGTAATGTACACCAGTAGCTATACTAGACCTGGTTAGTAATGTACACCAGTAGCTATACTAGACCTGGTTAGTAATGTACACCAGTAGCTATACTAGACCTGGTTAGTAATGTACACCAGTAGCTATACTAGACCTGGTTAGTAATGTACACCAGTAGCTATACTAGACCTGGTTAGTAATGTACACCAGTAGCTATACTAGACCTGGTTAGTAATGTACACCAGTAGCTATACTAGACCTGGTTAGTAATGTACACCAGTAGCTATACTAGACCTGGTTAGTAATGTACACCAGTAGCTATACTAGACCTGGTTAGTAATGTACACCAGTAGCTATACTAGACCTGGTTAGTAATGTACACCAGTAGCTATACTAGACCTGGTTAGTAATGTACACCAGTAGCTATACTAGACCTGGTTAGTAATGTACACCAGTAGCTATACTAGACCTGGTTAGTAATGTACACCAGTAGCTATACTAGACCTGGTTAGTAATGTACACCAGTAGCTATACTAGACCTGGTTAGTAATGTACACCAGTAGCTATACTAGACCTGGTTAGTAATGTACACCAGTAGCTATACTAGACCTGGTTAGTAATGTACACCAGTAGCTATACTAGACCTGGTTAGTAATGTACACCAGTAGCTATACTAGACCTGGTTAGTAATGTACACCAGTAGCTATACTAGACCTGGTTAGTAATGTACACCAGTAGCTATACTAGACCTGGTTAGTAATGTACACCAGTAGCTATACTAGACCTGGTTAGTAATGTACACCAGTAGCTATACTAGACCTGGTTAGTAATGTACACCAGTAGCTATACTAGACCTGGTTAGTAATGTACACCAGTAGCTATACTAGACCTGGTTAGTAATGTACACCAGTAGCTATACTAGACCTGGTTAGTAATGTACACCAGTAGCTATACTAGACCTGGTTAGTAATGTACACCAGTAGCTATACTAGACCTGGTTAGTAATGTACACCAGTAGCTATACTAGACCTGGTTAGTAATGTACACCAGTAGCTATACTAGACCTGGTTAGTAATGTACACCAGTAGCTATACTAGACCTGGTTAGTAATGTACACCAGTAGCTATACTAGACCTGGTTAGTAATGTACACCAGTAGCTATACTAGACCTGGTTAGTAATGTACACCAGTAGCTATACTAGACCTGGTTAGTAATGTACACCAGTAGCTATACTAGACCTGGTTAGTAATGTACACCAGTAGCTATACTAGACCTGGTTAGTAATGTACACCAGTAGCTATACTAGACCTGGTTAGTAATGTACACCAGTAGCTATACTAGACCTGGTTAGTAATGTACACCAGTAGCTATACTAGACCTGGTTAGTAATGTACACCAGTAGCTATACTAGACCTGGTTAGTAATGTACACCAGTAGCTATACTAGACCTGGTTAGTAATGTACACCAGTAGCTATACTAGACCTGGTTAGTAATGTACACCAGTAGCTATACTAGACCTGGTTAGTAATGTACACCAGTAGCTATACTAGACCTGGTTAGTAATGTACACCAGTAGCTATACTAGACCTGGTTAGTAATGTACACCAGTAGCTATACTAGACCTGGTTAGTAATGTACACCAGTAGCTATACTAGACCTGGTTAGTAATGTACACCAGTAGCTATACTAGACCTGGTTAGTAATGTACACCAGTAGCTATACTAGACCTGGTTAGTAATGTACACCAGTAGCTATACTAGACCTGGTTAGTAATGTACACCAGTAGCTATACTAGACCTGGTTAGTAATGTACACCAGTAGCTATACTAGACCTGGTTAGTAATGTACACCAGTAGCTATACTAGACCTGGTTAGTAATGTACACCAGTAGCTATACTAGACCTGGTTAGTAATGTACACCAGTAGCTATACTAGACCTGGTTAGTAATGTACACCAGTAGCTATACTAGACCTGGTTAGTAATGTACACCAGTAGCTATACTAGACCTGGTTAGTAATGTACACCAGTAGCTATACTAGACCTGGTTAGTAATGTACACCAGTAGCTATACTAGACCTGGTTAGTAATGTACACCAGTAGCTATACTAGACCTGGTTAGTAATGTACACCAGTAGCTATACTAGACCTGGTTAGTAATGTACACCAGTAGCTATACTAGACCTGGTTAGTAATGTACACCAGTAGCTATACTAGACCTGGTTAGTAATGTACACCAGTAGCTATACTAGACCTGGTTAGTAATGTACACCAGTAGCTATACTAGACCTGGTTAGTAATGTACACCAGTAGCTATACTAGACCTGGTTAGTAATGTACACCAGTAGCTATACTAGACCTGGTTAGTAATGTACACCTAGTAATGTACACCAGTAGCTATACTAGACCTGGTTAGTAATGTACACCAGTAGCTATACTAGACCTGGTTAGTAATGTACACCAGTAGCTATACTAGACCTGGTTAGTAATGTACACCAGTAGCTATACTAGACCTGGTTAGTAATGTACACCAGTAGCTATACTAGACCTGGTTAGTAATGTACACCAGTAGCTATACTAGACCTGGTTAGTAATGTACACCAGTAGCTATACTAGACCTGGTTAGTAATGTACACCAGTAGCTATACTAGACCTGGTTAGTAATGTACACCAGTAGCTATACTAGACCTGGTTAGTAATGTACACCAGTAGCTATACTAGACCTGGTTAGTAATGTACACCAGTAGCTATACTAGACCTGGTTAGTAATGTACACCAGTAGCTATACTAGACCTGGTTAGTAATGTACACCAGTAGCTATACTAGACCTGGTTAGTAATGTACACCAGTAGCTATACTAGACCTGGTTAGTAATGTACACCAGTAGCTATACTAGACCTGGTTAGTAATGTACACCAGTAGCTATACTAGACCTGGTTAGTAATGTACACCAGTAGCTATACTAGACCTGGTTAGTAATGTACACCAGTAGCTATACTAGACCTGGTTAGTAATGTACACCAGTAGCTATACTAGACCTGGTTAGTAATGTACACCAGTAGCTATACTAGACCTGGTTAGTAATGTACACCAGTAGCTATACTAGACCTGGTTAGTAATGTACACCAGTAGCTATACTAGACCTGGTTAGTAATGTACACCAGTAGCTATACTAGACCTGGTTAGTAATGTACACCAGTAGCTATACTAGACCTGGTTAGTAATGTACACCAGTAGCTATACTAGACCTGGTTAGTAATGTACACCAGTAGCTATACTAGACCTGGTTAGTAATGTACACCAGTAGCTATACTAGACCTGGTTAGTAATGTACACCAGTAGCTATACTAGACCTGGTTAGTAATGTACACCAGTAGCTATACTAGACCTGGTTAGTAATGTACACCAGTAGCTATACTAGACCTGGTTAGTAATGTACACCAGTAGCTATACTAGACCTGGTTAGTAATGTACACCAGTAGCTATACTAGACCTGGTTAGTAATGTACACCAGTAGCTATACTAGACCTGGTTAGTAATGTACACCAGTAGCTATACTAGACCTGGTTAGTAATGTACACCAGTAGCTATACTAGACCTGGTTAGTAATGTACACCAGTAGCTATACTAGACCTGGTTAGTAATGTACACCAGTAGCTATACTAGACCTGGTTAGTAATGTACACCAGTAGCTATACTAGACCTGGTTAGTAATGTACACCAGTAGCTATACTAGACCTGGTTAGTAATGTACACCAGTAGCTATACTAGACCTGGTTAGTAATGTACACCAGTAGCTATACTAGACCTGGTTAGTAATGTACACCAGTAGCTATACTAGACCTGGTTAGTAATGTACACCAGTAGCTATACTAGACCTGGTTAGTAATGTACACCAGTAGCTATACTAGACCTGGTTAGTAATGTACACCAGTAGCTATACTAGACCTGGTTAGTAATGTACACCAGTAGCTATACTAGACCTGGTTAGTAATGTACACCAGTAGCTATACTAGACCTGGTTAGTAATGTACACCAGTAGCTATACTAGACCTGGTTAGTAATGTACACCAGTAGCTATACTAGACCTGGTTAGTAATGTACACCAGTAGCTATACTAGACCTGGTTAGTAATGTACACCAGTAGCTATACTAGACCTGGTTAGTAATGTACACCAGTAGCTATACTAGACCTGGTTAGTAATGTACACCAGTAGCTATACTAGACCTGGTTAGTAATGTACACCAGTAGCTATACTAGACCTGGTTAGTAATGTACACCAGTAGCTATACTAGACCTGGTTAGTAATGTACACCAGTAGCTATACTAGACCTGGTTAGTAATGTACACCAGTAGCTATACTAGACCTGGTTAGTAATGTACACCAGTAGCTATACTAGACCTGGTTAGTAATGTACACCAGTAGCTATACTAGACCTGGTTAGTAATGTACACCAGTAGCTATACTAGACCTGGTTAGTAATGTACACCAGTAGCTATACTAGACCTGGTTAGTAATGTACACCAGTAGCTATACTAGACCTGGTTAGTAATGTACACCAGTAGCTATACTAGACCTGGTTAGTAATGTACACCAGTAGCTATACTAGACCTGGTTAGTAATGTACACCAGTAGCTATACTAGACCTGGTTAGTAATGTACACCAGTAGCTATACTAGACCTGGTTAGTAATGTACACCAGTAGCTATACTAGACCTGGTTAGTAATGTACACCAGTAGCTATACTAGACCTGGTTAGTAATGTACACCAGTAGCTATACTAGACCTGGTTAGTAATGTACACCAGTAGCTATACTAGACCTGGTTAGTAATGTACACCAGTAGCTATACTAGACCTGGTTAGTAATGTACACCAGTAGCTATACTAGACCTGGTTAGTAATGTACACCAGTAGCTATACTAGACCTGGTTAGTAATGTACACCAGTAGCTATACTAGACCTGGTTAGTAATGTACACCAGTAGCTATACTAGACCTGGTTAGTAATGTACACCAGTAGCTATACTAGACCTGGTTAGTAATGTACACCAGTAGCTATACTAGACCTGGTTAGTAATGTACACCAGTAGCTATACTAGACCTGGTTAGTAATGTACACCAGTAGCTATACTAGACCTGGTTAGTAATGTACACCAGTAGCTATACTAGACCTGGTTAGTAATGTACACCAGTAGCTATACTAGACCTGGTTAGTAATGTACACCAGTAGCTATACTAGACCTGGTTAGTAATGTACACCAGTAGCTATACTAGACCTGGTTAGTAATGTACACCAGTAGCTATACTAGACCTGGTTAGTAATGTACACCAGTAGCTATACTAGACCTGGTTAGTAATGTACACCAGTAGCTATACTAGACCTGGTTAGTAATGTACACCAGTAGCTATACTAGACCTGGTTAGTAATGTACACCAGTAGCTATACTAGACCTGGTTAGTAATGTACACCAGTAGCTATACTAGACCTGGTTAGTAATGTACACCAGTAGCTATACTAGACCTGGTTAGTAATGTACACCAGTAGCTATACTAGACCTGGTTAGTAATGTACACCAGTAGCTATACTAGACCTGGTTAGTAATGTACACCAGTAGCTATACTAGACCTGGTTAGTAATGTACACCAGTAGCTATACTAGACCTGGTTAGTAATGTACACCAGTAGCTATACTAGACCTGGTTAGTAATGTACACCAGTAGCTATACTAGACCTGGTTAGTAATGTACACCAGTAGCTATACTAGACCTGGTTAGTAATGTACACCAGTAGCTATACTAGACCTGGTTAGTAATGTACACCAGTAGCTATACTAGACCTGGTTAGTAATGTACACCAGTAGCTATACTAGACCTGGTTAGTAATGTACACCAGTAGCTATACTAGACCTGGTTAGTAATGTACACCAGTAGCTATACTAGACCTGGTTAGTAATGTACACCAGTAGCTATACTAGACCTGGTTAGTAATGTACACCAGTAGCTATACTAGACCTGGTTAGTAATGTACACCAGTAGCTATACTAGACCTGGTTAGTAATGTACACCAGTAGCTATACTAGACCTGGTTAGTAATGTACACCAGTAGCTATACTAGACCTGGTTAGTAATGTACACCAGTAGCTATACTAGACCTGGTTAGTAATGTACACCAGTAGCTATACTAGACCTGGTTAGTAATGTACACCAGTAGCTATACTAGACCTGGTTAGTAATGTACACCAGTAGCTATACTAGACCTGGTTAGTAATGTACACCAGTAGCTATACTAGACCTGGTTAGTAATGTACACCAGTAGCTATACTAGACCTGGTTAGTAATGTACACCAGTAGCTATACTAGACCTGGTTAGTAATGTACACCAGTAGCTATACTAGACCTGGTTAGTAATGTACACCAGTAGCTATACTAGACCTGGTTAGTAATGTACACCAGTAGCTATACTAGACCTGGTTAGTAATGTACACCAGTAGCTATACTAGACCTGGTTAGTAATGTACACCAGTAGCTATACTAGACCTGGTTAGTAATGTACACCAGTAGCTATACTAGACCTGGTTAGTAATGTACACCAGTAGCTATACTAGACCTGGTTAGTAATGTACACCAGTAGCTATACTAGACCTGGTTAGTAATGTACACCAGTAGCTATACTAGACCTGGTTAGTAATGTACACCAGTAGCTATACTAGACCTGGTTAGTAATGTACACCAGTAGCTATACTAGACCTGGTTAGTAATGTACACCAGTAGCTATACTAGACCTGGTTAGTAATGTACACCAGTAGCTATACTAGACCTGGTTAGTAATGTACACCAGTAGCTATACTAGACCTGGTTAGTAATGTACACCAGTAGCTATACTAGACCTGGTTAGTAATGTACACCAGTAGCTATACTAGACCTGGTTAGTAATGTACACCAGTAGCTATACTAGACCTGGTTAGTAATGTACACCAGTAGCTATACTAGACCTGGTTAGTAATGTACACCAGTAGCTATACTAGACCTGGTTAGTAATGTACACCAGTAGCTATACTAGACCTGGTTAGTAATGTACACCAGTAGCTATACTAGACCTGGTTAGTAATGTACACCAGTAGCTATACTAGACCTGGTTAGTAATGTACACCAGTAGCTATACTAGACCTGGTTAGTAATGTACACCAGTAGCTATACTAGACCTGGTTAGTAATGTACACCAGTAGCTATACTAGACCTGGTTAGTAATGTACACCAGTAGCTATACTAGACCTGGTTAGTAATGTACACCAGTAGCTATACTAGACCTGGTTAGTAATGTACACCAGTAGCTATACTAGACCTGGTTAGTAATGTACACCAGTAGCTATACTAGACCTGGTTAGTAATGTACACCAGTAGCTATACTAGACCTGGTTAGTAATGTACACCAGTAGCTATACTAGACCTGGTTAGTAATGTACACCAGTAGCTATACTAGACCTGGTTAGTAATGTACACCAGTAGCTATACTAGACCTGGTTAGTAATGTACACCAGTAGCTATACTAGACCTGGTTAGTAATGTACACCAGTAGCTATACTAGACCTGGTTAGTAATGTACACCAGTAGCTATACTAGACCTGGTTAGTAATGTACACCAGTAGCTATACTAGACCTGGTTAGTAATGTACACCAGTAGCTATACTAGACCTGGTTAGTAATGTACACCAGTAGCTATACTAGACCTGGTTAGTAATGTACACCAGTAGCTATACTAGACCTGGTTAGTAATGTACACCAGTAGCTATACTAGACCTGGTTAGTAATGTACACCAGTAGCTATACTAGACCTGGTTAGTAATGTACACCAGTAGCTATACTAGACCTGGTTAGTAATGTACACCAGTAGCTATACTAGACCTGGTTAGTAATGTACACCAGTAGCTATACTAGACCTGGTTAGTAATGTACACCAGTAGCTATACTAGACCTGGTTAGTAATGTACACCAGTAGCTATACTAGACCTGGTTAGTAATGTACACCAGTAGCTATACTAGACCTGGTTAGTAATGTACACCAGTAGCTATACTAGACCTGGTTAGTAATGTACACCAGTAGCTATACTAGACCTGGTTAGTAATGTACACCAGTAGCTATACTAGACCTGGTTAGTAATGTACACCAGTAGCTATACTAGACCTGGTTAGTAATGTACACCAGTAGCTATACTAGACCTGGTTAGTAATGTACACCAGTAGCTATACTAGACCTGGTTAGTAATGTACACCAGTAGCTATACTAGACCTGGTTAGTAATGTACACCAGTAGCTATACTAGACCTGGTTAGTAATGTACACCAGTAGCTATACTAGACCTGGTTAGTAATGTACACCAGTAGCTATACTAGACCTGGTTAGTAATGTACACCAGTAGCTATACTAGACCTGGTTAGTAATGTACACCAGTAGCTATACTAGACCTGGTTAGTAATGTACACCAGTAGCTATACTAGACCTGGTTAGTAATGTACACCAGTAGCTATACTAGACCTGGTTAGTAATGTACACCAGTAGCTATACTAGACCTGGTTAGTAATGTACACCAGTAGCTATACTAGACCTGGTTAGTAATGTACACCAGTAGCTATACTAGACCTGGTTAGTAATGTACACCAGTAGCTATACTAGACCTGGTTAGTAATGTACACCAGTAGCTATACTAGACCTGGTTAGTAATGTACACCAGTAGCTATACTAGACCTGGTTAGTAATGTACACCAGTAGCTATACTAGACCTGGTTAGTAATGTACACCAGTAGCTATACTAGACCTGGTTAGTAATGTACACCAGTAGCTATACTAGACCTGGTTAGTAATGTACACCAGTAGCTATACTAGACCTGGTTAGTAATGTACACCAGTAGCTATACTAGACCTGGTTAGTAATGTACACCAGTAGCTATACTAGACCTGGTTAGTAATGTACACCAGTAGCTATACTAGACCTGGTTAGTAATGTACACCAGTAGCTATACTAGACCTGGTTAGTAATGTACACCAGTAGCTATACTAGACCTGGTTAGTAATGTACACCAGTAGCTATACTAGACCTGGTTAGTAATGTACACCAGTAGCTATACTAGACCTGGTTAGTAATGTACACCAGTAGCTATACTAGACCTGGTTAGTAATGTACACCAGTAGCTATACTAGACCTGGTTAGTAATGTACACCAGTAGCTATACTAGACCTGGTTAGTAATGTACACCAGTAGCTATACTAGACCTGGTTAGTAATGTACACCAGTAGCTATACTAGACCTGGTTAGTAATGTACACCAGTAGCTATACTAGACCTGGTTAGTAATGTACACCAGTAGCTATACTAGACCTGGTTAGTAATGTACACCAGTAGCTATACTAGACCTGGTTAGTAATGTACACCAGTAGCTATACTAGACCTGGTTAGTAATGTACACCAGTAGCTATACTAGACCTGGTTAGTAATGTACACCAGTAGCTATACTAGACCTGGTTAGTAATGTACACCAGTAGCTATACTAGACCTGGTTAGTAATGTACACCAGTAGCTATACTAGACCTGGTTAGTAATGTACACCAGTAGCTATACTAGACCTGGTTAGTAATGTACACCAGTAGCTATACTAGACCTGGTTAGTAATGTACACCAGTAGCTATACTAGACCTGGTTAGTAATGTACACCAGTAGCTATACTAGACCTGGTTAGTAATGTACACCAGTAGCTATACTAGACCTGGTTAGTAATGTACACCAGTAGCTATACTAGACCTGGTTAGTAATGTACACCAGTAGCTATACTAGACCTGGTTAGTAATGTACACCAGTAGCTATACTAGACCTGGTTAGTAATGTACACCAGTAGCTATACTAGA
Organism: Tachypleus tridentatus; assembly: GCF_004210375.1. Lineage (NCBI taxonomy): Eukaryota > Metazoa > Arthropoda > Merostomata > Xiphosura > Limulidae > Tachypleus > Tachypleus tridentatus. The sequence continues at coordinate 155,733,955 of NC_134833.1, read as the reverse complement.
CCTGGTTAGTAATGTACACCAGTAGCTATACTAGACCTGGTTAGTAATGTACACCAGTAGTATACTAGTACTATACTAGTTTAGTAATGTACACCAGTAGCTATACTAGACCTGGTTAGTAATGTACACCAGTAGCTATACTAGACCTGGTTAGTAATGTACACCAGTAGCTATACTAGACCTGGTTAGTAATGTACACCAGTAGCTATACTAGACCTGGTTAGTAATACACCAGTAGCTATACTAGACCTGGTTAGTAATGTACACCAGTAGCTATACTAGACCTGGTTAGTAATGTACACCAGTAGCTATACTAGACCTGGTTAGTAATGTACACCAGTAGCTATACTAGACCTGGTTAGTAAGGTACACCAGTAGCTATACTAGACCTGGTTAGTAATGTACACCAGTAGCTATACTAGACCTGGTTAGTAATGTACACCAGTAGCTATACTAGACCTGGTTAGTAATGTACACCAGTAGCTATACTAGACCTGGTTAGTAATGTACACCAGTAGCTATACTAGACCTGGTTAGTAATGTACACCAGTAGCTATACTAGACCTGGTTAGTAATGTACACCAGTAGCTATACTAGACCTGGTTAGTAATGTACACCAGTAGCTATACTAGACCTGGTTAGTAATGTACACCAGTAGCTATACTAGACCTGGTTAGTAATGTACACCAGTAGCTATACTAGACCTGGTTAGTAATGTACACCAGTAGCTATACTAGACCTGGTTAGTAATGTACACCAGTAGCTATACTAGACCTGGTTAGTAATGTACACCAGTAGCTATACTAGACCTGGTTAGTAATGTACACCAGTAGCTATACTAGACCTGGTTAGTAATGTACACCAGTAGCTATACTAGACCTGGTTAGTAATGTACACCAGTAGCTATACTAGACCTGGTTAGTAATGTACACCAGTAGCTATACTAGACCTGGTTAGTAATGTACACCAGTAGCTATACTAGACCTGGTTAGTAATGTACACCAGTAGCTATACTAGACCTGGTTAGTAATGTACACCAGTAGCTATACTAGACCTGGTTAGTAATGTACACCAGTAGCTATACTAGACCTGGTTAGTAATGTACACCAGTAGCTATACTAGACCTGGTTAGTAATGTACACCAGTAGCTATACTAGACCTGGTTAGTAATGTACACCAGTAGCTATACTAGACCTGGTTAGTAATGTACACCAGTAGCTATACTAGACCTGGTTAGTAATGTACACCAGTAGCTATACTAGACCTGGTTAGTAATGTACACCAGTAGCTATACTAGACCTGGTTAGTAATGTACACCAGTAGCTATACTAGACCTGGTTAGTAATGTACACCAGTAGCTATACTAGACCTGGTTAGTAATGTACACCAGTAGCTATACTAGACCTGGTTAGTAATGTACACCAGTAGCTATACTAGACCTGGTTAGTAATGTACACCAGTAGCTATACTAGACCTGGTTAGTAATGTACACCAGTAGCTATACTAGACCTGGTTAGTAATGTACACCAGTAGCTATACTAGACCTGGTTAGTAATGTACACCAGTAGCTATACTAGACCTGGTTAGTAATGTACACCAGTAGCTATACTAGACCTGGTTAGTAATGTACACCAGTAGCTATACTAGACCTGGTTAGTAATGTACACCAGTAGCTATACTAGACCTGGTTAGTAATGTACACCAGTAGCTATACTAGACCTGGTTAGTAATGTACACCAGTAGCTATACTAGACCTGGTTAGTAATGTACACCAGTAGCTATACTAGACCTGGTTAGTAATGTACACCAGTAGCTATACTAGACCTGGTTAGTAATGTACACCAGTAGCTATACTAGACCTGGTTAGTAATGCACCAGTAGCTATACTATACTAGTTGGTAATAATGTACACCAGTAGCTATACTAGACCTGGTTAGTAATGTACACCAGTAGCTATACTAGACCTGGTTAGTAATGTACACCAGTAGCTATACTAGACCTGGTTAGTAATGTACACCAGTAGCTATACTAGACCTGGTTAGTAATGTACACCAGTAGCTATACTAGACCTGGTTAGTAATGTACACCAGTAGCTATACTAGACCTGGTTAGTAATGTACACCAGTAGCTATACTAGACCTGGTTAGTAATGTACACCAGTAGCTATACTAGACCTGGTTAGTAATGTACACCAGTAGCTATACTAGACCTGGTTAGTAATGTACACCAGTAGCTATACTAGACCTGGTTAGTAATGTACACCAGTAGCTATACTAGACCTGGTTAGTAATGTACACCAGTAGCTATACTAGACCTGGTTAGTAATGTACACCAGTAGCTATACTAGACCTGGTTAGTAATGTACACCAGTAGCTATACTAGACCTGGTTAGTAATGTACACCAGTAGCTATACTAGACCTGGTTAGTAATGTACACCAGTAGCTATACTAGACCTGGTTAGTAATGTACACCAGTAGCTATACTAGACCTGGTTAGTAATGTACACCAGTAGCTATACTAGACCTGGTTAGTAATGTACACCAGTAGCTATACTAGACCTGGTTAGTAATGTACACCAGTAGCTATACTAGACCTGGTTAGTAATGTACACCAGTAGCTATACTAGACCTGGTTAGTAATGTACACCAGTAGCTATACTAGACCTGGTTAGTAATGTACACCAGTAGCTATACTAGACCTGGTTAGTAATGTACACCAGTAGCTATACTAGACCTGGTTAGTAATGTACACCAGTAGCTATACTAGACCTGGTTAGTAATGTACACCAGTAGCTATACTAGACCTGGTTAGTAATGTACACCAGTAGCTATACTAGACCTGGTTAGTAATGTACACCAGTAGCTATACTAGACCTGGTTAGTAATGTACACCAGTAGCTATACTAGACCTGGTTAGTAATGTACACCAGTAGCTATACTAGACCTGGTTAGTAATGTACACCAGTAGCTATACTAGACCTGGTTAGTAATGTACACCAGTAGCTATACTAGACCTGGTTAGTAATGTACACCAGTAGCTATACTAGACCTGGTTAGTAATGTACACCAGTAGCTATACTAGACCTGGTTAGTAATGTACACCAGTAGCTATACTAGACCTGGTTAGTAATGTACACCAGTAGCTATACTAGACCTGGTTAGTAATGTACACCAGTAGCTATACTAGACCTGGTTAGTAATGTACACCAGTAGCTATACTAGACCTGGTTAGTAATGTACACCAGTAGCTATACTAGACCTGGTTAGTAATGTACACCAGTAGCTATACTAGACCTGGTTAGTAATGTACACCAGTAGCTATACTAGACCTGGTTAGTAATGTACACCAGTAGCTATACTAGACCTGGTTAGTAATGTACACCAGTAGCTATACTAGACCTGGTTAGTAATGTACACCAGTAGCTATACTAGACCTGGTTAGTAATGTACACCAGTAGCTATACTAGACCTGGTTAGTAATGTACACCAGTAGCTATACTAGACCTGGTTAGTAATGTACACCAGTAGCTATACTAGACCTGGTTAGTAATGTACACCAGTAGCTATACTAGACCTGGTTAGTAATGTACACCAGTAGCTATACTAGACCTGGTTAGTAATGTACACCAGTAGCTATACTAGACCTGGTTAGTAATGTACACCAGTAGCTATACTAGACCTGGTTAGTAATGTACACCAGTAGCTATACTAGACCTGGTTAGTAATGTACACCAGTAGCTATACTAGACCTGGTTAGTAATGTACACCAGTAGCTATACTAGACCTGGTTAGTAATGTACACCAGTAGCTATACTAGACCTGGTTAGTAATGTACACCAGTAGCTATACTAGACCTGGTTAGTAATGTACACCAGTAGCTATACTAGACCTGGTTAGTAATGTACACCAGTAGCTATACTAGACCTGGTTAGTAATGTACACCAGTAGCTATACTAGACCTGGTTAGTAATGTACACCAGTAGCTATACTAGACCTGGTTAGTAATGTACACCAGTAGCTATACTAGACCTGGTTAGTAATGTACACCAGTAGCTATACTAGACCTGGTTAGTAATGTACACCAGTAGCTATACTAGACCTGGTTAGTAATGTACACCAGTAGCTATACTAGACCTGGTTAGTAATGTACACCAGTAGCTATACTAGACCTGGTTAGTAATGTACACCAGTAGCTATACTAGACCTGGTTAGTAATGTACACCAGTAGCTATACTAGACCTGGTTAGTAATGTACACCAGTAGCTATACTAGACCTGGTTAGTAATGTACACCAGTAGCTATACTAGACCTGGTTAGTAATGTACACCAGTAGCTATACTAGACCTGGTTAGTAATGTACACCAGTAGCTATACTAGACCTGGTTAGTAATGTACACCAGTAGCTATACTAGACCTGGTTAGTAATGTACACCAGTAGCTATACTAGACCTGGTTAGTAATGTACACCAGTAGCTATACTAGACCTGGTTAGTAATGTACACCAGTAGCTATACTAGACCTGGTTAGTAATGTACACCAGTAGCTATACTAGACCTGGTTAGTAATGTACACCAGTAGCTATACTAGACCTGGTTAGTAATGTACACCAGTAGCTATACTAGACCTGGTTAGTAATGTACACCAGTAGCTATACTAGACCTGGTTAGTAATGTACACCAGTAGCTATACTAGACCTGGTTAGTAATGTACACCAGTAGCTATACTAGACCTGGTTAGTAATGTACACCAGTAGCTATACTAGACCTGGTTAGTAATGTACACCAGTAGCTATACTAGACCTGGTTAGTAATGTACACCAGTAGCTATACTAGACCTGGTTAGTAATGTACACCAGTAGCTATACTAGACCTGGTTAGTAATGTACACCAGTAGCTATACTAGACCTGGTTAGTAATGTACACCAGTAGCTATACTAGACCTGGTTAGTAATGTACACCAGTAGCTATACTAGACCTGGTTAGTAATGTACACCAGTAGCTATACTAGACCTGGTTAGTAATGTACACCAGTAGCTATACTAGACCTGGTTAGTAATGTACACCAGTAGCTATACTAGACCTGGTTAGTAATGTACACCAGTAGCTATACTAGACCTGGTTAGTAATGTACACCAGTAGCTATACTAGACCTGGTTAGTAATGTACACCAGTAGCTATACTAGACCTGGTTAGTAATGTACACCAGTAGCTATACTAGACCTGGTTAGTAATGTACACCAGTAGCTATACTAGACCTGGTTAGTAATGTACACCAGTAGCTATACTAGACCTGGTTAGTAATGTACACCAGTAGCTATACTAGACCTGGTTAGTAATGTACACCAGTAGCTATACTAGACCTGGTTAGTAATGTACACCAGTAGCTATACTAGACCTGGTTAGTAATGTACACCAGTAGCTATACTAGACCTGGTTAGTAATGTACACCAGTAGCTATACTAGACCTGGTTAGTAATGTACACCAGTAGCTATACTAGACCTGGTTAGTAATGTACACCAGTAGCTATACTAGACCTGGTTAGTAATGTACACCAGTAGCTATACTAGACCTGGTTAGTAATGTACACCAGTAGCTATACTAGACCTGGTTAGTAATGTACACCAGTAGCTATACTAGACCTGGTTAGTAATGTACACCAGTAGCTATACTAGACCTGGTTAGTAATGTACACCAGTAGCTATACTAGACCTGGTTAGTAATGTACACCAGTAGCTATACTAGACCTGGTTAGTAATGTACACCAGTAGCTATACTAGACCTGGTTAGTAATGTACACCAGTAGCTATACTAGACCTGGTTAGTAATGTACACCAGTAGCTATACTAGACCTGGTTAGTAATGTACACCAGTAGCTATACTAGACCTGGTTAGTAATGTACACCAGTAGCTATACTAGACCTGGTTAGTAATGTACACCAGTAGCTATACTAGACCTGGTTAGTAATGTACACCAGTAGCTATACTAGACCTGGTTAGTAATGTACACCAGTAGCTATACTAGACCTGGTTAGTAATGTACACCAGTAGCTATACTAGACCTGGTTAGTAATGTACACCAGTAGCTATACTAGACCTGGTTAGTAATGTACACCAGTAGCTATACTAGACCTGGTTAGTAATGTACACCAGTAGCTATACTAGACCTGGTTAGTAATGTACACCAGTAGCTATACTAGACCTGGTTAGTAATGTACACCAGTAGCTATACTAGACCTGGTTAGTAATGTACACCAGTAGCTATACTAGACCTGGTTAGTAATGTACACCAGTAGCTATACTAGACCTGGTTAGTAATGTACACCAGTAGCTATACTAGACCTGGTTAGTAATGTACACCAGTAGCTATACTAGACCTGGTTAGTAATGTACACCAGTAGCTATACTAGACCTGGTTAGTAATGTACACCAGTAGCTATACTAGACCTGGTTAGTAATGTACACCAGTAGCTATACTAGACCTGGTTAGTAATGTACACCAGTAGCTATACTAGACCTGGTTAGTAATGTACACCAGTAGCTATACTAGACCTGGTTAGTAATGTACACCAGTAGCTATACTAGACCTGGTTAGTAATGTACACCAGTAGCTATACTAGACCTGGTTAGTAATGTACACCAGTAGCTATACTAGACCTGGTTAGTAATGTACACCAGTAGCTATACTAGACCTGGTTAGTAATGTACACCAGTAGCTATACTAGACCTGGTTAGTAATGTACACCAGTAGCTATACTAGACCTGGTTAGTAATGTACACCAGTAGCTATACTAGACCTGGTTAGTAATGTACACCAGTAGCTATACTAGACCTGGTTAGTAATGTACACCAGTAGCTATACTAGACCTGGTTAGTAATGTACACCAGTAGCTATACTAGACCTGGTTAGTAATGTACACCAGTAGCTATACTAGACCTGGTTAGTAATGTACACCAGTAGCTATACTAGACCTGGTTAGTAATGTACACCAGTAGCTATACTAGACCTGGTTAGTAATGTACACCAGTAGCTATACTAGACCTGGTTAGTAATGTACACCAGTAGCTATACTAGACCTGGTTAGTAATGTACACCAGTAGCTATACTAGACCTGGTTAGTAATGTACACCAGTAGCTATACTAGACCTGGTTAGTAATGTACACCAGTAGCTATACTAGACCTGGTTAGTAATGTACACCAGTAGCTATACTAGACCTGGTTAGTAATGTACACCAGTAGCTATACTAGACCTGGTTAGTAATGTACACCAGTAGCTATACTAGACCTGGTTAGTAATGTACACCAGTAGCTATACTAGACCTGGTTAGTAATGTACACCAGTAGCTATACTAGACCTGGTTAGTAATGTACACCAGTAGCTATACTAGACCTGGTTAGTAATGTACACCAGTAGCTATACTAGACCTGGTTAGTAATGTACACCAGTAGCTATACTAGACCTGGTTAGTAATGTACACCAGTAGCTATACTAGACCTGGTTAGTAATGTACACCAGTAGCTATACTAGACCTGGTTAGTAATGTACACCAGTAGCTATACTAGACCTGGTTAGTAATGTACACCAGTAGCTATACTAGACCTGGTTAGTAATGTACACCAGTAGCTATACTAGACCTGGTTAGTAATGTACACCAGTAGCTATACTAGACCTGGTTAGTAATGTACACCAGTAGCTATACTAGACCTGGTTAGTAATGTACACCAGTAGCTATACTAGACCTGGTTAGTAATGTACACCAGTAGCTATACTAGACCTGGTTAGTAATGTACACCAGTAGCTATACTAGACCTGGTTAGTAATGTACACCAGTAGCTATACTAGACCTGGTTAGTAATGTACACCAGTAGCTATACTAGACCTGGTTAGTAATGTACACCAGTAGCTATACTAGACCTGGTTAGTAATGTACACCAGTAGCTATACTAGACCTGGTTAGTAATGTACACCAGTAGCTATACTAGACCTGGTTAGTAATGTACACCAGTAGCTATACTAGACCTGGTTAGTAATGTACACCAGTAGCTATACTAGACCTGGTTAGTAATGTACACCAGTAGCTATACTAGACCTGGTTAGTAATGTACACCAGTAGCTATACTAGACCTGGTTAGTAATGTACACCAGTAGCTATACTAGACCTGGTTAGTAATGTACACCAGTAGCTATACTAGACCTGGTTAGTAATGTACACCAGTAGCTATACTAGACCTGGTTAGTAATGTACACCAGTAGCTATACTAGACCTGGTTAGTAATGTACACCAGTAGCTATACTAGACCTGGTTAGTAATGTACACCAGTAGCTATACTAGACCTGGTTAGTAATGTACACCAGTAGCTATACTAGACCTGGTTAGTAATGTACACCAGTAGCTATACTAGACCTGGTTAGTAATGTACACCAGTAGCTATACTAGACCTGGTTAGTAATGTACACCAGTAGCTATACTAGACCTGGTTAGTAATGTACACCAGTAGCTATACTAGACCTGGTTAGTAATGTACACCAGTAGCTATACTAGACCTGGTTAGTAATGTACACCAGTAGCTATACTAGACCTGGTTAGTAATGTACACCAGTAGCTATACTAGACCTGGTTAGTAATGCATACCAGTAGCTATACTAGACCTGGTTAGTAATGTACACCAGTAGCTATACTAGACCTGGTTAGTAATGTACACCAGTAGCTATACTAGACCTGGTTAGTAATGCACACCAGTAGCTACTAGACCTGGTGAGTAATGTACACCAGTAGCTATACTAGACCTGGTTAGTAATGTACACCAGTAGCTATACTAGACCTGGTTAGTAATGTACACCAGTAGCTATACTAGACCTGGTTAGTAATGCATACCAGTATCTGTACTAGACCTGGTGAGTAATGTACACCAGTAGCTATACTAGACCTGGTTAGTAATGTACACCAGTAGCTATACTAGACCTGGTTAGTAATGTACACCAGTAGCTATACTAGACCTGGTTAGTAATGTACACCAGTAGCTATACTAGACCTGGTTAGTAATGTACACCAGTAGCTATACTAGACCTGGTTAGTAATGTACACCAGTAGCTATACTAGACCTGGTTAGTAATGTACACCAGTAGCTATACTAGACCTGGTTAGTAATGTACACCAGTAGCTATACTAGACCTGGTTAGTAATGCACACCAGTAGCTATACTAGACCTGGTTAGTAATGTACACCAGTAGCTATACTAGACCTGGTTAGTAAAGCACACCAGTAGCTATACTAGACCTGGTTAGTAAGGCATACCAGTATCTGTACTAGACCTGGTGAGTAACGTACACCAGTAGCTATACTAGACCTGGTTAGTAACGTACACCAGTAGCTATACTAGACCTGGTTAGTAACGTACACCAGTAGCTATACTAGAACTGGTTGTAATGTACACCAGTAG